>NC_081782.1:18557808-18857808 GCF_963082965.1 Carassius carassius
ATTTTTTGAAATTGAGGACATTAAGTTTAAAAGGGAAGGTTTTAATTTTAAATGTGTTAATGGTGTCAAAGTTGTGGTATGTTTTATATGTGACTGCTATGCCAATGTGGGTGGAGAAAAGGTTGAAAAAATGTTTTTTTTAGATTTTTTATGGAATAGTAAACCGTCAAGAAATGCATATAGTACATTAAAAGGAGAAGTAGGGAAAGGAGGGATGGGATTAATTGATGTTGAACAGAGAAAAAATAGCTTAAGAATTAAAATAGTAAAAAAATATCTAGATGATGGTCACAAAACTGCATGGAAAAAGACAATGGAATATTTTTTAAACAAATGTGGGGATTTTAACATGGGGGATGGGATTTTATGGATGAAAACAAAGAATTGGATGACAGAGTGCTTACCAGAGTTTTATAGGGAAATGTTTAGTGCCTGGGGAAAATTTTTAGATAGACTTGAGTATGATCCACATGGGAGAGAAAACATTTTAAATCAACCTCTGTTTTTAAACCAAAAGATTTTAAAACAAGACAAAGGAATTTTTTTAAAGAAATGGATGGAAGTGGGGATAACAAGAGTGAGAGATGTTTTGTATGAATTTAAAGAAGGGTTTTTACCAACACAATTTATTGTAGATGCAATGGGGAAGCACAAGAGGATTACAGTGAACAAGTAATAAAAAATAAATATGAAATCATTAAAAATGCAATAC
The DNA here is from genome assembly GCF_963082965.1 of Carassius carassius. Classification (NCBI taxonomy): domain Eukaryota; kingdom Metazoa; phylum Chordata; class Actinopteri; order Cypriniformes; family Cyprinidae; genus Carassius; species Carassius carassius. Next base: position 18,558,521 of record NC_081782.1, read on the forward strand.
CTAAAGAGTGGATAAAAAGAATAGAAAGTATGGAAGGAGAGCCAAAAGAGAAATGTATTCATGTGAAATTAGGGGAAAAACTGTATGATTTTAAGGAATGTACTGTGAAAATGATTTATTGTGCTTTTAGAGATGATGTTTTTAAAGAGCCGATTGCAAATGGTTACTGGGTGCAGAAATTCAAATATTTAAAAAAAGAGTGTATATGGAGAAACATGACGGGGAAATGTGTGGAAACAAAATTGGAATGTTTGGAGTATTTTATAAGGCATAAAGTGGTTTTTTCTGATGTTATTTTAAATAAAATAGGAATGGAAGAAAATGCTCTGTGTAAAGTGTGGCAGGAAGAGGAAGAGGGGATTTTACATATGTTTTTACATTGTAGAGAGCTAGAGGACTTTTAAAGGAAATGTAAATGTTTAATTAAAGATGTGACTGAGGAGTGGGATGAAAATGGAATGGAATGGAACAGAGTTGTGATGTTTGTTTGGGAAAAAAAGTGTCAAAACAAAAGTTTCATTAATCTGTGTGTAATGCTAATGAAAAGTGCAATATGGGACAGAAGAAATGTGGCTAAAAAGGAAAAAATTGTGTTGGATGTTTGGAGGGTGTTTAAAAGAAAAACAGAATTATATATTGAAAGACTGTATGTGTACTTTAAAGGTGTAAATATGTTAGACTCTTTTTATGATGTTTTTACCCCAAAAGTTTATTGTGTTTTAAATGATTTAATGTGGAAGCTGCCAGGAAGTGAAGGAGATTTTTAAATTATCTATGTAAAGGAAAGATGTGTAATGTAGAGTTATGTAAAAACAATTGTCTGTATTTTCTATTGATTGTGTTTAATCTATTGTATTTTATTGATTTGAAATTTCTTAATAAAAAAAAAACAAAAAAACAATCAAAGCGCTTGTCTTATAAACAGGAGATCCTCGGTTCGATTCCCAGCGGTGCCTTTTAACAGGTGGCTCTGCTCTGTGGGTTCTTTCTTGAAAAGGAAGCCCTTACAGATCCTCCACTTTTCAAACCACATACCAATTGCAGAGAGACCCACATATCTTGTCGTTCCCGCTCCCCAAATGCCTGAACTCAATTCAACGGACTGGCACAAGCCAGGAAAAAAAAGCTCCACACATTGGACTATTAGTCTGCGGTTTGAGGCCATATGACATTTTTGGGTTTGGGTCAAAACAGATTGGTGACTTCTGGCCTTTCGTTTATTATTAAATTGCACGCTTATGCCCTCGGGCAACAGAAAGTTGTGAAAAATCTCGTAAGCTGACCAAGCCGTGGACCTGGTGCCGTGGCTTAGTTGGTTAAAGCGTCTCTCTTGTAAACAGGAGATCCTGGGTTCAAATCCCAGCGGTGCCTTTAGCATCCCTTGTGTGCCTCAGGCATGTGCTTTTCTGAGATCGGACTGCAAACAGGGATAGCAAAGGCAGCAGGCAATTCCATTTCCAAATCAGATCCTGATAATGCATATGCTCTTTTGAACAGGTCAACAGTTGCTGACAGGCTCTGTGGCACAATAGATAGCAAACTGGACTTCTAGACTGCCAGATGAGGGCATTCAAAGGTTAACCAATGGCACTTGGCCAACAATCCCAGGGGCTAGCTGGCCACCCCGAATCAGTTGTCAAAAAAATACATTTTGGGCTGTGCAGAGCCTGGCCGTTGGCCTCTTATCTGGATGCTTTAATCCTCTAAGTGCCGCTCCCTGGGAGAGTGTGTGCAGGTTGGCGCCGTGGCTTAGTTGGTTAAAGCTTGTGTCGTAAATAGGACATACTGAATTTAAATCCCAGCACTGTCTTTGCTGTTAATCAAGCACCACCTTTGGTTGTGTGGTTTTGCTTTGCGCAATCAGGTGGTACAGAGGAGCGTCAGAGCAGCATGCGATTTCATTTGTCAACCACCCCTCAGCTGCTGCCGAAGAATTCTGACCCAAGTCAACAATACAGCAAGGCGCAGTGGCTTAGCTGGTCTAATCGCTTGTCTAGTAAACAGGAGATCCTGGGTTCGATTCCCAGCGGTGCCTTTTAACAGGTGGCTCTGCTCTGTGGGTTCTTTCTTGGAAAGGAAGCCCTTACAGATCCTCCACTTTTCCAACCACATACCAATTGCAGAGAGACCCACATATCTTGTCCTTCCCGCTCCCCAAATGCCTGAACTCAATTAAACGGACTGGCACAAGCCAGGAAAAGAAAGCTCCACACATGGCTCTGTGGCGCAATGGATAGCGCATTGGACTTCTAGACTGCCAGATGAGGCCATTCAAAGGTTGTGGGTTCGAGTCCCACCAGAGTCGTTACTTTTGTCATTCTGTTAATGGCGCTTGGCCAACAAACACATATGCTCTCTGGCCACCCCTCCAGAGTTATAAAACAAGTAATATGCAAGTTGGTGCTGTGGCTTAGTTGGTTAAAGCGCCTGTCTAGTAAACAGGAGATCCTGGGTTTGAATGCCAGCGGTGCCTTTGCTGGTGATCAAGTGCCGCCTTGGGCTGTGAGGTTTTGCTCTCTGTAAAAAGGGGGTGCAGAGTGAAGTGAAGTGACATTCAGCCAAGTATGGTGACCCATACTCAGAATTCGTGCTCTGCATTTAACCCATCCGAAATGCACACACACAGAGCAGTGAACACACACACACACACACTGTGAGCACACACCCGGAGCAGTGGGCAGCCATTTATGCTGCGGCGCCCGGGGAGCAGTTGGGGGTTCGATGCCTTGCTCAAGGGCACCTAAGTCGTGGTATTGAAGGTGGAGAGAGAACTGTACATGCACTCCCCCCACCCACAATTCCTGCCGGCCCGGGACTCGAACTCACAACCTTTCGATTGGGAGTCCGACTCTCTAACCATTAGGCCACGACTTCCCCTGTGTGTTAGAGCAGCATGCAATTTAATTTGCGAACCACCCCTCAGATGCTGCCGAAGAATGCTGCCCAGAGTCATCTCAGCAATGCAGCATGGCTCAGCTGGTCAAAGAGATTGCCTTGCAAACACGTGATCCTTGGTTTAGGACTGCTGCAAGCCTGGAAGGAGCTACTGCATGTGGCGCAGAGTGTAGCGCATTGGACTATTAATCTGTGGTTTGAGGCCATATGAAGTTTTTGGGTTTGAGTCAAAACAGATTGGTGACTTCTTGCCTTTCGTTTATCATTAAATTGCACGCTTATGCCCTCGGGCAACAGAAAGTTGTGAAAAATCTCATAAGCTGACCAGCCCGTGCACCTTTGTCCTCACTGCTGGATATTTTGATAAACTTACTCACTATCGGAGTGCTCACTGTGGGTTCTTTCTTGGAAAGGAAGCCCTTACAGATCCTCCACTTTTCCAACCACATACCAATTGCAGAGAGACCCACATATCTTGTCCTTCCCGCTCCCCAAATGCCTGAACTCAATTCAACGGACTGGCACAAGCCAGGAAAAAAAAGCTCTACACATGGCTTTGTGGCGCAATGGATAGCGCATTGGACTTCTAGACTACCAGATGAGGCCATTCAAAGGTTGTGGGTTCGAGTCCCACCAGAGTCGTTACTTTTGGCATTCTTTTAATGGCGCTTGGCCAACAAACACATATGCTCTCTGGCCACCCCTCCAGACTTATAAAACAAGTTATGTGCAAGTTGGTGCTGTGGCTTAGTTGGTTAAAGCGCCTGTCTAGTAAACAGGAGATCCTGGGTTCGAATCCCAGCGGTGCCTTTGCTGGTGATCAAGTGCCGCCTTGGGCCGTGAGGTTTTGCTCTCTGTAAAGAGGGGGTGCAGAGGAGTGCTAGAGCAGCATGCAATTTAATTTGCGAACCACCCCTCAGATGCTGCCGAAGAATGCTGCCCAGAGACATCTCAGCAATGCAGCATGGCTCAGCTGGTCAAAGAAATTGCCTTGCAAACACGTGATCCTTGGTTTAGGACTGCTGCAAGCCTGGAAGGAGCTACTGCATGTTGCGCAGAGTGTAGCGCATTGGACTATTAATCTGCGGTTTGAGGCCATATGAAGTTTGTGGGTTTGAGTCAAAACAGATTGGTGACTTCTGGCCTTTCGTTTATCATTAAATTGCACGCTTATGCCCTTGGGCAACAGAAAGTTGTGAAAAAATCTCATAAGCTGACCAGCCCGTGGACCTTTGTCCTCACTGCTGGATATTTTGATCAACTTACTCACTATCGGAGTGCTCTGCTTGGTGCCGTGGCTTAGTTGGTTAAAGCGTCTGTCTCGTAAACAGGAGATCCTGGGTTCAAATCCCAGCGGTGCCTTTAGCATCCCTTGTGTGCCTCAAGCATGTGCTTTTCTGAGATCGGACTGCAAACAGGGATAGCAAAGGCAGCAGGCAATTCCATTTCCAAATCAGATCCTGATAATGCTGATGCTCTTTTGAACAGGTCAACAGTTGCTGACAGGCTCTGTGGCACAATAGATAGCAAACTGGACTTCTAGACTGCCAGATGAGGGCATTCAAAGGTTAATTAATGGCACTTGGCCAACAATCCCAGAGGCTAGCTGGCCACCCAGAATCAGTTGTCAAAAAAAACATTTTGGGCTGTGCAGAGCCTGGCCGTTGGCCTCTTATCTGGATGCTTTAATCCTCTAAGTGCCGCTCCCTGGGAGAGTGTGTGCAGGTTGGCGCCGTGGCTTAGTTGGATAAAGCTTGTGTCGTAAATAGGACATACTGAATTTAAATCCCAGCACTGTCTTTGCTGGTAATCAAGCACCACCTTGGGTTGTGTGGTTTTGCTTTGCGCAATCAGGCGGTACAGAGGAGCGTCAGAGCAGCATGCGATTTCATTTGTCAACCACCCCTCAGCTGCTGCCAAAGAATTCTGACCCAAGTCAACAATACAGCAAGGCGCCGTGGCTTAGCTGGTCAAAGCGCTTGTCTTGTAAACAGGAGATCCTGGGTTCGATTCCCAGCGGTGCCTTTTAACAGGTGGCTCTGCTCTGTGGGTTCTTTCTTGGAAAGGAAGCCCTTACAGATCCTCCACTTTTCCAACCACATACCAATTGCAGAGAGACCCAAATATCTTGTCTATCCCGCTCCCCAAATGCCTGAACTCAATTCAACGGACTGGCACAAGCCAGGAAAAAAAAGCTCCACACATGGCTGTGTGGCGCAATGGATAGCGCATTGGACTTCTAGACTGCCAGATGAGGCCATTCAAAGGTTGTGGGTTCGAGTCCCACCAGAGTCGTTACTTTTGGCATTATTTTAATGGCGCTTGGCCAACAAACACATATGCTCTCTGGCCACCCCTCCAGTTATAAAACTCTAAGTCTCACTTTCTTACTGGGTACACGCAAGTTGGTGCTGTGGCTTAGTTGGTTAAAGCGCCTGTCTAGTAAACAGGAGATCCTGGGTTTGAATGCCAGAGGTGCCTTTGCTGGTGATCAAGTGCCACCTTGGGCTGTGAGGTTTTGCTCTCTGTAAAAAGGGGGTGCAGAGGAGTGCTAGAGCAGCATGCAATTTAATTTGTGAACCACCCTTCAGATGCTGCCGAAGAATGCTGCCCCGAGTCATCTCAACAATGCAGCATGGCTCAACTGGTCAAAGAGCTTGCCTTGCAAACAAGTGATCCTTGGTTTAGGACTGCTGCAAGCCTGGAAGGAGCTACTGCATGTGGCGCAGAGTGTAGCGCATTGGACTATTAGTCTGCGGTTTGAGGCAATATTAAATTTTTGGGTTTGAGTCAAAACAGATTGGTGACTTCTGGCCTTTCGTTTATCATTAAATTGCACGCTTATGCACTCGGGCAACAGAAAGTTGTGAAAAATCTCATAAGCTGACCAGCCCTTGGACCTTTGTCCTCACCGCTGGATGTTTTGATCAACTTACTCACTCTCCAAGTGCTCTGCTTGGTGCCGTGGCTTAGTTGGTTAAAGCGTCTGTCTCGTAAACAGGAGATCCTGGGTTCAAATCCCGGCGGTGACTTTAGCATCCCTTGTGTGCCTCAAGCATGTGCTTTTCTGAGATCGGACTGCAAACAGGGATAGCAAAGGCAGCAGGCAATTCCATTTCCAAGTCAGATCCTGATAATGCTGATGCTCTTTTGAACAGGTCAACAGTTGCTGACAGGCTCTGTGGCACAATAGATAGCAAACTGGACTTCTAGACTGCCAGATGAGTCCATTCAAAGGTTAACTAATGGCACTTGGCCTACAATCCCAGAGGCTAGCTGGCCACCCCGAATCAGTTGTCAAAAAAAAAACATTTTGGGCTGTGCAGAGCCTGGACGTTGGCCTCTTATCTGGATGCTTTAATCCTCTAAGTGCCGCTCCCTGGGAAAGTGTGTGCAGGTTGGCGCCCGTGGCTTAGTTGGTTAAAGCTTGTGTCGTAAATAGGACATACTGAATTCAAATCCCAGCACTGTCTTTGCTGGTAATCAAACACCACCTTGGGTTGTGTGGATTTGCTTTGCGCAATCAGGCGGTACAGAGGAGCGTCAGAGCAGCATGCGATTTCATTTGTTAACCAACCCTCAGCTGCTGCCGAAGAATTCTGACCCAAGTCAACAATGCAGCAAGGCGCCGTGGCTTAGCTGGTCAAAGCGCTTGCCTTGTAAACAGGAGATCCTGGGTTCGATTCCCAGCAGTGCCTTTTAACAGGTGGCTCTGCTCTGTGGGTTCTTTCTTGGAAAGGAAGCCCTTACAGATCCTCCACTTTTCCAACCACATACCAATTGCAGAGAGACCCACATATCTTGTCCTTACCGCTCCCCAAATGCCTGAACTCAATTCAACGGAATGGCACAAGCCAGGAAAAAAAGCTCCACATGTGGCTCTGTGACGCAATGGATAGCGCATTGGACTTCTAGACTGCAAGATGAGGCCATTCAAAGGTTGTGGGTTCGAGTCCCACCAGAGTCGTTACTTTTGGCATTCTGTTAATGGCGCTTGACAAACAAAAACATATGCTCTCTGGCCACCCCTCCAGTTATAAAACTCTAAGTCTCACTTTCTTACTGGGTACACGCAAGTTGGTGCTGTGGCTTAGTTGGTTAAAGCGCCTGTCTAGTAAACAGGAGATCCTGGGTTTGAATGCCAGCGGTGCCTTTGCTGGTGATCAAGTGCCGCCTTGGGCTGTGAGGTTTTGCTCTCTGTAAAAAGGGGGTGCAGAGGAGTGCTAGAGCAGCATGCAATTTAATTTGTGAACCACCCTTCAGATGCTGCCGAAGAATGCTGCCCAGAGTCATCTCAACAATGCAGCATGGCTCAACTGGTCAAAGAGCTTGCCTTGCAAACAAGTGATCCTTGGTTTAGGACTGCTGCAAGCCTGGAAGGAGCTACTGCATGTGGCGCAGAGTGTAGCGCATTGGACTATTAGTCTGCGGTTTGAGGCAATATTAAATTTGTGGGTTTGAGTCAAAACAGATTGGTGACTTCTGGCCTTTCGTTTATCATTAAATTGCACGCTTATGCACTCGGGCAACAGAAAGTTGTGAAAAATCTCATAAGCTGACCAGCCCTTGGACCTTTGTCCTCACCGCTGGATGTTTTGATCAACTTACTCACCCTCCAAGTGCTCTGCTTGGTGCCGTGGCTTAGTTGGTTAAAGCGACTGTCTCGTAAACAGGAGATCCTGGGTTCAAATCCCAGCGGTGACTTTAGCATCCCTTGTGTGCCTCAAGCATGTGCTTTTCTGAGATCGGACTGCAAACAGGGATAGCAAAGGCAGCAGGCAATTCCATTTCCAAGTCAGATCCTGATAATGCTGATGCTCTTTTGAACAGGTCAACAGTTGCTGACAGGCTCTGTGGCACAATAGATAGCAAACTGGACTTCTAGACTGCCAGATGAGTCCATTCAAAGGTTAACTAATGGCACTTGGCCAACAAACCCATAGGCTAGCTGGCCACCCCGAATCAGTTGTCAAAAAAACTATTTTAGGCTGTGCAGAGCCTGGCCGTTGGCCTCTTATCTGGATGCTTTAATCCTCTAAGTGCCACTCCCTGGGAGAGTGTGTGCAGGTTGGCGCTGTGGCTTAGTTGGTTAAAGCTTGTGTCGTAAATAGGACATACTGAATTCAAATCCCAGCACTGTCTTTGCTGGTAATCAAACACCACCTAGGGTTGTATGGTTTGCTTTGCGCAATCAGGCGGTACAGAGGAGCGTCAGAGCAGCATGCGATTTCATTTGTCAACCACCCCTCAGCTGCTGCCGAAGAATTCTGACCCAAGTCAACAACACAGCAAGGCGCCGTGGCTTAGCTGGTCAAAGCACTTGTCTTGTAAACAGGAGATCCTGGGTTCGATTCCCAGCGGTGCCTTTTAACAGGTGGCTCTGCTCTGTGGGTTCTTTCTTGGAAAGGAAGCCCTTACAGATCCTCCACTTTTCCAACCACATACCAATTGCAGAGAGACCCACATATCTTGTCCTTCCCGCTCCCGAAATGCCTGAACTTAATTCAACAGACTGGCCCACGCCAGGAAAAAACAGCTCCACATGTGGCGCAATGGATAACGCATTGGACTCCTAGACTGCCAGATGAGGCCATTCAAAGGTTGTGGGTTCGAGTCCCACCAGAGTCGTTACTTTTGGCATTCTGTTAATGGCGCTTGGCCAACAAACACATATTCTCTCTTGCCACCCCTCCAGAGTTATAAAACTCTAAGTCTCACTTTCTTACTGGGTACATGCAAGTTGGTGCTGTGGCTTAGTTGGTTAAAGCGCCTGTCTAGTAAACAGGAGATCCTGGGTTCGAATCCCAGTGGTGCCTTTCCTGGTGATCAAGTGCTGCCTTGGGCTGTGAGGTTTTGCTCTCTGTAAAAAGGTGGTGCAGAGGAGTGCTAGAGCAGCATGCAATTTAATTTGCGAACCACCCCTCAGATGCTGCCCAGAGTCATCTCAGCAATGCAGCATGGCTCAGCTGGTCAAAGAGCTTGCCTTGCAAACACGTGATCCTTGGTTTAGGACTGCTGCAAACCTGGAAGGAGCTACTGCATGTGGCGCAGAGTGTAGTGCATTGGACTATTAGTCTGCGGTTTGACGCCATATGAAGTTTGTGGGTTTGAGTCAAAACAGATTGGTGACTTCTGGCCTTTTGTTTATCATTAAATTGCACGCTTATGCCCTCGGGCAACAGAAAGTTGTGAAAAATCTCATAAGCTGACCAGCCCGTGGACCTTTGTCCTCACTGCTGGATATTTTGATAAACTTACTCACCATCTGAGTGCTCTGCTTGGTGCTGTGGCTTAGTTGGTTAAAGTGTCTGTTTCGTAAACGGGTGATCCTGGATTCAAATCCCAGCGGTGCCTTCAGTATCCCTTGTGTGCCTCAAGCATGTGCTTTTCTGAGATCGGACTGCAAACAGGGATAGCAAAGGCAGCAGGCAATTCCATTTCCAAATCAGATCCTGATAATGCTGAGGCTCTTTTGAACAGGTCAACAGTTGCTGACAGGCTCTGTGGCACAATAGATAGCAAACTGGACTTCTAGACTGCCAGATGAGGGCATTCACAGGTTAACTAATGGCACTTGGCCAACAATTCCAGAGGCTAGCTGGCCACCCCAAATCAGTTGTCAAAAAAAAACATCTTGGGCTGTGCAGAGCCTGGCCGTTGGCCTCTTATCTGGATGCTTTAATCCTCTAAGTGCCGCTCCCTGGGTGAGTGTGTGCAGGTTGGCGCCGTGGCTTAGTTGGTTAAAGCTTGTGTCGTAAATAGGACATACTGAATTCAAATCCCAGCACTGTCTTTGCTGGTAATCAAACACCACCTTGGGTTGTGTGGTTTTGCTTTGCGCAATCAGGTGGTACAGAGGAGTTTCAGAGCAGCATGCGATTTCATTTGTCAACCACCCCTCAGCTGCTGCCTAAGAATTCTGACTTAAGTCAACAAAGCAAGCAAGGCGCCGTGGCTTAGCTGGTCAAAGCGCTTTTCTTGTAAACAGGAGATCCTGGGTTCGATTCCCAGCAGTGCCTTTTAACAGATGGCTCTGCTCTGTGGATTCTTTCTTGGAAAGGAAGCCCTTACAGATCCTCCACTTTTCCAACCACATACCAATTGCAGAGAGACCCACATATCTTGTCCTTCCCGCTCCCCAAATGCCTGAACTCAATTCAACGGACTGGGACAAGCCAGGAAAAAAAAGCTCCACACATGGCTCTGTGGTGCAATGGATAGCGCATTGGACTTCTAGACTGCCAGATGAGGCCATTCAAAGGTTGTGGGTTTGAGTCCCACCAGAGTCGTTACTTTTGGCATTCTATTAATGGCGCTTGACAAACAAACACATATGCTCTCTGGCCACCCCTCCATTTATAAAACTCTAAGTCTCACTTTCTTACTGGGTACATGCAAGTTGGTGCTGTGGCTTAGTTGGTTAAAGCGCCTGTCTAGTAAACAGAAGATCCTGGGTTTGAATGCCAGCGGTGCCTTTGCTGGTGATCAAGTGCCGCCTTGTGCTGTGAGGTTTTGCTCTCTGTAAAAAGGGGGTGCAGAGGAGTGCTAGAGCAGCATGCAATTTAATTTGTGAACCACCCCTCAGATGCTGCCGAAGAATGCTGCCCAGAGTCATCTCAACAATGCAGCATGGCTCAACTGGTCAAAGAGCTTGCCTTGCAAACAAGTGATCCTTGGTTTAGGACTGCTGCAAGCCTGGAAGGAGCTACTGCATGTGGCGCATAGTGTAGTGCATTGGACTATTAGTCTGCGGTTTGAGGCAATATTAAATTTGTGGGTTTGAGTCAAAACAGATTGGTGACTTCTGGCCTTTCGTTTATCATTAAATTGCACTCTTATGCCCTCGGGCAACAGAAAGTTGTGAAAAATCTCATAAGCTGACCAGCCCTTGGACTTTTGTCCTCACCGCTGGATGTTTTGATCAACTTACTCACCCTCCCAGTGCTCTGCTTGGTGCCGTGGCTTAGTTGGTTAAAGCGTCTGTCTCGTTAACAGGAGATCCTGGGTTCAAATCCCAGCGGTGCCTTTAGCATCCCTCGTGTCTGCCTCAAGCATGTGCTTTTCTGAGATCGCACTGCAAACAGGGATAGCAAAGGCAGCAGGCAATTCCATTTCCAAATCAGATCCTGATAATGCTGATGCTCTTTTGAACATGTCAACAGTTGCTGACAGGCTCTGTGGCACAATAGATAGCAAACTGGACTTCTAGACTGCCAGATGAGTCCATTCAAAGGTTAACTAATGGCACTTGGCCAACAAACCCATAGGCTAGCTGGCCACCCCGAATCAGTTGTCAAAAAAACTATTTTAGGCTGTGCAGAGCCTGGCCGTTGGCCTCTTATCTGGATGCTTTAATCCTCTAAGTGACGCTCCCTGGGAGAGTGTGTGCAGGTTGGCGCCGTGGCTTAGTTGGTTAAAGCTTGTGTCGTAAATAGGACATACTGAATTCAAATCCCAGCACTGTCTTTGCTGGTAATCAAACACCACCTTGGGTTGTGTGGTTTGCTTTGCGCAATCAGGCGGTACAGAACAGAGCGTCAGAGCAGCATGCTATTTTATTTGTCAACCACCCCTCAGCTGCTGCTGAAGAATTCTGACCCAAGTCAACTATACAGCAAGGCGCCGTGGCTTAGCTGGTCAAAGCGCTTGTCTTGTAAACAGGAGATCCTGGGTTTGATTCCCAGCGGTGCCTTTTAACAGGTGGCTCTGCTCTGTGGGTTCTTTCTTGGAAAGGAGGCCCTTACAGATCCTCCACTTTTCCAACCACATACCAATTGCAGAGAGACCCACATATCTTGTCCTTCCCGCTCCCGAAATGCCTGAACTCAATTCAACGGACTGGCACAGGCCAGGATAAAAAAGCTCCACACGTGGCACAATGGATAGCGCATTGGACTTCTAGACTGCCAGATGAGGCCATTCAAAGGTTGTGGGTTCGAGTCCCACCAGAGTCGTTACTTTTGGCATTTTGTCAATGGCGCTTGGCCAACAAACACATATTCTATCTGGCCACCCCTCCAGAGTTATAAAATTCTAAGTCTCACTTTCTTACTGGGTACATGCAAGTTGGTGCTGTGGCTTAGTTGGTTAAAGCTTGTGTCGTAAATAGGATATACTGAATTCAAATCCCAGCACTGTCTTTGCTGGTAATCAAACACCACCTAGGGTTGTGTGGTTTGCTTTGCGCAATCAGGCGGTACAGAGGAGCGTCAGAGCAGCATGCAATTTCATTTGTCAACCACCCCTCAGCTGCTGCCGAAGAATTCTGACCCAAGTCAACAACACAGCAAGGCGCCGTGGCTTAGCTGGTCAAAGCGCTTGTCTTGTAAACAGGAGATCCTGGGTTCGATTCCCAGCGGTGCCTTTTAACAGTTGGCTCTGCTCTGTGGGTTCTTTCTTGGAAAGGAAGCCCTTACAGATCCTCCACTTTTCCAACCACTTACCAATTGCAGAGAGACCCACATATCTTGTCCTTCCTGCTCCACGAAATGCCTGAACTCAATTCAACGGAGTGGCACAAGCCAGGAAAAAAAAGCTCCACACGTAGCGCATTGGACTTCTAGACTGCCAGATGAGGCCATTCAAAGGTTGTGGGTTCGAGTCCAACCAGAGTCGTTACTTTTGGCAGTCTGTTAATGGCGCTTGGCCAACAGACACATATTCTCTCTGGCCACCCCTCCAGAGATATAAAACTCTAACTCTCACTTTCTTACTGGGTACATGCAAGTTGGTGCTGTGGCTTAGTTGGTTAAAGCGCCTGTCTAGTAAACAGGAGATCCTGGGTTCGAATCCCAGCGGTGCCTTTGCTGGTGATCTTGGGCTGTGAGGTTTTGCTCTCTGTAAAAAGGGGTGCAGAGGAGTGCTAGAGCAGCATGCAATTTAATTTGCGAACCACCCCTCAGATGCTGCCGAAGAATGCTGCCCAGAGTCATCTCAGCAATGCAGCATGGCTCAGCTGGTCAAAGAGCTTGCCTTGCAAACACGTGATCATCGGTTTAGGACTGCTGCAAGCCTGGAAGGAGCTACTGCATGTGGCGCAGAGTGTAGTGCATTGGACTATTAGTCTGCGGTTTGACGCGATATGAAGTTTGTGGGTTTGAGTCAAAACAGATTGGTGACTTCTGGCCTTTCGTTTATCATTAAATTGCACGCTTATGCCCTCGGGCAACAGAAAGTTGTGAAAAATCTCATAAGCTGACCAGCCCTTGGACCTTTGTCCTCACCGCTGGATGTTTTGATCAACTTACTCACCCTCCCAGTGCTCTGCTTGGTGCCGTGGCTTAGTTGGTTAAAGCGTCTATCTCGTAAACAGGAGATCCTGGGTTCAAATCCCAGCGGTGCCTTTAGCATCCCTTGTGTGCCTCAAGCATGTGCTTTTATGAGATCGGACTGCAAACAGGGATAGCAAAGGCAGCAGGCAATTCCATTTCCAAATCAGATCCTGATAATGCTGATGCTCTTTTGAACAGGTCAACAGTTGCTGACAGGCTCTGTGGCACAATAGATAGCAAACTGGACTTCTAGACTGCCAGATGAGTCCATTCAAAGGTTAACTAATTGCACTTGGCCAACAAACCCATAGGCTAGCTGGCCACCCAGAATCAGTTGTCAAAAAAACTATTTTAGGCTGTGCAGAGCCTGGCCGTTGGCCTCTTAACTGGATGCTTTAATCCTCTAAGTGCCGCTCACTGGGAGAGTGTGTGCAGGTTGGCGTTGTGGCTTAGTTGGTTAAAGCTTGTGTCGTAAATAGGACATACTGAATTCAAATCCCAGCACTGTCTTTGCTGGTAATCAAACACCACCTAGGGTTGTGTGGTTTGCTTTGCGCAATCAGGCGGTACAGAGGAGCGTCAGAGCAGCATGCAATTTCATTTGCCAACCGCCCCTCAGCTGCTGCCGAAGAATTCTGACCCAAGTCAACAATACAGCAAGGCGCCGTGGCTTAGCTGGTCAAAGTGCTTGTCTTGTAAACAGGAGATCCTGGGTTCGATTCCCAGCAGTGCCTTTTAACAGGTGGCTCTGCTCTGTGGGTTCTTTCTTGGAAAGGAAGCCCTTACAGATCCTCCACTTTTCAAACCACATACCAATTGTAGAGAGACCCACATATCTTGTCCTTCTCGCTCCCCAAATGCCTGAACTCAATTCAACGGACTGCCCCAAGCCAGGAAAAAAAAGCTCCAGACATGGCTCTGTGGCACAATGGAAAGTGCATAGGACTTCTAGACTGCCAGATGAGGCCATTCAAAGGTTTTGGGTTCGAGTCCCAACAGAGTCGTTACTTTTGGCATTCTGTTAATGGCGCTTGGCCAACAAACACATATGCTCTCTGGCCACCCCTCCAGACTTATAAAACTCTAAGTCTCACTTTCTTACTGGGTTCATGCAAGTTGGTGCTGTGGCTTAGTTGGTTAAAGTGCCTGTCTAGTAAACAGGAGATCCAGGGTTCGAATCCCAGCGGTGCCTTTGCTGGTGATCAAGTGCCGCCTGGGGCTGTGAGGTTTTGCTCTCTGTAAAAAGGGGGTGCAGAGGAGTGCTAGAGCAGCATGCAATTTAATTTGCGAACCACCCCTCAGATGCTGCTGAAGAATGCTGCCCAGAGTCATCTCAGCAATGCAGCATGGCTCAGCTGGTCAAAGAGCTTGCCTTGCAAACACGTGATCCTTGGTTTAGGACTGCTGCAAGCCTGGAAGGAGCTACTGCATGTGGCGCAGAGTGTAGCACATTGGACTATTAATCTGCGGTTTGAGGCCATATGAAGTTTGTGGGTTTGAGTCAAAACAGATTGGTGACTTCTGGCCTTTTGTATATCATTAAATTGCACGCTTATGCCCTCGGGCAACAGAAAGTTGTGAAAAATCTCATAAGCTGACCAGCCCGTGGACCTTTGTCCTCACTGCTGGATATTTTGATAAACTTACTCACTATCGGAGTGTTCTGCTTGGTGCCGTGGCTTAGTTGGTTAAAGCGTTTGTCTCGTAAACAGGAGATCCTGGGTTCAAATCCCAGCGATGCCTTTAACATCCCTTGTGTGCCTCAAGCATGTGCTTTTCTGAGATCGGACTGCAAACAGGGATAGCAAAGGCAGCAGGCAATTCCATTTCCAAATCAGATCCTGATAATGCATATGTTCTTTTTAACAGGTCAACAGTTGCTGACAGGCTCTGTGGCACAATAGATAGCAAAGTGGACTTCTAGACTGCCAGATGAGGGCATTCAAAGGTTAACTAATGGCACTTGGCCAACAATCCCAGAGGCAAGCTGGCCACCACAAATCAGTTGTCAAAAAAAACATTTTGGGCTGTGCAGAGCCTGGCCGTTGGCCTCTTATCTGGATGCTTTAATCCTCTAAGTGCCGCTCCCTGGGAGAGTGTGTGCAGGTTGGCGCCTTGGCTTAGTTGGTTAACCCTTTGACACGTACGATCACACCGGTGTGATCAGTCTTGGTTGGTCCCTGGAGCGTACGATCACACCGGTGTGATTAGAACGTTCAGTAAATCACGTGATCAACTGCTAAATTCAATTTCAAACTTTAGCTTTCACTGCTTTCCCGCTTTGACTGGCACTGAGCCAGAGACAGACGTGCTCAGCTACAATTATTATCACAACTGTTCAGTGTATTTTAATGTTTATTTTATGTTTCATTCACTTTAAATTACACTACACAATAACAGAAATACAGGTTGTTATTGCACACTCATATTTATAACAGTAAAAGAACATTTTAAACATGTAATATTAATATTTATTCAAGTCAAACACATACCTTGTAGATAACAGCTGTTTCACACCGCAAGTGTCAGCGACGCGTGAACAGCGGGTATTTTTTCAGACGTGCGTGCATGTTAATCAATGAGTGCATTCACTCCAGGAGCAGCGTGTGAGCGTCAAGCAGGAGCGTCGCGTGAGATGCAGTGAAGCGGGGGTTACAGTCATTTATTCCGGGAAACATGGATGATCTTGCATGTTGTAAATCCAGCAGGCTCTAAGTCCAACTCTCCATCAGCGTTGTAAACAAATAATGGCGGCGCCCATAGCCCGTCACGTGATAACTTACCGATCAACAAACATGATGTTTTTTTTCACCAAGTATTAATACCACATTAGGAGTTAACTTAAATATATTTAACGATGTTAATAACTACAAGTTTGTAAATATTTTGTATAAAAAAATAAAAATATTTTAACTGTCATGGATTGCAGTCTTTTTTCCCGCTGATAACTGATGTAAAGCTGACGTCACCGTTACCTCACAATCGCCTTTGTTGTAATTTAAAGACACAACTTTAATCCAGCTCACCAACATAAGAGAAAATGACAGATAATACATTTAAAAGAAGAAAACTGACAAATGAGGAAATTGAGGACATTTTTTTTAATTCTGATGAGGAGATTTTTGACAGCGAGGCAGAGAGTGACAGTGATGAGGATCTTCCCCCAAATCTTGAAGCTCTGGACAACTTTGAAGATGAAGAGATGACACCAGTTCCTAATGAGGCAGAAGAGATAACTTTAAACTCGTTGTGGAAGGCAACCAACCTTTTTTATCCTCCTGGCCCAGGCAATTTTAACAACCAGCACTGTGGTGTGCAAAATCCACCAGAATCACCCAGTGAGGTAAATTGTTTTAAATTGTTTCTAACGGAAGATGTCATGGGAGAAATTGTGGAGGAAACAAACCGCTATGCCTCTGACTTGCAAGAGAAGGAAATGAAAGGGAAGCTGGTTAAATGGGTTCCAACAAATATCCCTGAAATGTACACATTTTTAGTGTCAGTTCTCTTAATGGGTGTGATCAAAAAACCATCACTTCGTGATTACTGGAGCACAGACCCCATGCTCTTGACCCCATTTTTTGGGTCTTTGTTCTCACAGGATCGCTTCCTTCTGCTCCTCCACTGTCTTCACTTTGCAAACAATGCGACAGCAGTTTCCAATGACCCGCTGAAAAAAATTAGACACATATTCACTGCGCTCACCTCCTCTTTTCGTCGCATTTTTGTGCCATACAGGGATCTGTGTGTGGATGAGTCTCTGATGAAGTGGAAAGGCAGGCTGGCATTTCGTCAGTTCATTCCATCCAAACGGCACAGATTTGGGATCAAGTTTTTTGTTTTGTGTGATGTGCTAACTGGTTATGTGGAGGACATGATCATTTACACCGGATCCTCCACTGACATCCAACATTACCCAGGACTTGGGATTTCTGGGTCCGTTGTGATGACACTCTTAGCACCTTACGTAAGCAAATGTCATGTTCTATATGTTGACAACTGGTACAGTAGTCCCACACTTTTCCAGCACCTCTTGTCACTTGGCACTGGAGCTTGTGGGACTGTGCGCGGAAACAGAAAAGGGATGCCAAAGTTCACCTGCAAGATGAAAAAAGGTGAGGTGGAATTCGAAGAGAATGGGTCACAGTTGGCAGTAAAATGGCATGACAAGAGGGATGTTCATGTCCTTACCACAGTCCATCCAACTGGTATGGCAGCCACAGGCAAGCTGGATCACCTCACTGGGCAACCAATGATGAAGCCAGTCTGTGTGCTGGAGTACAACAAAAAGATGGGTGCAGTGGACAAAGCTGATATGATGACTGGTTTTCATGAATGCACCAGAAAGTCTACCAAGTGGTACAAGAAAGTATTTTTTCATGTACTCGACACGGTTTTACTCAACAGCCACATCGTCTACCGGCAAATTACTGGTGAGAAATGGATACAAATAAATATAAACAAGATAAAAAGTGCTAACATTTTTAATTAATGTAATTTAAAGTGTTAACAAATTCACAATAATAAACAGACCACACGGTCACATACTATTATTTTCTCCTCACTTCCTATTGATGTGCTCTACTATGAGTAGGAAAGGAAATCACCTCCTTACAATTCAGGACCAACCTGATGAGAGGGCTGCTGGAGGAGTACAGCACATTGCGAGGTCCAACCAAAGGCGGGCGTCCTGCCTTGGACACTCCTCTGCGCCTTACAGCCAGGCATTTCCCATCTGAAATCCCTCAGACCACTTCCCAGGGCAGCAAGACCAGGCGGCACTGCAAGGTCTGCCTCTGCAGCACACGCAAGGGCAAGCAGAGGCGCCTCACCAAGCACATGTGTGTGCCATGCAACACTCCCTTGTGTGCTGTCCCGTGTTTTGAGGAGTACCACACACTGAAGCATTATTAAGCCTGTAAAAAGTCCGAGTATATTAATTCATGATGATACATTGTTAATTATTATTTATTGTAATCATATTATTGTGTATAATAGTTTGCTTTAAACAAAACCATTTATTAAAAGTCAGTATATTTATAGTTTTTTGTTTAATATTTATTGTACATATATTTGTTTTTATATTTGTTTACAAAGCTGATATGATGACTGGTTTTCATGAAGCATTATTAAGCCTGTAAAAAGTCAGAGTAGCCTATATTAATGAATTTATGATGATACTTTATAATTTATTGTAATTATATTATTAAATATAAAAGGTACCAGTATGTATAATATAGTTTGTTTTAAACAAAAACATTTACCAAAAGTCAGAGTATATTTACAGATTTTGTGTTTGTTTATGATACTATTTTAATTGTTAGTCATTGTAAATATATTTGTTTTCTGTTTTGTAATAGTAATAATAAACGTTTTTGTATAATAGTTTGTATTAAACATTTACCTTACATTTTAATAAAACATACATGAAGCCCAAAACATACATTCTTTTTGGGCTATATGCACAGCTGCACTACTTCCTGAACTTCAGCCAGCTCCTTTGTTTCCGGTCTGTCATTATTGGACAAACTGATTAATCCAGGTTTGTCGGATTATTGTTGCTGTGATTCCTTAGGTCAGGCACACCTGGATTAATCAGTTTGTCCAATAATGGCAGACAGAAAACAAAGGAGCTAGCTGAAGTTCAGGAAGTAGTGCAGCTGTGCATATGCTATACATATCTCTCACTACATGGTATGAAATCTACATGGTATGACATCATCAAATTATATTTCCCTATACAAACATTTGAGCAAGCTGATAAGTGAGGTGTCACCTTTATTTATATAGCGCTTTAAACAACAACAACAAAAAAATGTGTGTGAACATATATTAATATAATAATTGTATAGACTATATGGTCACACTTCACTTATTAGCTTACTCAAATGTTTTGTAGGCTAGGAAAATATCATTTAACAATGTCATGCCATGTAGCTTTACTCTGCTTTAACATGGCATCTTTTGATTTGCTTTGCAATTGAGAGATATAAAACTCGGTGAGCAATATACTAAAACAAACAAAAAAAAATGATTTAACGTCAAATATGTGCTTTGTTATATTCACGTTATGTATAACGTATCAATTCAACTGAACCCTGACTTTACCCCCTGAATGCACGGATTATGGAACATTTTTGCAATAACTTATGCAAAATAGACAAACAAATCGTGATGACGTGAACGACCACATTTTTGAGCAGTCCGTTTTACAAGATAATTTTTATGACATAAAATCTTTATTCATATTTATTGCATGCTTGTAAATAATTCTAGATGCTTCAGAATAAAATTAACAACTAAATACTAATACTCACCGATTGTCACGCGGCATTTCTGGGGGAGATGCACCGATTGTCACGCGGCTGTTCTGGGGGAGATGCACCGATTGTCACGCGGCGTTTCTGGGGGAGATGCACCGATTGTCACGCGGCGTTTCTGGGGGAGATGCAACAATTGTCACGCGGCGTTTCTGGGGGAGATGCAAAGTACCATGTGCAAGCGAAGTTCACAGCAGTGGAGGGAGGGGGGGGGGCAGCAAACAGAACCATTTCAACCATAGTCGGTACACGCTAACAAATTATTTGAGAGGTTTTGAATAAAAAAATTAAATAAAGCGAAATATTCAAGCTAACGTTACTCACCTGCAGACGGTTATCCATTGTGTGCGCGCCATTTTGACTGAAATGTCACATGACAAGGTTCATGCGTCTCCATGGAAATTAGAACGCGACTGATAGCAAAATAACGGTCGCAGAAAAAAACTCACGCCAGACTGCTGGTCTGACTATTTTAGAACTTACGTGCGAAAAGGTTAAAGCTTGTGTCGTAAATAGGAAATACTGAATTTAAATCCCAGCACTGTCTTTGCTGGTAATCAAACACCACCTTGGGTTGTGTGGATTTGCTTTGCGCAATCAGGCGGTACAGAGGAGCGTCAGAGCAGCATGCGATTTCATTTGTTAACCAACCCTCAGCTGCTGCCGAAGAATTCTGACCCAAGTCAACAATGCAGCAAGGCGCCGTGGCTTAGCTGGTCAAAGCGCTTGCCTTGTAAACAGGAGATCCTGGGTTCGATTCCCAGCAGTGCCTTTTAACAGGTGGCTCTGCTCTGTGGGTTCTTTCTTGGAAAGGAAGCCCTTACAGATCCTCCACTTTTCCAACCACATACCAATTGCAGAGAGACCCACATATCTTGTCCTTCCCGCTCCCCAAATGCCTGAACTCAATTCAACGGAATGGCACAAGCCAGGAAAAAAAAGCTCCACACGTGGCTCTGTGACGCAATGGATAGCGCATTGGACTTCTAGACTGCAAGATGAGGCCATTCAAAGGTTGTGGGTTCGAGTCCCACCAGAGTCGTTACTTTTGGCATTCTGTTAATGGCGCTTGACAAACAAACACATATGCTCTCTGGCCACCCCTCCAGTTATAAAACTCTAAGTCTCACTTTCTTACTGGGTACACGCAAGTTGGTGCTGTGGCTTAGTTGGTTAAAGCGCCTGTCTAGTAAACAGGAGATCCTGGGTTTGAATGCCAGCGGTGCCTTTGCTGGTGATCAAGTGCCGCCTTGGGCTGTGAGGTTTTGCTCTCTGTAAAAAGGGGGTGCAGAGGAGTGCTAGAGCAGCATGCAATTTAATTTGTGAACCACCCTTCAGATGCTGCCGAAGAATGCTGCCCAGAGTCATCTCAACAATGCAGCATGGCTCAACTGGTCAAAGAGCTTGCCTTGCAAACAAGTGATCCTTGGTTTAGGACTGCTGCAAGCCTGGAAGGAGCTACTGCATGTGGCGCAGAGTGTAGTGCATTGGACTATTAGTCTGCGGTTTGAGGCAATATTAAATTTGTGGGTTTGAGTCAAAACAGATTGGTGACTTCTGGCCTTTCGTTTATCATTAAATTGCACGCTTATGCACTCGGGCAACAGAAAGTTGTGAAAAATCTCATAAGCTGACCAGCCCTTGGACCTTTGTCCTCACCGCTGGATGTTTTGATCAACTTACTCACCCTCCAAGTGCTCTGCTTGGTGCCGTGGCTTAGTTGGTTAAAGCGACTGTCTCGTAAACAGGAGATCCTGGGTTCAAATCCCAGCGGTGACTTTAGCATCCCTTGTGTGCCTCAAGCATGTGCTTTTCTGAGATCGGACTGCAAACAGGGATAGCAAAGGCAGCAGGCAATTCCATTTCCAAGTCAGATCCTGATAATGCTGATGCTCTTTTGAACAGGTCAACAGTTGCTGACAGGCTCTGTGGCACAATAGATAGCAAACTGGACTTCTAGACTGCCAGATGAGTCCATTCAAAGGTTAACTAATGGCACTTGGCCAACAAACCCATAGGCTAGCTGGCCACCCCGAATCAGTTGTCAAAAAAACTATTTTAGGCTGTGCAGAGCCTGGCCGTTGGCCTCTTATCTGGATGCTTTAATCCTCTAAGTGCCACTCCCTGGGAGAGTGTGTGCAGGTTGGCGCTGTGGCTTGGTTGGTTAAAGCTTGTGTCGTAAATAGGACATACTGAATTCAAATCCCAGCACTGTCTTTGCTGGTAATCAAACACCACCTAGGGTTGTATGGTTTGCTTTGCGCAATCAGGCGGTACAGAGGAGCGTCAGAGCAGCATGCGATTTCATTTGTCAACCACCCCTCAGCTGCTGCCGAAGAATTCTGACCCAAGTCAACAACACAGCAAGGCGCCGTGGCTTAGCTGGTCAAAGCGCTTGTCTTGTAAACAGGAGATCCTGGGTTCGATTCCCAGCGGTGCCTTTTAACAGGTGGCTCTGCTCTGTGGGTTCTTTCTTGGAAAGGAAGCCCTTACAGATCCTCCACTTTTCCAACCACATACCAATTGCAGAGAGACCCACATATCTTGTCCTTCCCGCTCCCGAAATGCCTGAACTTAATTCAACAGACTGGCCCACGCCAGGAAAAAACAGCTCCACATGTGGCGCAATGGATAACGCATTGGACTCCTAGACTGCCAGATGAGGCCATTCAAAGGTTGTGGGTTCGAGTCCCACCAGAGTCGTTACTTTTGGCATTCTGTTAATGGCGCTTGGCCAACAAACACATATTCTCTCTTGCCACCCCTCCAGAGTTATAAAACTCTAAGTCTCACTTTCTTACTGGGTACATGCAAGTTGGTGCTGTGGCTTAGTTGGTTAAAGCGCCTGTCTAGTAAACAGGAGATCCTGGGTTCGAATCCCAGTGGTGCCTTTGCTGGTGATCAAGTGCTGCCTTGGGCTGTGAGGTTTTGCTCTCTGTAAAAAGGTGGTGCAGAGGAGTGCTAGAGCAGCATGCAATTTAATTAGCGAACCACCCCTCAGATGCTGCCCAGAGTCATCTCAGCAATGCAGCATGGCTCAGCTGGTCAAAGAGCTTGCCTTGCAAACACGTGATCCTTGGTTTAGGACTGCTGCAAACCTGGAAGGAGCTACTGCATGTGGCGCAGAGTGTAGTGCATTGGACTATTAGTCTGCGGTTTGACGCCATATGAAGTTTGTGGGTTTGAGTCAAAACAGATTGGTGACTTCTGGCCTTTTGTTTATCATTAAATTGCACGCTTATGCCCTCGGGCAACAGAAAGTTGTGAAAAATCTCATAAGCTGACCAGCCCGTGGACCTTTGTCCTCACTGCTGGATATTTTGATAAACTTACTCACCATCTGAGTGCTCTGCTTGGTGCTGTGGCTTAGTTGGTTAAAGTGTCTGTTTCGTAAACGGGTGATCCTGGATTCAAATCCCAGCGGTGCCTTCAGTATCCCTTGTGTGCCTCAAGCATGTGCTTTTCTGAGATCGGACTGCAAACAGGGATAGCAAAGGCAGCAGGCAATTCCATTTCCAAATCAGATCCTGATAATGCTGAGGCTCTTTTGAACAGGTCAACAGTTGCTGACAGGCTCTGTGGCACAATAGATAGCAAACTGGACTTCTAGACTGCCAGATGAGGGCATTCACAGGTTAACTAATGGCACTTGGCCAACAATTCCAGAGGCTAGCTGGCCACCCCAAATCAGTTGTCAAAAAAAAACATCTTGGGCTGTGCAGAGCCTGGCCGTTGGCCTCTTATCTGGATGCTTTAATCCTCTAAGTGCCGCTCCCTGGGTGAGTGTGTGCAGGTTGGCGCCGTGGCTTAGTTGGTTAAAGCTTGTGTCGTAAATAGGACATACTGAATTCAAATCCCAGCACTGTCTTTGCTGGTAATCAAACACCACCTTGGGTTGTGTGGTTTTGCTTTGCGCAATCAGGTGGTACAGAGGAGTTTCAGAGCAGCATGCGATTTCATTTGTCAACCACCCCTCAGCTGCTGCCTAAGAATTCTGACTTAAGTCAACAAAGCAAGCAAGGCGCCGTGGCTTAGCTGGTCAAAGCGCTTTTCTTGTAAACAGGAGATCCTGGGTTCGATTCCCAGCAGTGCCTTTTAACAGATGGCTCTGCTCTGTGGATTCTTTCTTGGAAAGGAAGCCCTTACAGATCCTCCACTTTTCCAACCACATACCAATTGCAGAGAGACCCACATATCTTGTCCTTCCCGCTCCCCAAATGCCTGAACTCAATTCAACGGACTGGGACAAGCCAGGAAAAAAAAGCTCCACACATGGCTCTGTGGTGCAATGGATAGCGCATTGGACTTCTAGACTGCCAGATGAGGCCATTCAAAGGTTGTGGGTTCGAGTCCTACCAGAGTCGTTACTTTTGGCATTCTATTAATGGCGCTTGACAAACAAACACATATGCTCTCTGGCCACCCCTCCATTTATAAAACTCTAAGTCTCACTTTCTTACTGGGTACATGCAAGTTGGTGCTGTGGCTTAGTTGGTTAAAGCGCCTGTCTAGTAAACAGAAGATCCTGGGTTTGAATGCCAGCGGTGCCTTTGCTGGTGATCAAGTGCCGCCTTGTGCTGTGAGGTTTTGCTCTCTGTAAAAAGGGGGTGCAGAGGAGTGCTAGAGCAGCATGCAATTTAATTTGTGAACCACCCCTCAGATGCTGCCGAAGAATGCTGCCCAGAGTCATCTCAACAATGCAGCATGGCTCAACTGGTCAAAGAGCTTGCCTTGCAAACAAGTGATCCTTGGTTTAGGACTGCTGCAAGCCTGGAAGGAGCTACTGCATGTGGCGCATAGTGTAGTGCATTGGACTATTAGTCTGCGGTTTGAGGCAATATTAAATTTGTGGGTTTGAGTCAAAACAGATTGGTGACTTCTGGCCTTTCGTTTATCATTAAATTGCACTCTTATGCCCTCGGGCAACAGAAAGTTGTGAAAAATCTCATAAGCTGACCAGCCCTTGGACTTTTGTCCTCACCGCTGGATGTTTTGATCAACTTACTCACCCTCCCAGTGCTCTGCTTGGTGCCGTGGCTTAGTTGGTTAAAGCGTCTGTCTCGTTAACAGGAGATCCTGGGTTCAAATCCCAGCGGTGCCTTTAGCATCCCTCGTGTCTGCCTCAAGCATGTGCTTTTCTGAGATCGCACTGCAAACAGGGATAGCAAAGGCAGCAGGCAATTCCATTTCCAAATCAGATCCTGATAATGCTGATGCTCTTTTGAACATGTCAACAGTTGCTGACAGGCTCTGTGGCACAATAGATAGCAAACTGGACTTCTAGACTGCCAGATGAGGGCATTCAAAGGTTAACTAATGGCACTTGGCCAACAATCCCAGAGGCTAGCTGGCCACCCCAAATCAGTTGTCAAAAAAAAACATTTTGGGCTGTGCAAAGCCTGGCCGTTGGCCTCTTATCTGGATGCTTTAATCCTCTAAGTGCGGCTCCCTGGGAGAGTGTGTGCAGGTTGGTGCCGTGGCTTAGTTTGTTAAAGCTTGTGTTGTAAATAGGACATACTGAATTCAAATCCCAGCATTGTCTTTGCTGGTAATCAAACACCACCTTGGGTTGTGTGGTTTTGCTTTGCGCAATCAGGCGGTACAGAGGAGCGTCAGAGCAGCATGCGATTTCATTTGTCAACCACCCCTCAGCTGCTGCCGAAGAATTCTGACCCAAGTCAACAATACAGCAAGGCACCGTGGCTTAGCTGGTCAAAGCGCTTGCCTTGTAAACAGGAGATCCTGGGTTCAATTCGCAGCGGTGCCTTTTAACAGGTGGCTCTGTTCTTTCTTGGAAAGGAAGCCCTTACAGATCCTCCACTTTTCCAACCACATACCAATTGCAGAGAGACCCATATATCTTGTCCTTCCCGCTCCCCAAATGCCTGAACTCAATTCAACGGACTGGCACAAGCCAGGAAAAAAAAGCTCCACACATGGCTCTGTGGCGCAATGGATAGCGCATTGGACTTCTAGACTGCCAGATGAGGCCATTCAAAGGTTGTGGGTTCGAGTCCCACCAGAGTCATTACTTTTGCCATTCTGTTAATGGCGCTTGGCCAACAAACATATATGCTCTCTGGCCACCCCTCCAGAGTTATAAAACAAGTTACATGCAAGTTGGTGCTGTGGCTTAGTTGGTTAAAGCGCCTGTCTAGTAACCAGGAGATCCTGGGTTCGAATGCCAGCGGTCCCTTTGCTGGTGATCAAGTGCTGCCTTGGGCTGTGAGATTTTGCTCTCTGTAAAAAGGGGGTGCAGAGGAGTGCTAGAGCAGCATGCAATTTAATTTGCGAACCACCCCTCAGATGCTGCCGAAGAATGCTGCCCAGAGTCATCTCAGCAATGCAGCATGGCTCAGCTGGTCAAAGAGCTTGCCTTGCAAACACGTGATCCTTGGTTTAGGACTGCTGCAAGCCTGGAAGGAGCTACTGCATGTGGCGCAGAGTGTAGCGCATTGGACTATTAATCTGCAGTTTGAGGCCATATGAAGTTTGTGGGTTTGAGTCAAAACAGATTGGTGACTTCTTGCCTTTCGTTTATCATTAAATTGCACGCATATGCCCTCGGGCAACAGAAAGTTGTGAAAAATCTCATAAGCTGACCAGCCCGTGGACCTTTGTCCTCACTGCTGGATATTTTGATAAAATTACTCACTATCGGAGTGCTCGGCTTGGTGCCGTGGCTTAGTTGGTTAAAGCGTCTGTCTCGTAAACAGGAGATCCTGGGTTCAAATCCCAGCGGTGCCTTTAGCATCCCTTGTGTGCCTCAAGCATGTGCTTTTCTGAGATCGGACTGCAAAAAGGAATAGCAAAGGCAGCAGGCAATTCCATTTCCAAATAAGATCCTGATAATGCATATGCTCTTTTGAACAGGTCAACAGTTGCTGACAGGCTCTGTGGCACAATAGATAGCAAACTGGACTTCTAGACTGCCAGATGAGTCCATTCAAATGTTAACTAATGGCACTTGGCCAACAAACCCATAGGCTAGCTGGCCACCCTGAATCAGTTGTCAAAAAAACTATTTTAGGCTGTGCAGAGCCTGGCCGTTGGCCTCTTATCTGGATGCTTTAATCCTCTAAGTGCCGCTCCCTGGGAGAGTGTGTGCAGGTTGGCGCCGTGGCTTAGTTGGATAAAGCTTGTGCCGTAAATAGGACATACTGAATTTAAATCCTAGCACTGTCTTTGCTGGTAATCAAGCACCACCTTGGGTTGTGTGGTTTTGCTTTGCGCAATCAGGCGGTACAGAGGAGCGTCAGAGCAGCATGCGATTTCATTTGTCAACCACCCCTCAGCTGCTGCCGAAGAATTCTGACCCAAGTCAACAATACAGCAAGGCGCCGTGGCTCAGCTGGTCAAAGCGCTTGTCTTGTAAACAGGAGATCCTGGGTTCGATTCCCAGCGGTCCCTTTTAACAGGTGGCTCTGCTCTGTGGGTTCTTTCTTGGAAAGGAAGCCCTTACAGATCCTCCACCTTTCCAACCACATACCAATTGCAGAGAGACCCACATATCTTGTCCTTCCTGCTCCCCAAATGCCTGAACTCAATTCAACGGACTGGCACAAGCCAGGAAAAAAAAGCTCCACACGTGGCTCTGTGGCGCAATGGATAGCGCATTGGACTTCTAGACTGCCAGATAAGGCCATTCAAAGGTTGTGGGTTCGAGTCCCACCAGAGTCATCACTTTTGGCATTCTGTTAATGGCGCTTGGCCAACAAACACATATTCCCTCTGGCCACCCCTCCAGAGTTATAAAACTCTAAGTCTCACTTTCTTACTGAGTACATGCAAGTTGGTGCTGTGGCTTAGTTGTTTAAAGCGCCTGTCTAGTAAACAGGAGATCCTGGGTTTGAATCCCAGCGGTGCCTTTGCTGGTGATCAAGTGCCGCCTTGGGCTGTGAGGTTTTGCTCTGTGTAAAAAGCGGGTGCAGAGGAGTGCTAGAGCAGCATGCAATTTAATTTGCGAACCACCTCTCTGATGCTGCCGAAGAATGCTGCCCAGAGTCATCTCAGCAATGCAGCATGGCTCAGCTGGTCAAAGAGCTTGCCTTGCAAACACGTGATCCTGTGTTTAGGACTGCTGCAAGCCTGGAAGGAGCTACTGCATGTGGCGCAGAGTGTAGTGCATTAAACTATTAGTCTGCGCTTTGACGCCATATGAAGTTTGTTGGTTTGAGTCAAAACAGATTGGTGACTTCTGGCCTTTCGTTTATCATTAAATTGCACGCTTATGCCCTTGGGCAACAGAAAGTTGTGAAAAATCTCATAAGTTGACCAGCCCGTGGACCTTTGTACTCACTGCTGGATATTTTGATAAACTTACTTACCATCTGTGTGTTCCGCTTGGTGCCGTGGCTTAGTTGGTTAAAGCGTCTGTCTCGTAAACAGGAGATCCTGGGTTCAAATCCCTGCGGTGCCTTTAGCATCCCTTGTGTGCCTCAAGCATGTGCTTTTCTGAGATCGGACTGCAAACAGGGATAGCAAAGGCAGCAGGCAATTCCATTTCCAAGTCAGATCCTGATAATGCTGATTCTCTTTTGAACAGGTCAACAGTTGCTGACAGGCTCTGTGGCACATTAGATAGCAAACTGGACTTCTAGACTGCCAGATGAGTCCATTCAAAGGTTAACTAATGGCACTTGGCCAACAAACCCATAGGCTAGCTGGCCACCCTGAATCAGTTGTCAAAAAAACTATTTTAGGCTGTGCAGAGCCTGGCCGTTGGCCTCTTATCTGGATGCTTTAATCCTCTAAGTGCCGCTCCCTGGGAGAGTGTGTGCAGGTTGGCGCTGTGGCTTAGTTGGTTAAAGCTTGTGTCGTAAATAGGACATACTGAATTCAAATCCCAGCACTGTCTTTGCTGGTAATCAAACACCACCTAGGGTTGTATGGTTTGCTTTGCGCAATCAGGCGGTACAGAGGAGCGTCAGAGCAGCATGCGATTTCATTTGTCAACCACCCCTCGGCTGCTGCCGAAGAATTCTGACCCAAGTCAACAACACAGCAAGGCGCCGTGGCTTAGCTGGTCAAAGCGCTTGTCTTGTAAACAGGAGATCCTGGGTTCGATTCCCAGCGGTGCCTTTTAACAGGTGGCTCTGCTCTGTGGGTTCTTTCTTGGAAAGGAAGCCCTTACAGATCCTCCACTTTTCCAACCACATACCAATTGCAGAGAGACCCACATATCTTGTCCTTCCCGCTACCGAAATGCCTGAACTCAATTCAACGGACTGGCCAACGCCAGCAAAAAAAAGCTCCACATGTGGCGCAATGGATGGCGCATTGGACTCCTAGACTGCCAGATGAGGCCATACAAAGGTTGTGGGTTCGAGTCCCACCAGAGTCGTTACTTTTGGCATTCTGTTAATGGCGCTTGGCCAACAAACACATATTCTCTCTTGCCACCCCTCCAGAGTTATAAAACTCTAAGTCTCACTTTCTTACTGGATACATGCAAGTTGGTGCTGTGGCTTAGTTGGTTAAAGCGCCTGTCTAGTAAACAGGAGATCCTGGGTTCGAATCCCAGCGGTGCCTTTGCTGGTGATCAAGTGCCGCCTTGGGCTGTGAGGTTTTGCTCTGTGTAAAAAGCGGGTGCAGAGGAGTGCTAGAGCAGCATGCAATTTAATTTGCGAACCACCTCTCTGATGCTGCCGAAGAATGCTGCCCAGAGTCATCTCAGCAATGCAGCATGGCTCAGCTGGTCAAAGAGCTTGCCTTGCAAACACGTGATCCTTGGTTTAGGACTGCTGCAAGCCTGGAAGGAGCTACTGCATGTGGCGCAGAGTGTAGTGCATTAAACTATTAGTCTGCGGTTTGACGCCATATGAAGTTTGTTGGTTTGAGTCAAAACAGATTGGTGACTTCTGGCCTTTCGTTTATCATTAAATTGCACGCTTATGCCCTTGGGCAACAGAAAGTTGTGAAAAATCTCATAAGTTGACCAGCCCGTGGACCTTTGTCCTCACTGCTGGATATTTTGATAAACTTACTTACCATCTGTGTGTTCCGCTTGGTGCCGTGGCTTAGTTGGTTAAAGCGTCTGTTCTCGTAAACAGGAGATCCTGGGTTCAAATCCCTGCGGTGCCTTTAGCATCCCTTGTGTGCCTCAAGCATGTGCTTTTCTGAGATCGGACTGCAAACAGGGATAGCAAAGGCAGCAGGCAATTCCATTTCCAAGTCAGATCCTGATAATGCTGATTCTCTTTTGAACAGGTCAACAGTTGCTGACAGGCTCTGTGGCACATTAGATAGCAAACTGGACTTCTAGACTGCCAGATGAGTCCATTCAAAGGTTAACTAATGGCACTTGGCCAACAAACCCATAGGCTAGCTGGCCACCCTGAATCAGTTGTCAAAAAAACTATTTTAGGCTGTGCAGAGCCTGGCCGTTGGCCTCTTATCTGGATGCTTTAATCCTCTAAGTGCCGCTCCCTGGGAGAGTGTGTGCAGGTTGGCGCTGTGGCTTAGTTGGTTAAAGCTTGTGTCGTAAATAGGACATACTGAATTCAAATCCCAGCACTGTCTTTGCTGGTAATCAAACACCACCTAGGGTTGTATGGTTTGCTTTGCGCAATCAGGCGGTACAGAGGAGCGTCAGAGCAGCATGCGATTTCATTTGTCAACCACCCCTCGGCTGCTGCCGAAGAATTCTGACCCAAGTCAACAACACAGCAAGGCGCCGTGGCTTAGCTGGTCAAAGCGCTTGTCTTGTAAACAGGAGATCCTGGGTTCGATTCCCAGCGGTGCCTTTTAACAGGTGGCTCTGCTCTGTGGGTTCTTTCTTGGAAAGGAAGCCCTTACAGATCCTCCACTTTTCCAACCACATACCAATTGCAGAGAGACCCACATATCTTGTCCTTCCCGCTCCCGAAATGCCTGAACTCAATTCAATGGACTGGCACAAGCCAGGTAAAAAAAGCTCCACACGTGGCGCAATGGATAGCGCATTGGACTTTTAGACTGCCAGATGAGGCCATTCAAAGGTTGTGGGTTCGAGTCCCACCAGAGTCGCTACTTTTGGCATTCTGTTAATGGCGCTTGGCCAACAAACACATATTCTCTCTTGCCACCCCTCCAGAGTTATAAAACTCTAAGTCTCACTTTCTTACTGGGTACATGCAAGTTGGTGCTGTGGCTTAGTTGGTTAAAGATGCTGCCCAGAGTCATCTCAGCAATGCAGCATGGCACAGCTGGTCAAAGAGCTTGCCTTGCAAACACGTGATCCTTGGTTTAGGAATGCTGCAAGCCTGGAAGGAGCTACTGCATGTGTCGCAGAGTGTAGCGCATTGGACTATTAGTCTGCGGTTTGAGGCAATATTAAATTTGTGGGTTTGAGTCAAAACAGATTGGTGACTTCTGGCCTTTCGTTTATCATTAAATTGCACGCTTATGCCCTCGGGCAACAGAAAGTTGTGAAAAATCTCATAAGCTGACCAGCCCTTGGACATTTGTCCTCACCGCTGGATGTTTTGATCAACTTACTCACCCTCGAAGTGCTCTGCTTGGTGCCGTGGCTTAGTTGGTTAAAGCGTCTGTCTCGTAAACAGGAGATCCTGGGTTCAAATTCCAGCGGTGCCTTTAGCATCCCTTGTGTGCCTCAAGCATGTGCTTTTCTGAGATCGGACTGCAAACAGGGATAGCAAAGGCAGCAGGCAATTCCATTTCCAAGTCAGATCCTGATAATGCTGATGCTCTTTTGAACAGGTCAACAGTTGCTGACAGGCTCTGTGGCACAATAGATAGCAAACTGGACTTCTAGACTGCCAGATGAGTCCATTCAAAGGTTAACTAATGGCACTTTGCCAACAAACCCATAGGCTAGCTGGCCCCCCCGAATCAGTTGTCAAAAAAACTATTTTAGGCTGTGCAGAGCCTGGCCGTTGGCCTCTTATCTGGATGCCTTAATCCTCTAAGTGCCGCTCCCTGGGAGAGTGTGTGCTGGTTGGCGCCCGTGGCTTAGTTGGTTAAAGTTTGTGTTGTAAATAGGACATACTGATTTCAAATCCCAGCACTGTCTTTGCTGGTAATCAAACACCACCTTGGGTTGTGTGGTTTCGCTATGTGCAATCAGGCGGTACAGAGGAGCGTCAGAGCAGCATGTGATTTAATTTGCCAACCACCCCTCAGCTGGTGCCGAAGAATTCTGACCCAAGTCAACAACACAGCAAGGCGCCGTGGCTTAGCTGGTCAAAGCGCTTGTCTAGTAAACAGGAGATCCTGGGTTCGAATCCCAGCAGTGCCTTTGCTGGTGATCAAGTGCCACCTTGGGCTGTGAGATTTTGCTCTCCGTAAAAAGGGGTTGAAAAGGAGAGCTAGAGCAGCATGCAATTTAATTTGCGAACCACCCCTCAGATGCTGCCGAAGAATGTTAACCAGAGTCTTCTCAGCAATGCAATATTGCTCAGCTGGTCAAAGAGCTTGCCTTGCAAACACGTGATCCTTGGTTTAGGACTGCTGCAAGCCTTCAAGGAGTTACTGCATGTGGCGCAGAGTGTAGCGCATTGGACTATTAGTCTGCGGTGTAAGCCCATATGAAGTTTGTGGGTTTGAGTAAAAAAATTTTGTCCTCTGTCCTTACTGCTGGATGTTTTGATCAACTTACTCACCCTCCCAGTGCTCTGCTTGGTGCCCTGGCTAAGTTGGTTAAAGCGTCTGCCTTGTAAACAGGAGATACCGGGTTTGAATCCCAGCGGTGCCTTCAGGCTTATGGCCATACCAACCTGAGGGTGCTAGAGAGCTACAGGAAGTGTTGGCTGCAGTTGGGAGAGGAAGGCTTTCCTCCATTTTGATTTTTCTGTTAGTGTTTGTTTTGTGAGGTTTTTTTTGGACTTTAGTTTATTTTTTGTGTGTTTTTTTCAGTTTTAAACCACCTGACAGCAGCATCTTGCTGGCTGGAGGGTGGTTATTTTTTTGTGTGATTTTTGTACAATGGACGGATTATTGGCAAACGACACTGGACAGGCTGGAGAGACACGCATGGCAAACGACCCTGGACTGGAGTATCGACAACGAGCAGGACATGGTAAAAAACAAGATGCAAGAAATAAAGTTGGTGAAAGGAAATACTTAAAGGAGGCAACTGTGATTGTGAATGTGGAGAACGTAAATGAGGTGAGGGCTGTGGATATTATTAAAGCGGTGACGGAAAAATGTGTATATGGTAAAATTTTAGCACTAAGGCCAAGATAAGGAAAGGAATCTGAACTGACAATGGAGAAAGAAGAAACATGTGATGAACTGACTGAGGGATTGTTAATTAAAAGAGTGAACTGTGAGATAAAGAAACTGCAAAATAGAGATTATGTTGTTTCCTTCATGCACCTGCCCGTCTACCTTGATGATAAAGACATTTTTAGAAAATAGGAGGGATGGGGAGTTAATCCCATTTCAAAATTAAAAAAGAAGATGCTACCCAGGCACTGAAATAGAGGATGGAACAAGGTTTTTAAAAGTGAGATTCCCCAAGGAGGTGGCATCATTGCCCTACAGCACAAAGCTGGAAACAGCAGAAGGGCCGCAGTACTTTAGGGTGATGCACAGCCACCAGGTGAAGACCTGTAA
This sequence comes from Carassius carassius, assembly GCF_963082965.1. Classification (NCBI taxonomy): domain Eukaryota; kingdom Metazoa; phylum Chordata; class Actinopteri; order Cypriniformes; family Cyprinidae; genus Carassius; species Carassius carassius. Next base: position 18,591,564 of record NC_081782.1, read on the forward strand.
GCTGTGCATGAGCCCGGATAATCTGCTTAAAGAATGCCCTGAATTTAAGTGTCACAAGTGCGAGGAAAGGGGACATTTCGCAAGGGATTGCAATGCGGTCAGATGCCCGGAGTGTCAAAAGATTTTAAACAAGTGTGAGTGTTGGATGGAGGGAGAGGAAGGAGGTCTGGAGCATCGGGTGGACAGACAGGTGCATGAAGGAAACACTGAAGAGGAAGGAGATATTGATGAAGGACAAGGGGATGTAGGATTATCACAAAAGGAAACAGAAGGAGGAACAGGCAACCAAGAGGAAGAAGAAGAAGGAAAAAAGAATGATATGGATGAGGAACAAACAGCAGAACAGAATACCCAATGGACAGAAATGGAAATATCGGACAGTTTTAAAAATCTTTTGGATAATGTGGAGAGTGATGGACAAGGAATGTATGATCAAAACAAAGAAATGGACATTGAAGAAGAAACAAGGATGGACAATGGGAAAAGACAGAGGGGAGAGAGGACAAAGTAGAAGAAGAACATTAAAGGTAAAACCAAATGTGGAAAATGCAAGAAAAAAGTTAATGACAAGGGGCCGAGTAAAAAGTATAAACAGATATGAAGTATTAAGAGGGCTGGAGGGAGAAGATGGAAAATAATGGTTTTTATGTATTTATTTTTATTTATTTTAATGGTTTTAAGTTGTGTTACTTTTAATGCAAGGGGATTGATGGACATGGGTAAATTTGAAAAGGTGAAAGAAATGTGTAAAGGAGAGGATGTGATTTTATTACAAGAAACTAACTGGAGGGAAGAGTACATGACTGAAATAAGGAAAAGGTGGAGTGGAGAGATTTTATATAACAATGGTGATGGGAGGCATGGAAGAGGAGTTGCGATTTTAATAAAAGAAAACTGTGGGGTATCATGTAAAACAATATATAATGACGTAGATGGGAAATGTATTGTGGTTGAAATCGAGTATGAGGAGAAAAAAGTTATTGTAGTTAATTTTCATGCACCGACTGTAGAGAATGAAAAGAAGGAAGATTTTAATGTATTAAGAGATTTGTTAAAAAAGCATAAAGAAGTTATTATGATGGGTGATTTTAATACCGTTTTCAGTAAATTAGAAATGGGTGAGGGAATGGTTTTTAAAAATGATAAAGGAAGAAAAGAACTGAAATTATTAATGGAAGAAAATAATATGATTGATGTATGGAGAGAAATAAATGAAAAAAAGAAAGAATATTCAAGGAGGCAATTAGTAGGGAATTTTATGTGTAAGACAAGGATTGATTTTATTTTGTGTACAAGGAACATTGAAGGATTTATCGGTAACATTAAATATGAAGAATCAAGCTTAAGTGACCATAAACCAATTTTTTTGCAAGTAGACTGGAGTTCAGTGAAAAGAGGGCCGGGTGTATGGGTTTTAAATGTAGAGGTTTTGAAGAATGAGGAGTATGTTTTAAGTATTAAAGAAATTATTGAAAAAGAAAAGGAGAATGAAATGTACAGTGAAGATAAAAGGATATGGTGGGAAAATGTTAAATATTTAGTTAAAAAATTCACAATAAAGTATTGCAAATTAATACAGATATGTAAGAGAAAGAAGGAGAGAGAAATAAGAGAAAAATTGGAAAAGGAATTAAATGAGAATGGGGAAGATATACAAAAAAATAAAAGAATTGGAAGGAATATTAAAAGAAATGGAAGAGAAAAAATATGAAGGAGCAAGACTAAGAAGTAAAGCTAAATATACTGTGGAGGGAGAAAAATGTACAAAGTTTTTCTTTGATCTAGAAAAAATAAGAGGGAAAGCTGGAATGATTAAAGAAATAAGAGGAAAAAATGGTGTAGTGGTGGAAACAAATGAGGAAATATTAAAATAAGTAAAAGCATATTATGAGAACCTGTTTAGTACTGAGGGGTTGAAGGAAGAAGAGAAATTGGAGTTACTTAAGCAAATAAAAACAACAGTAGGAGAAGTAGACAAAAAAGAGTGTGATGAAGAGATAAGAGAAGAAGAGATAAAAAGAGCAATAAGTGAATTAAACAAAAATAAAAGTCCAGGTATAGATGGTTTGGGGAGTGAATTTTATATTGGTTTTAAAGATTTTTTAACCAGTATTTTAAAAGAAGTATATGAAGAGATCTTTAAAAAGAGGAAATGAATCAGAGAATGGGGATGGGATTATTAAAGTTGATATATAAAAGGAAAGGAGATAAAGTAGACTTAAAAAATTATAGACCAATTCCAATGTTGAATACAGATCTGAAAATTTTAACAAAAGTTTGAGCCAACAGATTGAAAGAGGTAATGCCAACCATAATTGAAACAAATCAAGTGTATGGAGTTAAAGGGAAAGATATAGCGGACACAACTTTAAGTATAATAGATGGGATAAGATATATGAAAGAAAAAAACTAAAAAGGATATGTTATTAGTTTGGATTTCGAAAAGGCTTTTGATGGAGTGGAGCATGAATATTTATTTGGAATTTTAAGAAGGTACGGGTTTGAGGAAAATTTTATCAAGTGGATTACAATTTTATATAGGGGAGCAATAACAAGAATACAGTATAATGTTTTTTTAACTGAATGTTTTAAAATTACTAGATCAATAAGACAAGGATGTCCATTATCAGCGCTTTTATATTCTTTAGTTGCAGAACCATTGGGATTAGCTATTAAAATAGACGAAGACATAAGAGGGATAAACATTGAAGGAAGTGGGGGAAATGAAAAAATATTTCAATATGCAGATGACACGACAATAATAGTTAAAGATATAGAGAGTGTTAATAAAGTAATGGAGGTAGTACAGATGTTTTGTAGGGGATCAGGAGGTAAGATAAATGACGAAAAAACTATATATATGAGATTTGGAGGAGTGACTGTTTTAACAGAGTATTTTCATTTTAAAGAAACAAAAGAAATAAGGATTTTAGGTGTTCTAATGGGAAAAGAAGAAAGGAATGTTAAAGAAAAAATGTGGGAAGAAATAGTAGGAGGTATTGAAAGAAGCTTAAATTTTTTGAAATTGAGGACATTAAGTTTAAAAGGGAAGGTTTTAATTTTAAATGTGTTAATGGTGTCAAAGTTGTGGTATGTTTTATATGTGACTGCTATGCCAATGTGGGTGGAGAAAAGGTTGGAAAAATGTTTTTTAGATTTTTTATGGAATAGTAAACCATCAAGAAATGCATATAGTACATTAAAAGGAGAAGTAGGGAAAGGAGGGATGGGATTAATTGATGTTGAACAGAGAAAAAATAGCTTAGTAAAAAAAATATCTAGATGATGGTCACAAAACTGCATGGAAAAAGACAATGGAATATTTTTTAAACAAATGTGGGGATTTTAACATGGGGGATGGGATTTTATGGATGAAAACAAAGAATTGGATGACAGAGTGCTTACCAGAGTTTTATAGGGAAATGTTTAGTGCCTGGGGAAAATTTTTAGATAGACTTGAGTATGATCCACATGGGAGAGAAAACATTTTAAATCAACCTCTGTTTTTAAACCAAAACATTTTAAAACAAGACAAAGGAATTTTTTTAAAGAAATGGATGGAAGTGGGGATAACAAGAGTGAGAGATGTTTTGTATGAATTTAAAGAAGGGTTTTTACCAACACAATTTATTGTAGATGCAATGGAGGAAGCAAAAAAGGATTACAGTGAACAAGTAATAAAAAATAAATATGAAATCATTAAAAATGCAATACCTAAAGAGTGGATAAAAAGAATAGAAAGTATGGAAGGAGAGCCAAAAGTGAAATGTATTCATGTGAAATTAGGGGAAAAACTGTATGATTTTAAGGAATGTACTGTGAAAATGATTTATTGTGCTTTTAGAGATTATGTTTTTAAAGAGCCGATTGCAAATGGTTACTGGGTGCAGAAATTCAAATATTTAAAAAAAGAGTGTATATGAAGAAACATGACGGGGAAATGTGTGGAAACAAAATTGGAATGTTTGGAGTATTTTATAAGGCATAAAGTGTTTTTTTCTGATGTTATTTGAAATAAAATAGGAATGGAAGAAAATGCTCTGTGTAAAGTGTGCCAGGAAGAGGAAGAGGGGATTTTACATATGTTTTTACATTGTAGAGAGCTAGAGGACTTTTTAAGGAAATGTAAATGTTTAATTAAAGATGTGACTGAGGAGTGGGATGAAAATGTAATGGAATGGAACAGAGTTGTGATGTTTGTTTGGGAAAAAAAGTGTCAAAACAAAAGTTTCATTAATCTGGGTGTAATGCTGATGAAAAGTGCAATATGGGACAGAAGAAATGTGGCTAAAAAGGAAAAAATTGTGTTGGATGTTTGGAGGGTGTTTAAAAGAAAAACAGAATTATATATTGAAAGACTGTATGTGTACTTTAATGGTGTAAATATGTTAGACTCTTTTTATGATGTTTTTACCCCAAAAGTGTATTGTGTTTTAAATGATTTAATGTGGAAGCTGCCAGGAAGTGAAGGAGATTTTTAAATTATCTATGTAAAGGAAAGATGTGTAATGTAGAGTTATGTAAAAACAATTGTCTGTATTTTCTATTGATTGTGTTTAATCTATTGTATTTTATTGATTTGAAATTTCTTAATAAAAAAAAAAAAAAAAAAAAATCAAAGCGCTTGTCTTATAAACAGGAGATCCTGGGTTCGATTCCCAGCGGTGCCTTTTAACAGGTGGCTCTGCTCTGTGGGTTCTTTCTTGAAAAGGAAGCCCTTACAGATCCTCCACTTTTCCAACCACATACCAATTGCAGAGAGACCCACATTTCTTGTCCTTCCCGCTCCCCAAATGCCTGAACTCAATTCAACGGACTGGCACAAGCCAGGAAAAAAAAGCTCCACACATTGGATTATTAGTCTGCGGTTTGAGGCCATATGACGTTTTTGGGTTTGGGTCAAAACAGATTGGTGACTTCTGGCCTTTCGTTTATCATTAAATTGCACGCTTATGCCCTCGGGCAACAGAAAGTTGTGAAAAATCTCATAAGCTGACCAGGCCGTGGACCTGGTGCCGTGGCTTAGTTGGTTAAAGTGTCTGTCTCATAAACAGGAGATCCTGGGTTCAAATCCCAGCGGTGCCTTTAGCATCCCTTGTGTGCCTCAAGCATGTGCTTTTCTGAGATCGGACTGCAAACAGGGATAGCAAAGGCAGCAGGCAATTCCATTTCCAAATCAGATCCTGATAATGCTGATGCTCTTTTGAACAGGTCAACAGATGCTGACAGGCTCTGTGGCACAATAGATAGCAAACTGGACTTCTAGAATGCCAGATGAGGGCATTCAAAGGTTAACTAATGGCACTTGGCCAACAACCCCAGAGGCTAGCTGGCCACCCCGAATCAGTTGTCAAAAAAATACATTTTGGGCTGTGCAGAGCCTGGCCGTTGGCCTCTTATCTTGATGCTTTAATCCTCTAAGTGCCGCTCCCTGGGAGAGTGTGTGCTGGTTGGCGCCGTAGCTTAGTTGGTTAAAGCTTGTGTCGTAAATAGGACATACTGAATTCAAATCTCAGCACTGTCTTTGCTGGTAGTTAAACACCACCTTGGGTTGCGTGGTTTTGCTTTGCGCAATCAGGCGGTACAGAGGAGCGTCAGAGCAGCATGCGATTTCATTTGCCAACCACCCCTCAGCTGCTGCCGAAGAATTCTGACCCAAGTCAACAATAAAGCAGGGCGCCGTGGCTTAGCTGGTCAAAGTGCTTGTCTTGTAAACAGGAGATCCTGGGTTCAATAACCAGCGGTGCCTTTTAACAGGTGGCTCTGCTCTGTGGGTTCTTTCTTGGAAAGGAAGCCCTTACAGATCCTCCACTTTTCAAACCACATACCAATTGCAGAGAGACCCACATATCTTGTCCTTCCTCCTCCCCAAATGAATGAACTCAATTCAACGGACTGGCACAAGCAAGGAAAAAAAAGCTCCACACATGGCTGTGTGGTGCAATGGATAGCGCATTGGACTTCTAGACTGCCAGATGTGGCCATTCAAAGGTTGTGGGTTCGAGTCCCACCAGAGTCGTTACATTTGGCATTCTGTTAATGGCGCTTGGCCACCAAACACATATGCTCTCTGGCTACCCCTCCAGAGTTATCAAACTCTAAGGCTCACTTTCTTACTGGGTACATTCAAGTTGGTGCTGTGGCTTAGTTGGTTAAAGCGCCTGTCTAGTAAACAGGAGATCCTGGGTTCGAATCCCAGCAGTACCTTTGCTGGTGATCAAGTGCCGCCTTGGGCTGTGAGGTTTTGCTCTCTGTAAAAAGGGGTGCAGAGGAGTGCTAGAGCAGCATGCAATTTAATTTGCGAACCACCCCTCAGATGCTGCCGAAGAATGCTGCCCAGAGTCATCTCAGCAATGCAGCATGGCTCCGCTGGTCAAAGAGCTTGCCTTGCAAACACGTGATCCTTGGTTTAGGACTGCTGCAAGCCTGGAAGGAGCTACTGCATGTGGCGCAGAGTGTAGCGCATTGGACTATTAATCTGCTGTTTGAGGCCATATGAAGTTTGTGGGTTTGAGTCAAAACAGATTGGTGACTTCTTGCCTTTCGTTTATCATTAAATTGCACGCTTATGCCCTCGGGCAACAGAAAGTTGTGAAAAATCTCATAAGCTGACCAGCCCGTGGACCTTTGTCCTCACTGCTGGATATTTTGATAAACTTACTCACTATCGGAGTGCTCGGCTTGGTGCCGTGGCTTAGTTGGTTAAAGCGTCTGTCTCGTAAACAGGAAATCATTGGTTCAAATCTCAGCGGTGCCTTCAGCATCCCTTGTGTGCCTCAAGCACGTGCTTTTCTGAGATCGGACTGCAAACAGGGATAGCAAAGGCAGCAGGCAATTCCATTTCCAAATCAGATCCTGATAATGCTGATGATCTTTTGAACAGGTCAACAGTTGCTGACAGGCTCTGTGGCACAATAGATAGCAAACTGGACTTCTAGACTGCCAGATGAGGGCATTCAAAGGTTAGCTAATGGCACTTGGCCAACAATCCCAGAGGCTAGCTGGCCACACCGAATCAGTTGTCAAAAAAAACATTTTGGGCTGTGCAGAGCCTGGCCATTTGCCTCTTATCTGGATGCTTTAATCCTCTAAGTGCCGCTCCCTGGGAGAGTGTGTGCAGGTTGGCGCCGTGGCTTAGTTGGTTAAAGCTTGTGTCGTAAATAGGACATACTGAATTTAAATCCCAGCACTGTCTTTGCTGGTAATCAAACACCACCTTGGGTTATGTGGTTTTGCTTTGCGCAATCAGGCGGTACAGAGGAGCGTCAGAGCAGCATGCGATTTCATTTGTCAACCACCCCTCAGCTGCTGCCGAAGAATTCTGACCCAAGTCAACAATGCAGCAAGGTGCCGTGGCTCAGCTGGTCAAAGCGCTTGTCTTGTAAACAGGAGATCCTGGGTTCTATTCCCAGCAGTGCCTTTTAACAGGTGGCTCTTCTCTGTGGGTTCTTTCTTGGAAAGGAAGCCCTTACAGATCCTCCACTTTTCCACCAACATATCTTGTCCTTCCAGCTCCCCAAATGCCTGAACTCAATTCAACGGACTGTCACAAGTCAGGAAAAAAAAGCTCCACACATGGCTCTGTGGCGCAATGGATAGCGCATTGGACTTCTAGACTGCCAGATGAGTCCATTCAAAGGTTGTGGGTTCGAGTCCCACCAGAGTTGTTACTTTTGCCATTCTGTTAATGGCGCTTGGCCAACAAACACATATGCTCTCTGGCCACCCCTCCAGAGTTATAAAACAAGTTATATGCAAGTTGGTACTGTGGCTTAGTTGGTTAAAGCGCCTGTCTAGTAAACAGGAGATCCTGGGTTCGAATCCCAGCGGTGCCTTTGCTGGTGATCAAGTGCCGCCTTGGGCTGTGAGGTTTTGCTCTCTGCAAAAAGTGGGTGCAGAGGAGTGCTAGAGCAGCATGCAATTTAATTTGCGAACCACCCCCACCCCTCAGATGCCGCCGAAGAATGCTGCCCAGAGTCATCTCAGCAATGCAGCATGGCTCAGCTGTTCAAAGAGCTTGCCTTGCAAACACGTGATCCTTGGTTTAGGACTGCTGCAAGCCTGGAAGGAGCTACTGCATGTGGCGCAGAGGTTAGTGCATTGGACTATTAGTCTGCGGTTTGACGCCATATGAAGTTTGTGGGTTTGAGTCAAAACAGATTGCTGACTTCTGGCCTTTTGTTTATCATTAAATTGCACGCTTATGCCCTCGGGCAAAAGAAAGTTGTGAAAAATCTCATAAGCTGACCAGCCCGTGGACCTTTGTCCTCACTGCTTGATATTTTGATAAACTTACTCACCATCTGAGTGCTCTGCTTGGTGCTGTGGCTTAGTTGGTTAAAGCGTCTGTTTCGTAAACGGGTGATCCTGGATTCAAATACCAGAGGTGCCTTCAGTATCCCTTGTGTGCCTCAAGCATGTGCTTTTCTGAGATCGGACTGCAAACAGGGATAGCAAAGGCAGCAGGCAATTCCATTTCCAAATCAGATCCTGATAATGCTGATGCTCTTTTGAACAGGTCAACAGTTGCTGACAGGCTCTGTGGCACAATAGATAGCAAACTGGACTTCTAGACTGCCAGATGAGGGCATTCAAAGGTTAATTAATGGCACTTGGCCAACAATCCCAGAGGCTAGCTGGCCACCCCAAATCAGTTGTCAAAAAAAACATTTCGGGCTGTGCAGAGCCTGGCCGTTGGTCTCTTATCTGGATGCTTTAATCCTCTAAGTGCCGCTCCCTGGGAGAGTGTGTGCAGGTTGGCGCCGTGGCTTAGTTGGTTAAAGCTTGTGTCGTAAATAGGACATACTGAATTCAAATCCCAGCACTGTCTTTGCTGGTAATCAAACACCACCTTGGGTTGTGTGGTTTTGCTTTGCGCAATCAGGCGGTACAGATGAGTGTCAGAGCAGCATGCGATTTCATTTGTCAACCACCCCTTATCTGCTGCCGAAGAATTCTGACTCAAGTCAACAACGCAGCAAAGCGCCGTGGCTTAGCTGGTCAAAGCGCTTGTCTTGTAAACAGGAGATCCTGGCTTTGATTCCCAGCAGTGCCTTTTAACAGGTGGCTCTGCTCTGTGGGTTCTTTCTTGGAAAGGAAGCCCTTACAGATCCTCCACTTTTCCAACCACATACCAATTGCAGAGAGACCCACATATCTTGTCCTTCCCGCTCCCCAAATGCCTGAACTCAATTCAACGGACTGGCACAAGCCAGGAAAAAAAAGCTCCACACATGGCTCTGTGGCGCAATGGATAGCTCATTGGACTTCTAGACTGCCAGATGAGGCCATTCAAAGGTTGTGGGTTTGAGTCCCACCAGACTCGTTACTTTTGGCATTCTGTTAATGGCACTTGACAAACAAACACATATGCTCTCTGGCCACCCCTCCAGTTATAAAACTCTAAGTCTCACTTTCTTATTGGGTACATGCAAGTTGGTGCTTTGGCTTAGTTGGTTAAAGCGCCTGTCTAGTAAACAGGAGATCCTGGGTTTTAATGCCAGCGGTGCCTTTGCTGGTGATCAAGTGCCGCCTTGGGCTGTGAGGTTTTGCTCTCTGTAAAAAGGGGGTGCAGAGGAGTGCTAGAGCAGCATGCAATTTAATTTGTGAACCACCCCTCAGATGCTGCCGAAGAATGCTGCCCAGAGTCATCTCAACAATGCAGCATGGATCAACTGGTCAAAGAGCTTGCCTTGCAAACAAGTGATCCTTGGTTTAGGACTGCTGCAAGCCTGGAAGGAGCTACTGCATGTGGCGCAGAGTGTAGCGCATTGGACTATTAGTCTGCGGTTTGAGGCAATATTAAATTTGTGGGTTTGAGTCAAAACAGATTGGTGACTTCTGGCCTTTCGTTTATCATTAAATTGCACGCTTATGCCCTCGGGCAACAGAAAGTTGTGAAAAATCTCATAAGCTGACCAGCCTGTGGACCTTTGTCCTCACTGCTGGATATTTTAATAAACTTCCTCACTGTCGGAGTGCTCTGCTTGGCGCCGTGGCTTAGTTGGTTAAAGCATCTGTCTCGTAAACAGGAGATCCTGGGTTCAAATCTCAGCGGTGCCTTTAGCATCCCTTGTGTGCCTTAAGCATGTGCTTTTCTGAGATCGGACTGCAAACAGGGATAGCAAAGGCAGCAGGCAATTCCATTTCCAAATCAGATCCTGATAATGCTGATGCTCTTTTGATTAGGTTAACAGTTGCTGACAGGCTCTGTGGCACAATAGATTGCAAACTGGACTTCTAGACTGCCAGATGAGTGCATTCAAAGGTTAACTAATGGCACTTGGCTAACAATCCCAGAGGCTAGCTGGCCACCCCGAATCAGTTGTCAAAAAAAACATTTTGGGCTGTGCAGAGCCTGGCCGTTGGCCTCTTATCTGGATGCTTTAATCCTCTAAGTGCCTCTCCCTGGGAGAGTGTGTGCAGGTTGGAGCCATGGCTTAGTTGGTTAAAGCTTGTGTCGTAAATAGGACATATTGAATTTAAATCCCAGCACTGTCTTTGCTGGTAATCAAACACCACCTTGAGTTGTGTGGTTTGCTTTGCGCAATCAGGCGGTACAGAGGAGCGTCAGAGCAGCATGCAATTCCATTTGTCAACCACCCCTCAGCTGCTGCCGAAGAATTCTGACCCAAGTCAGCAATACAGCAAGGCGCCGTGGCTTAGCTGGTCAAAGCTTTTGTCTTGTAAACAGGAGATCCTGGGTTCGATTCCCAGCGGTGCCTTTTAACAGGTGGCTCTGCTCTGTGGGTTCTTTCTTGGAAAGGAAGCCCTTACAGATCCTCCACTTTTCCAACCACATACCAATTGCAGAGAGACCCACATATCTTGTCCTTCCCGCTCCCCAAATGCCTGAACTCAATTCAACGGACTGGCACAAGCCAGGAAAAAAAATCTCCATACATGGCTCTGTGGCGCAATGGATAGCGCATTGGACTTCTAGACTGCCAGATGAGGCCATTCAAAGGTTGTGGGTTCGAGTCCCACCAGAGTCATTACTTTTGGCATTCTTTTAATGGCGCTTGGCCAACAAACACATATGATCTCTGGCCACCCCTCCAGAGTTATAAAACAAGTTATATGCAAGTTGGTGCTCTGGCTTAGTTGGTTAAATTGCCTGTCTAGTAAATAGGAGATCCTGGGTTTGAATCCCAGCGGTGCCTTTGCTGGTGATCAAGTGCCGCCTTGGGCCATGAGGTTTTGCTCTCTGTAAAAAGGGGTGCAGAGGAGTGCTAGAGCAGCATGCAATTTAATTTGCGAACCACCCCTCAGATGCTGCCGAAGAATGCTGCCCAGAGTCATCTCAGCAATGCAGCATGGCTCAGCTGGTCAAAGCGCTTGCCTTGCAAACACGTGATCCTTGGTTTAGGACTGCTGCAAGCCTGGAAGGAGCTACTGCATGTGGCGCAGAGTGTAGTGCATTGGACTATTAGTCTGCGGTTTGACGCCATATGATGTTTGTGGGTTTGAGTCAAAACAGATTGGTGACTTCTGGACTTTTGTTTATCATTAAATTGCACGCTTATGCCCTCGGGCAACAGAAAGTTGTGAAAAATCTCATAAGCTGACCAGCCCGTTGACCTTTGTCCTCACTGCTGGATATTTTGATAAACTTACTCACCATCTGAATGCTCTGCTTGGTGCTGTGGCTTAGTTGGTTAAAGCGTCTGTCTTGTAAACAGGAGATCCTGGGTTCAAATCCCAGCGGTGCCTTTAGCATCCCTTGTGTGCCTCAAGCATGTTCTTTTCTGAGATCTGACTGCAAACAGGGATAGCAAAGGCAGCAGGCAATTCCATTTCCAAATCAGATCCTGATAATGCTGATGCTCTTTTGAACAGGTCAACAGTTGCTGACAGGCACTGTGGCACAATAGATAGCAAACTGGACTTCTAGACTGCCAGATGAGGGCATTCAAAGGTTAACTAATGGCACTTGGCCAACAATCCCAGAGGCTAGCTGGCCACCCCAAATCAGTTGTCAAAAAAAACATTTTGGGCTGTGCAGAGCCTGGCCGTTGGCCTCTTATCTGGATGCTTTAATCCTCTAAGTGCCGCTCCCTGGGAGAGTGTGTGCAGGTTGGCGCCGTGGCTTAGTTGGTTAAAGCTTGTGTCGTAAATAGGACATACTGAATTCAAATCCCAGCACTGTCTTTGATGGTAATCAAACACCACCTTGGGTTGTGTGGTTTTGCTTTGCGCAATCAGGCGGTACAGAGGAGTGTCAGAGCAGCATGCGATTTCATTTGTCAACCACCCCTCAGCTGCTGCCGAAGAATTCTGACTCAAGTCAACAATGCAGCAAGGCGCCGTGGCTTAGCTGGTCAAAGCGCTTGTCTTGTAAACAGGAGATCCTGGGTTCGATTCCCAGCAGTGCCTTTTAACAGGTGGCTCTGCTCTGTGGGTTCTTTCTTGGAAAGGTAGCCCTTACAGATCCTCCACTTTTCCAACCACATATCAATTGCAGAGAGACCCACATATCTTGTCCTTCCCGCTCCCCAAATGCCTGAACTCAATTCAACGGACTGGCACAAGCCAGGAAAAAAAAGCTCCACACATGGCTCTGTGGCACAATGGATAGCGCATTGGACTTCTAGACTGCAAGATGAGGCCATTCAAAGGTTGTGGGTTCGAGTCCCACCAGAGTCGTTACTTTTGGCATTCTGTTAATGGCGCTTGACAAACAAACACATATGCTCTCTGGCCACCCCTCCAGTTATAAAACTCTAAGTCTCACTTTCTTACTGGGTACACGCAAGTTGGTGCTGTGGCTTAGTTGGTTAAAGCGCCTGTCTAGTAAACAGGAGATCCTGGGTTTGAATGCCAGCGGTGCCTTTGCTGGTGATCAAGTGCCACGTTGGGCTGTGAGGTTTTGCTCTCTGTAAAAAGGTGGTGCAGAGGAGTGCTAGAGCAGCATGCAATTTAATTTGCGAACCACCCCTCAGATGCTGCCCAGAGTCATCTCAGCAATGCAGCATGGCTCAGCTGGTCAAAGAGCTTGCCTTGCAAACATGTGATCCTTGGTTTAGGACTGCTGCAAGCCTGGAAGGAGCTACTGCATGTGGCGCAGAGTGTAGTGCATTGGACTATTAGTCTGCGGTTTGACGCCATATGAAGTTTGTGGGTTTGAGTCAAAACAGATTGGTGACTTCTGGCCTTTCATTTATCATTAAATTGCACGCTTATGCCCTCGGGCAACAGAAAGTTGTGAAAAATCTCATAAGCTGGCCAGCCCGTGGACCTTTGTCCTCACTGTTGGATATTTTGATAAACTTACTCACCATCTGAGTGCTCTGCTTGGTGCTGTGGCTTAGTTGGTTAAAGCGTCTGTCTCATAAACAGGAGATCCTGGATTCAAATCCCAGCGGTGCCTTCAGTATCCCTTGTGTGCCTCAAGCATGTGCTTTTCTGAGATCGGGCTGCAAACAGGGATAGCAAAGGCAGCAGGTATTTCCAAATCAGATCCTGATAATGCTGATGCTCTTTTGAACAGGTCAACAGTTGCTGACAGGCTCTGTGGCACAATAGATAGCAAACTGGACTTCTAGACTGCCAGATGAGTCCATTCAAAGGTTAACTAATGGCACTTGGCCTACAATCCCAGAGGCTAGCTGGCCACCCCGAATCAGTTGTCAAAAAAAAAACATTTTGGGCTGTGCAGAGCCTGGACGTTGGCCTCTTATCTGGATGCTTTAATCCTCTGAGTGCCGCTCCCTGGGAGAGTGTGTGCAGGTTGGCGCCGTGGCTTAGTTGGTTAAAGCTTGTGTCGTAAATAGGACATACTGAATTCAAATCCCAGCACTGTCTTTGCTGGTAATCAAACACCACCTTGGGTTGTGTGGTTTTGCTTTGCGCAATCAAGCAGTACAGAGGAGCGTCAGAGCAGCATGCGATTTCATTTGTCAACCACCCCTCAGCTGCTGCCGAAGAATTCTGACCCAAGTCAACAATGCAGCAAGGCGCCGTGGCTTAGCTGGTCAAAGCGCTCTTATTGTAAACAGGAGATCCTGGGTTCGATACCCAGCAGTGCCTTTTAACAGGTGGCTCTGCTCTGTGGGTTCTTTCTTGGAAAGGAAGCCCTTACAGATCCTCCACTTTTCCAACCACATACCAATTGCAGAGAGACCCACATATCTTGTCCTTCCTGCTCCCCAAATGCCTGAACTCAATTCAACGGACTGCCCCAAGCCAGGAAATAAAGCTCCACACATGGCTCTGTGGCACAATGGAAAGTGCATAGGACTTCTAGACTGCCAGATGAGGCCATTCAAAGGTTGTGGGTTCGAGTCCCAACAGAGTCGTTACTTTTGGCATTCTGTTAATGGCGCTTGGCCAACAAACACATATGCTCTCTGGCCACCCCTCCAGACTTATAAATCTCTAAGTCTCACTTTCTTACTGGGTTCATGCAAGTTGGTGCTGTGGCTTAGTTGGTTAAAGTGCCTGTCTAGTAAACAGGAGATCCAGGGTTCGAATCCCAGCGGTGCCTTTGCTGGTGATCAAGTGTCGCCTGGGGCTGTGAGGTTTTGCTCTCTGTAAAAAGGGGGTGCAGAGGAGTGCTAGAGCAGCATGCAATTTAATTTGCGAACCACCCCTCAGATGCTGCTGAAGAATGCTGCCCAGAGTCATCTCAGCAATGCAGCATGGCTCAGCTGGTCAAAGAGCTTGCCTTGCAAACACGTGATCCTTGGTTTAGGACTGCTGCAAGCCTGGAAGGAGCTACTGCATGTGGCGCAGAGTGTAGCACATTGGACTATTAATCTGCGGTTTGAGGCCATATGAAGTTTGTGGGTTTGAGTCAAAACAGATTGGTGACTTCTGGCCTTTTGTATATCATTAAATTGCACGCTTATGCCCTCGGGCAACAGAAAGTTGTGAAAAATCTCATAAGCTGACCAGCCCGTGGACCTTTATCCTCACTGCTGGATATTTTGATAAACTTACTCACTATCGGAGTGTTCTGCTTGGTGCCGTGGCTTAGTTGGTTAAAGCGTTTGTCTCATAAACAGGAGATCCTGGGTTCAAATTCCAGCGATGCCTTTAACATCCCTTGTGTGCCTCAAGCATGTGCTTTTCTGAGATCGGACTGCAAACAGGGATAGCAAAGGCAGCAGGCAATTCCATTTCCAAATCAGATCCTGATAATGCATATGCTCTTTTTAACAGGTCAACAGTTACTGACAGGCTCTGTGGCACAATAGATAGCAAAGTGAACTTCTAGACTGCCAGATGAGGGCATTCAAAGGTTAACTAATGGCACTTGGCCAACAATCCCAGAGGCTAGCTGGCCACCCCAAATCAGTTGTCAAAAAAAACATTTTGGGCTGTGCAGAGCCTGGCCGTTGGCCTCTTATCTGGATGCTTTAATCCTCTATGTGCCGCTCCCTGGGAGAGTGTGTGCAGGTTGGCGCCTTGGCTTAGTTGGTTAAAGCTTGTGTCGTAAATAGGACATACTGAATTCAAATCCCAGCACTGTCTTTGCTGGTAATCAAACACCACCTTGGGTTGTGTGGTTTTGCTTTGCGCAATCAGGCGGTACAGAGGAGCGTCAGAGCAGCATGCGATTTCATTTGTCAACCACCACTCAGCTGCTGCCGAAGAATTCTGACCCAAGTCAACAATACAGCAAGGCACCGTGGCTTAGCTGGTCAAAGCGCTTGCCTTGTAAACAGGAGATCCTGGGTTCAATTCGCAGCGGTGCCTTTTAACAGGTGGCTCTGTTCTTTCTTGGAAAGGAAGCCCTTACAGATCCTCCACTTTTCCAACCACATACCAATTGCAGAGAGACCCATATATCTTGTCCTTCCCGCTCCCCAAATGCCTGAACTCAATTCAACGGACTGGCACAAGCCAGGAAAAAAAAGCTCCACACATGGCTCTGTGGCGCAATGGATAGCGCATTGGACTTCTAGACTGCCAGATGAGGCCATTCAAAGGTTGTGGGTTCGAGTCCCACCAGAGTCGTTACTTTTGCCATTCTGTTAATGGCGCTTGGCCAACAAACATATATGCTCTCTGGCCACCCCTCCAGAGTTATAAAACAAGTTACATGCAAGTTGGTTCTGTGGCTTAGTTGGTTAAAGCGCCTGTCTAGTAAACAGGAGATCCTGGGTTCGAATGCCAGCGGTCCCTTTTAACAGGTGGCTCTGCTCTGTGGGTTCTTTCTTGGAAAGGAAGCCCTTACAGATCTTCCACCTTTCCAACCACATACCAATTGCAGAGAGACCCACATATCTTGTCCTTCCTGCTCCCCAAATGCCTGAACTCAATTCAACGGACTGGCACAAGCCAGGAAAAAAAAGCTCCACACATGGCTCTGTGGCGCAATGGATAGCGCATTGGACTTCTAGACTGCCAGATATGGCCATTCAAAGGTTTTGGGTTCGAGTCCCACCAGAGTCGTTACTTTTGGCATTCTGTTAATGGCGCTTGGCCAACAAACACATATTCTCTCTTGCCACCCCTCCAGAGTTATAAAACTCTAAGTCTCACTTTCTTATTGGATACATGCAAGTTGGTGCTGTGGCTTAGTTGGTTAAAGCGCCTGTCTAGTAAACAGGAGATCCTGGGTTCGAATCCCAGCGGTGCCTTTGCTGGTGATCAAGTGCTGCCTTGGGCTGTGAGGTTTTGCTCTCTGTAAAAAGGGGGTGCAGAGGAGTGCTAGAGCAGCATGCAATTTAATTTGTGAACCACCCCTCAGATGCTGCCGAAGAATGCTGCCCAGAGTCATCTCAACAATGCAGCATGGCTCAACTGGTCAAAGAGCTTGCCTTGCAAACAAGTGATGCTTGGTTTAGGACTGCTGCAAGCCTGGAAGGAGCTACTGCATGTGGCGCAGAGTGTAGCGCATTGGACTATTAGTCTGCGGTTTGAGGCAATATTAAATTTGTGGGTTTGAGTCAAAACAGATTGGTGACTACTGGCCTTTCGTTTATCATTAAATTGCACGCTTATGCCCGCGGGCAACAGAAAGTTGTGAAAAATCTCATAAGCTGACCAGCCCTTGGACCTTTGTCCTCACCGCTGGAGGTTTTGATCAACTTACTCACCCTCCAAGTGCTCTGCTTGGTGCCGTGGCTTAGTTGGTTAAAGCGTCTGTCTCGTAAACAGGAGATCCTGGGTTCAAATCCCAGCGGTGCCTTTAGCATCCCTTGTGTGCCTCAATCATGTGCTTTTCTGAGATCGGACTGCAAACAGGGATAGCAAAGGCAGCAGGCAATTCCATTTCCAAGTCAGATCCTGATAATGCTGATGCTCTTTTGAACAGGTCAACAGTTGCTGACAGGCTCTGTGGCACAATAGATAGCAAACTGGACTTCTAGACTGCCAGATGAGTCCATTCAAAGGTTAACTAATGGCACTTGGCCAACAAACCCATAGGCTAGCTGGCCACCCTGAATCAGTTGTCAAAAAAACTATTTTAGGCTGTGCAGAGCCTGGCCGTTGGCCTCTTATCTTGATGCTTTAATCCTCTAAGTGCCGCTCCCTGGGAGAGTGTGTGCAGGTTGGCGCTGTGGCTTAGTTGGTTAAAGCTTGTGTCGTAAATAGGACATACTGAATTCAAATCCCAGCACTGTCTTTGCTGGTAATCAAACACCACCTAGGGTTGTATGGTTTGCTTTGCGCAATCAGGCGGTACAGAGGAGCGTCAGAGCAGCATGCGATTTCATTTGTCAACCACCCCTCGGCTGCTGTCGAAGAATTCTGACCCAAGTCAACAACGCAGCAAGGCGCCGTGGCTTAGCTGGTCAAAGCGCTTGTCTTGTAAACAGGAGATCCTGGGTTCGATTCCCAGCGGTGCCTTTTAACAGGTGGCTCTGCTCTGTGGGTTCTTTCTTGGAAAGGAAGCCCTTACAGATCCTCCACTTTTCCAACCACATACCAATTGCAGAGAGACCCACATATCTTGTCCTTCCCGCTCCCGAAATGCCTGAACTCAATTCAACGGACTGGCCCACGCCAGGAAAAAAAAGCTCCACATGTGGCGCAATGGATAGCGCATTGGACTCCTAGACTGCCAGATGAGGCCATTCAAAGGTTGTGGGTTCGAGTCCCACCAGAGTCGTTACTTTTGGCATTCTGTTAATGGCGCTTGGCCAACAAACACATATTCTCTCTTGCCACCCCTCCAGAGTTATAAAACTCTAAGTCTCACTTTCTTACTGGGTACATGCAAGTTGGTGCTGTGGCTTAGTTGGTTAAAGATGCTGCCCGGAGTCATCTCAGCAATGCAGCATGGCTCAGCTGGTCAAAGAGCTTGCCTTGCAAACACGTGATCCTTGGTTTAGGACTGCTGCAAGCCTGGAAGGAGCTACTGCATGTGTCGCAGAGTGTAGCGCATTGGACTATTAGTCTGCGGTTTGAGGCAATATTAAATTTGTGGGTTTGAGTCAAAACAGATTGGTGACTTCTGGCCTTTCGTTTATAATTAAATTGCACGCTTATGCCCTCGGGCAACAGAAAGTTGTGAAAAATCTCATAAGCTGACCAGCCCTTGGACCTTTGTCCTCACCGCTGGATGTTTTGATCAACTTACTCACCCTCGAAGTGCTCTGCTTGGTGCTGTGGCTTAGTTGGTTAAAGCGTCTGTCTCGTAAACAGAAGATCCTGGGTTCAAATCCCAGCGGTGCCTTTAGCATCCCTTGTGTGCCTCAAGCATGTGCTTTTCTGAGATCGGACTGCAAACAGGGATAGCAAAGGCAGCAGGCAATTCCATTTCCAAGTCAGATCCTGATAATGCTGATGCTCTTTTGAACAGGTCAACAGTTGCTGACAGGCTCTGTGGCACAATAGATAGCAAACTGGACTTCTAGACTGCCAGATGAGTCCATTCAAAGGTTAACTAATGGCACTTTGCCAACAAACCCATAGGCTAGCTGGCCACCCCGAATCAGTTGTCAAAAAAACTATTTTAGGCTGTGCAGAGCCTGGCTGTTGGCCTCTTATCTGGATGCTTTAATCCTCTAAGTGCCGCTCCCTGGGAGAGTGTGTGCAGGTTGGCGCTGTGGCTTAGTTGGTTAAAGCTTGTGTCGTAAATAGGACATACTGAATTCAAATCCCAGCACTGTCTTTGCTGGTAATCAAACACCACCTTGGGTTGTATGGTTTGCTTTGCGCAATCAGGCGGTACAGAGGAGCGTCAGAGCAGCATGCGATTTCATTTGTCAACCACCCCTCAGCTGGTGCCGAAGAATTCTGACCCAAGTCAACAACACAGCAAGGCGCCGTGGCTTAGCTGGTCAAAGGGCTTGTCTTGTAAACAGGAGATCCTGGGTTCGATTCCCAGCGGTGCCTTTTAACAGGTGGCTCTGCTCTGTGGGTTCTTTCTTGGAAAGGAAGCCCTTACAGATCCTCCACTTTTCCAACCACATACCAATTGCAGAGAGACCCACATATCTTGTCCTTCCCGCTCCCGAAATGCCTGAACTCAATTCAACGGACTGGCCCACGCCAGGAAAAAAAAGCTCCACATGTGGCGCAATGGATAGCGCATTGGACTCCTAGTATGCCAGATGAGGCCATTCAAAGGTTGTGGGTTCGAGTCCCACCAGAGTCGTTACTTTTGGCATTCTGTTAATGGCGCTTGGCCAACAAACACATATTCTCTCTTGCCACCCCTCCAGAGTTATAAAACTCTAAGTCTCACTTTCTTACTGGACACATGCAAGTTGGTGCTGTGGCTTAGTTGGTTAAAGCGCCTGTCTAGTAAACAGGAGATCCTGGGTTTGAATCCCAGCGGTGCCTTTGCTGGTGATCAAGTGCTACCTTGGGCTGTGAGGTTTTGCTCTCTGTAAAAAGGGGGTGCAGAGGAGTGCTAGAGCAGCATGCAATTTAATTTGTGAACCACCCCTCAGATGCTGCCGAAGAATGCTGCCCAGAGTCATCTCAACAATGCAGCATGGCTCAACTGGTCAAAGAGCTTGCCTTGCAAACAAGTGATCTTTGGTTTAGGACTGCTGCAAGCCTGGAAGGAGCTACTGCATGTGGCGCAGAGTGTAGCGCATTGGACTATTAGTCTGCGGTTTGAGGCAATATTAAATTTGTGGGTTTGAGTCAAAACAGATTGGTGACTTCTGGCCTTTCGTTTATCATTAAATTGCACGCTTATGCCCTCGGGCAACAGAAAGTTGTGAAAAATCTCATAAGCTGACCAGCCCTTGGACCTTTGTCCTCACCGCTGGATGTTTTGATCAACTTACTCACCCGCCAAGTGCTCTGCTTGGTGCCATGGCTTAGTTGGTTAAAGCGTCTGTCTCGTAAACAGGAGATCCTGGGTTTGAATCCCAGCGGTGCCTTTGCTGGTGATCAAGTGCTGCCTTGGGCTGTGAGGTTTTGCTCTCTGTAAAAAGGGGGTGCAGAGGAGTGCTAGAGCAGCATGCAATTTAATTTGCGAACCACCCCTCAGATGCTGCCCAGAGTCATCTCAGCAATGCAGCATGGCTCAGCTGGTCAAAGAGCTTGCCTTGCAAACACGTGATCCTTGGTTTAGGACTGCTGCAAGCCTGGAAGGAGCTACTGCATGTGGCGCAGAGTGTAGTGCATTGGACTATTAGTCTGCGGTTTGACGCCATATGAAGTTTGTGGGTTTGAGTCAAAACAGATTGGTGACTTCTGGCCTTTTGTTTATCATTAAATTGCACGCTTATGCCCTCGGGCAACAGAAAGTTGTGAAAAATCTCATAAGCTGACCAGCCCGTGGACCTTTGTCCTCACTGCTGGATATTTTGATAAACTTACTCACCATCTGAGTGCTCTGCTTGGTGCTGTGGCTTAGTTGGTTAAAGCGTCTGTTTCGTAAACGGGTGATCCTGGATTCAAATCCCAGTGGTGCCTTCAGTATCCCTTGTGTGCCTCAAGCATGTGCTTTTCTGAGATCAGACTGCAAACAGGGATAGCAAAGGCAGCAGGCAATTCCATTTCCAAATCAGATCCTGATAATGCTGAGGCTCTTTTGAACAGGTCAACAGTTGCTGACAGGCTCTTTGGCACAATAGATAGCAAACTGGACTTCTAGACTGCCAGATGAGGGCATTCACAGGTTAACTAATGGCACTTGGCCAACAATCCCAGAGGCTAGCTGGCCACCCCAAATCAGTTGTCAAAAAAAACATTTTGGGCTGTGCAGAGCCTGGCCGTTGGCCTCTTATCTGGATGCTTTAATCCTCTAAGTGCCGCTCCCTGGGTGAGTGTGTGCAGGTTGGCGCCGTGGCTTAGTTGGTTAAAGCTTGTGTCGTAAATAGGACATACTGAATTCAAATCCCAGCACTGTCTTTGCTGGTAATCAAACACCACCTTGGGTTGTGTGGTTTTGCTTTGCGCAATCAGGCGGTACAGAGGAGTGTCAGAGCAGCATGCGATTTCATTTGTCAACAACCCCTCAGCTGCTGCCGAAGAATTCTGACTCAAGTCAACAAAGCAAGCAAGGCGCCGTGGCTTAGCTGGTCAAAGCGCTTGTCTTGTAAACAGGAGATCCTGGGTTCGATTCCCAGCAGTGCCTTTTAACAGATGGCTCTGCTCTGTGGATTCTTTCTTGGAAAGGAAGCCCTTACAGATCCTCCACTTTTCCAACCACATACCAATTGCAGAGAGACCCACATATCTTGTCCTTCCCGCTCCCCAAATGCCTGAACTCAATTCAACGGACTGGCACAAGCCAGGAATAAAAAGCTCCAAACATGGCTCTGTGGCGCAATGGATAGCGCATTGGACTTCTAGACTGCCAGATGAGGCCATTCAAAGGTTGTGGGTTCGAGTCCCACCAGAGTTGTTGCTTTTGGCATTCTATTAATGGCGCTTGACAAACAATCACATATGCTCTCTGGCCACCCCTCCAGTTATAAAACTCTAAGTCTCACTTTCTTACTGGGTACATGCAAGTTGGTGCTGTGGCTTAGTTGGTTAAAGCGCCTGTCTAGTAAACAGGAGATCCTGGGTTTGAATGCCAGCGGTGCCTTTGCTGGTGATCAAGTGCCGCCTTGGGCTGTGAGGTTTTGCTCTCTGTAAAAAGGGGGTGCAGAGGAGTGCTAGAGCAGCATGCAATTTAATTTGTGAACCACCCCTCAGATGCTGCCGAAGAATGCTGCCCAGAGTCATCTCAACAATGCAGCATGGCTCAACTGGTCAAAGAGCTTGCCTTGCAAACAAGTGATCCTTGGTTTAGGACAGCTGCAAGCCTGGAAGGAGCTACTGCATGTGGCGCATAGTGTAGTGCATTGGACTATTAGTCTGCGGTTTGAGGCAATATTAAATTTGTGGGTTTGAGTCAAAACAGATTGGTGACTTCTGGCTTTTCGTTTATCATTAAATTGCACTCGTATGCCCTCGGGCAACAGAAAGTTGTGAAAAATCTCATAGGCTGACCAGCCCTTGGACTTTTGTCCTCACCGCTGGATGTTTTGATCAACTTACTCAGCCTCCCAGTCCTCTGCTTGGTGCCGTGGCTTAGTTGGTTAAAGCGTCTGTCTCGTTAACAGGAGATCCCGGGTTCAAATCCCAGCGGTGCCTTTAGCATCCCTCATGTCTGCCTCAAGCATGTGCTTTTCTGAGATCGGACTGCAAACAGGGATAGCAAAGGCAGCAGGCAATTCCGTTTCCAAATCAGATCCTGATAATGCTGATGCTCTTTTGAACAGGTCAACAGATGCTGACAGGCTCTGTGGCACAATAGATAGCAAACTGGACTTCTAGAATGCCAGATGAGGACATTCAAAGGTTAACTAATGGCACTTGGCCAACAATCCCAGAGGCTAGCTGGCCACCCCGAATCAGTTGTCAAAAAAATACTTTTTGGGCTGTGCAGAGCCTGGCCGTTGGCCTCTTATCTTGATGCTTTAATCCTCTAAGTGCCGCTCCCTGGGAGAGTGTGTGCTGGTTGGCGCCGTGGCTTAGTTGGTTAAAGCTTGTGTCATAAATAGGACATACTGAATTTAAATCCCAGCACTGTCTTTGCTGGTAATCAAACACCACCTTGGGTTGTGTGGTTTTGCTTTGCGCAATCAGGCGGTACAGAGGAGCATCAGAGCAGCATGCGATTTCATTTGTCCACCACCCCTCAGCTGCTGCCGAAGAACTCTGACCCAAGTCAACAATGCAGCAAGGTGCCGTGGCTTAGCTGGTCAAAGCGCTTGTCTTGTAAACAGGAGATCCTGGGTTCGATTCCCAGCGGTGCCTTTTAACAGGTGGCTCTGCTCTGTGGGTTCTTTCTTGGAAAGGAAGCCCTTACAGATCCTCCACTTTTCCAACCACATACCAATTGCAGAGAGACCCACATATCTTGCCCTTCCCGCTCCCCAAATGCCTGAACTCAATTCAACGGACTGGCACAAGCCAGGAAAAAGAAGCTCCACACCTGGCTCTGTGGCACAATGGATAGCGCATTGGACTTCTAGACTGCCAGATGAGGCCATTCAAAGGTTGTGGGTTCGAGTCCCACCAGAGTCGTTACTTTTGGCATTCTGTTAATGGCGCTCGGCCAACAAACACATATGCTCTCTGGCCACCCCTCCAGAGTTATAAAACTCTAAGTCTCACTTTCTTATTGGGTACATGCAAGTTGGTGCTGTGGCTTAGTTGGTTAAAGCGCCTGTCTAGTAAACAGGAGATCCTGGGTTCGAATCCCAGCGGTACCTTTGCTGGTGATCAAGTGCCGCCTTGGGCTGTGAGGTTTTGCTCTCTGTAAAAAGGGGGTGCAGAGGAGTGATAGAGCAGCATGCAAGCAGTTGATCCTTGGTTTAGGACTGCTGCAAGCCTGGAAGGAGCTACTGCATGTGGCGCAGAGTGTAGTGCATTGGACTATTAGTCTGCGGTTTGACGCCATATGAAGTTTGTGGGTTTGAGTCAAAACAGATTGGTGACTTCTGGCCTTTCGTTTATCATTAAATTGCACGCTTATGCCCTCGGGCAACAGAAAGTTGTGAAAATTCTCATAAGCTGACCAGCCCGTGGACCTTTGTCCTCACTGCTGGATATTTTGATAAACTTACTCACCATCAGAGTGCTCTGCTTGGTGCTGTGGCTTAGTTGGTTAAAGCGTCTGTCTCGTAAACAGGAGATTCTGGATTCAAATCTCAGCGGTGCCTTCAGTATCCCTTGTGTGCCTCAAGCATGTGCTTTTCTGAGATCGGACTGCAAATGTAGTGTATTTTCGTCTGCCATGGATCTGAGGAATCACACTGTCTCTGGGTTTTGTTTCCATAAGAAAGATTTTATTTTCAAGAGAAAATAAAACCGAGAAAGCTCTGC
The DNA here is from genome assembly GCF_963082965.1 of Carassius carassius. Classification (NCBI taxonomy): domain Eukaryota; kingdom Metazoa; phylum Chordata; class Actinopteri; order Cypriniformes; family Cyprinidae; genus Carassius; species Carassius carassius. The sequence continues at coordinate 18,615,801 of NC_081782.1, forward strand.
AGAACAGTCTGTCGAGTCTGTGTCGGTTCTCTATTTTATACAGTGCTTCTGAAGGCGTGCCCATGTTCAATACATTTCATGCAAATGGTTCTGTTTATCAACTCTTTTACCTTTTATGGCGGTCTCTCCAGCTTGCTTTTAGGATGTATAATTTATTTTAAGTGAAACGAGGAGGCCTTATCATATATTTTGTCTTATGTCAAAACAGGGTGTCCAACTTTACTATATGCTGTATTTTGGTAATGTCTGCACCAAGGAGGTCTGATCATATATTTTGTCTAATGTCCAAATAGAGTGTGCAGATGCACCATATACTATACCCCTGCACTCTCTGCACATTCCATTCTCAGGCAGGCCTCTACATACAGTCAAATGCATGATTATAACAGTAGAATAACTTCATACATAAATGGCTAGAGTCACATTGATTATGTCTGATTAGTTTACATATTGACCAATAAAAATTCCACATTCTCCCCTTTGAGACTTAAAAGTCTCACATTTGATTATTTTTATCCAGAGTGCTACTCCATAATCCAGTCATATTAGTTACACTACCTAGTGACTAAATAAGTCACATTGTATTATCACCAGTGACTAGATTATGAAATTCCACTCTGAGGGATTACTGGACCAAACATCTCTCTCCTAATTTGACAAGGAGGGAGTAAAAGATCCAGTCTCCCTAACCCCTCATTAAAGATAAATATGTAAAATCCAAGAGTAATAAACATAAAAAATGTAACATCACAAAAATAGCATAGTTGATCTTCAGTCCATATGTTTTGTGCACTGTAGAGGCCATTTTGGTTACGCTCAAAAATCAGTTTCCCATCATCTTGACATCTTCACCAGGGAGACTCTTTACGAGTCGTTGCAATGGTCTTTCCATCGTTGGCAAGGGTGGGTCATTACTACCACGCCCTTCATCCCTCACTTCATGCTATGTGAAGTTGCTGAAGCTGGTTGGTGTATTTTAAGGTTAGAGATGTGAACTCAGGTGTCACTCTGTAATCATTTTGCTGATTAATTTCAAGGCTCTCCCTCGAGATCCTAGCTGCACCCTCACTGGTTCCCTTTGATGGAGCGAAGCATTCCTTGGCCTTACTAGAACTGCTGTCACCTGTAAATGGAAAACTTCAGAGTTTTTTGTTAGTAATATCGAGCATGCTAATTTGCTCATCTTGCTAGTCGTCGTTCTTGGTGAGACCTGTGGAAATGTAATGTGGGTTGAGGGCTGTCTTGGCCCCTTTTTTAGCTTTCACAATTCCAGTGCTGTCCTTACAATGAGAAAAGGGTGAATACCCATTTTTTATAATATAACAAAGAATTTGGTTTTACTCCATTATCGGCATCCTTATTATTTTTAAATTAATTTCAATTTTATTTCCAACAATTTGCTAATTCAGTTATCTCCTTTTGTTTTATAAACTAAGTTCCATTATATTACTGGATAATTTCCTATCTTGCTCAGTAGCATAGGCCTTTTGACCTGGAAAACACTCAACCCACTTTATTTATTTTAACAGTCAGAAAGACAATATTTTATCCTTTTGACACAGAATCAGCTCCATCATGATATGCTGAAAAGGAAAGTTAGATGTGGGGTGGACAGAGCAAGCTTGCTTTGCTCTGCCTTCCCATGTTATACGCTTGGGCCCACATTCATATTTGTATACAGCTGTTTTGGCAAATTGATTGAATTGCCTCAGTGTCTCGTCAGACACTCTGTTCATGCCATACAAAACCATCATTCATACTTTTTCACACACTTTCACACCCCTTTTTGGCCAAAAACATATTTTTTCTCAAAATGTCATCTGATTGTGAAATTAATTATTTTAGCTGTGGAACGGCACATTTTGTGTAGGATAACATGAACCTTTTATGTTAGACTCTACTTAGCGTAGACCTGCTATCATTCCACATAGTTTCTAGATGTCATACAACTGGGCAATATCAGTCACCATAAAGTTTAGTTTAACACCGCTGTATAAACCTCTTTTTCTTCTTTCTTTCCTTTCTTTCTTCAAAATCTAATAGAATGATTTGTTTAGAATATTAGGCCTAGGCATTGGGCATTTGAGAGAGCCAATTATAATTTCGCAAATATCACGTGTTTGTCTAATTTAAAGTTTAGTCAAATACTTTTTTGTTATTGCTCATGAGCTACTCTGAGAACCGGATTGGAGATCTCTGCATAATTTAGGATCCATGACCATCAACATTTCCATCTTGTTATCCCCAGTGATTACAGCATATTTGATTTCTAGATTTTGGATCTTTGGAATAAGTTTTATTATTTCACTAAATCTAACCCTAGAAAGTTACCTTTAAACAAAATGGAGTGACCAATATTTCTATTTTCTCAACCATATATATATATATATATATATATATATATATATATATATATTTCCCTATTTTGCATTTAGATACCCTTTTTTATTTTTTCCCCAAAGAGCTCAGCATTGTTGTCAAGTATTCAGTTGTGCATTTTCCCCTAGTTGGTTAATGAAATAGGCCTTATTATGCCAAATCCAGCTCCGTGTTAATCTGATTGGTGAGTCAAGTACTCATTTCTGTCTGTCTGGACTGGAACCTATTGAAAAGCAGATTGAGAATGTTAGTTAAAACACTGAATTTAAAGAAGTGCTGTAAGACCAGTGAATAATAAATATTAAAATAGTTAATAAAATAATGAAATAAAATAATTAACATTTGAAGCAGTCTCTCTAGTGTTCATTGAATATGCAGCACCTGTGCACTGAAGGGATGGAAGTCCTTCTGGTGACATCATCAGCCTGGGCTGTTGCACTGGGTCGTCAGTCTGTGATGGCACTCAAAGACCTGATGTTGTGGTGTATGGTCTCTGTTGGTTCTCTGCTTCTTCTCAGTCTGGCTTCTGGTTGATTTCTGCCAGAGTTCTGTAGTTCACGATGTTCTCTTCACCCTCAGGAAAAGTCTCAGGTGAAAGATTCACCTTTTCCTGCTTTGCTTCAGTCTTTCTCCATGCTGAAGATTGCTCTCCTCTTTCAGGAGGTATAGTGTCCATCAGCCCCTCCCTCTTCTTCTCTCTGCAGCTGTGTTTGCTGCTTTGCCATTTCTCGACAGACTCCAGCTCATTGGGTCCTTTTGTCAAGGCACTGTTCCAGAAGTCATCTGAAATTTTAACACTCAGAGACTGTGTCACAAGGTGACGATCTTTAGGGGCGGAACCAAAATTCGGGAAGTTTGGTTCCGCCCGGAAGTGTTTCCGCCCGGACCGGAAAAACAGAACACCGGAACTTCCGGTAGCGCCGTAAGAAGGAAAATCAGGGAATTCGATGCACCTGTGCCTAGTTAGGGACAGCGGTTGGTGATTGGAGGATACGCTGGACAAGGCAGTACTTAAGGCCAAGTTATTTCACAGTCTGGGAAGCTCTCTTTGGTGTGTGTGAAGCACTGGGTTGTGCCCGTCTTGGTACGCTGCTGGTAGCTGTCTAACTCTCTCTCTCCCTCAGGCTGGAATTGTATGATTGTGAAGACATCGCGAACCTTAAAGGTTGAGAAGTGAACAGATTATACGGCGAACTGAGACGACGTGAAAAAGGGGATTGGAAGTGGCATTGATGTGAGTACTAAGAGCCAGTCGAAAGTGCCCTGTATATTGACCTGGCGTTGTGTAGATCTCTCCAGGAGGAGGAGGGTGGCCCTACCCCTAATATAGTGTGGTGGGAGAGCCGAAGGAATACTTATTGAAGTAGTCGCAACGACGACATCACTAGCTAGGCCGCATATTCCATCGCCAGATCCGAACCAAGCGAAGTGAAGGAAGACGGGTGTCCTTTCCGTACACTGAGTGTGGTGGGTGAGTCTTCGTGCTGTGAAAACCTATAATTTTGACGTGGTGTTGTATATTGCTGTGGGCTGCTGTGTATTGCCGTGTGTCCTGTCAGATAAACCCCCGCCTTCACGCACTTCGGCGTGGGAGGACAAGGAGATTGCTGGTCCTAGCCTAGTTCAGTACAGTATATGTTGTGAGCGTGCTTCAGATCTCCGGAGATAGCACGGCACGCTGTGTCCAGCCCAGAGGTGAAAGCCATCCAAAGCAGAGTAACTGTGTTTTGTGTCCAAGTTGATACCTGTGGAGAGGAAAGGAAAGAGAGTGAGTAACACAAGGAGAAACAGAGGAAACCTGTACTTACAGTACGCTGTGTTCAGCCCAGAGGTGAGAGCCATTCAACGCAAACTAACGGTGCTATTGTGCCCAAGTTGATACCTGTGGAGAGGAAAGGAAAGAGAGTGAGTAACACAAGGAGAAACAGAGGAAACCTGTACTTACAGTACGCTGTGTTCAGCCCAGAGGTGAGAGCCATTCAAAGCAAACTAACGGTGCTATTGTGCCCAAGTTGATATCTGTGGAGAGAAAAGGAGAGAGAGGTGAATAACACGAGGAGGAATAGAGCGAACCCTGTACTTACAGTACGCTGTGTCCAGCCCAGAGGTGAAAGCCATCCAAAGCAGAGTAACTGTGTTTTGTGTCCAAGTTGATACCTGTGGAGAGGAAAGGAAAGAGAGTGAGTAACACAAGGAGAAACAGAGGAAACCTGTACTTACAGTACGCTGTGTTCAGCCCAGAGGTGAGAGCCATTCAACGCAAACTAACGGTGCTATTGTGCCCAAGTTGATACCTGTGGAGAGGAAAGGAAAGAGAGTGAGTAACACAAGGAGAAACAGAGGAAACCTGTACTTACAGTACGCTGTGTTCAGCCCAGAGGTGAGAGCCATTCAAAGCAAACTAACGGTGCTATTGTGCCCAAGTTGATATCTGTGGAGAGAAAAGGAGAGAGAGGTGAATAACACGAGGAGGAATAGAGCGAACCCTGTACTTACAGTACGCTGTGTCCAGCCCAGAGGTGAGAGCCATTCAAAGCAAACTAACTGTGCTATTGTGCCCAAGTTGATACCTGTGGAGAGAAAAGGAGAGAGAGAGTGAATAACACGAGGAGGAATAGAGCGAACCCTGTACTTACAGTACGCTGTGTCCAGCCCAGAGGTGAGAGCCATTCAAAGCAAACTAACTGTGCTATTGTGCCCAAGTTGATACCTGTGGAGAGAAAAGGAGAGAGAGAGTGAATAACACGAGGAGGAATAGAGCGAACCCTGTACTTACAGTACGCTGTGTCCAGCCCAGAGGTGAGAGCCATTCAAAGCAAACTAACTGTGCTATTGTGCCCAAGTTGATACCTGTGGAGAGAAAAGGAGAGAGAGAGTGAATAACACGAGGAGGAATAGAGCGAACCCTGTACTTACAGTACGCTGTGTCCAGCCCAGAGGTGAGAGCCATTCAAAGCAAACTAACTGTGCTATTGTGCCCAAGTTGATACCTGTGGAGAGAAAAGGAGAGAGAGTGGGTAACACGAGGAGAGACTGAGGAAACCTGTACTTACGCCGCTGCCTGTGGAGAAAGAGAAAGCGAGTGAGCACCCAAGGAACGAACTGTGTGAACCAGTACTTACTGTGAGCTGTAATCAGCGAAGAGGTGAGAGCAAAACCAAGCTGAACTAACTGTGCCTGTGTGTCCCAGCCGCTGCCTGTGGAGAAAGAGAAAGCGAGTGAGCACCCAAGGAACGAACTGTGTGAACCAGTACTTACTGTGAGCTGTAATCAGCGAAGAGGTGAGAGCAAAACCAAGCTGAACTAACTGTGCCTGTGTGTCCCAGCCGTTGCCTGTGGAGAAAGAGAAAGAGCGTGAGCACCCAAGGAACGAACTGGGTGAATCAGTACTTACTGCGAGCTGTAATCAGCGAAGAGCCGTTGCCTGTGGAGGAAGAGAAAGAGAGTGGGCACCTCGAGAACGAACTGTGTGAACCAGTACTTACCGTGAGCTGTATTCAGCGAAGAGGAGGAAGAAGGAGGGCGCTACGGATACCTAAGACTCAGGCCGGGGCCCGAGCCCCACGCCCCGGATCCCCGTGGCCCCCTTGCTCCCTGACCTCTTCCCGGCTATAGCCCATCTGGAGGGCCGAGTCAGAGCTTAGTTTTAGTTGCCCTTTCCCTATTCCCCAAGCTATTTTTAAATATTTAAATAAAGATTGTTTTATCACTTACTTGTTCTCGTGTTGTTTGGCCATTGGGTCGGGTTTGGGGACCTCCTCGAGGTGGAAGTTGAGAAGGGGTGTGGCTTAGTTAAAGCATAGCCAGCCCCTGGGTGTGACAGATTTGGCGTAGTCGGCAGGATTTCCACCTCGAGTTGAGTAACCAAGGTCGTCCAATGACCGACAACGCGGGGCTTTCAGCCCAACCCCGTGCCATGCCCGTTTTTATGGGGAGCCCCTGGATTCAAAAATATGGGGGGACAGAATCCGAGGTACGATTGTCTGAATGGAAGGCTCAACTAGAGTACTTGGCCGACCTACAGGGCCTTAGTGCAGCCCAGCGGCTTCAGTTTGTGTTAAACTCCCTGGATGGAGAAGCGCGGCGAGAGGTGCATGCCGCCCCCGAAGCCGTTAGAGCCAACGCCCAAACCGTGTTCCAGTTCCTCACTGAACAGTATGGTGACCACACCCCCGTAGCTGCCCTTCGCTCCCAGTTCTTCAATTGTAAGCAGGGCCCCCGCCAACCGATTAGAGCTTTCGCCCTGAGGTTGCGAGAGCAATTCGCCCGACTACAGACCCGTCGGGACCACGGGTTGGGAGATGGAGAGACTCTATTGCGGGACCAGTTTCTTCTGGGGTTGAAGGAGGGTCCGGTGAGACAGAGCCTACGTATCCAGTTTCGAAGGGACCCGGGTCTTACGTTTGAAGATCTGAAGAAAGAGGCACTGGCCCTGGAAGGTGATGAGACTGAGGTGAGTGGTTCCCCAGTGTGTGCGGTTGTCAGTGAAGTAGCACCAGCACAACCCGGAGGCCCTGACTGGAAGCAAGCACTGAAGGCTGAACTTTTGAAAGATGTCCGCGATCAGATGTCTGAACTGTCTAAAGCCCTCGTAGGAGAATTGCGCCAAGGACGGGCGCGGGAGGAACCACGGCCGGCGCCCCGAGACCGAGTGTACTCAGAGGGAGGCCGAGAGCCGTTCAGGCGCCCGAACCACTTTAACCGGCCCCGTTTCGAATGGGACGAGCAAGGGCGACCCATCTGCAACCGCTGTGGCAAACCAGGTCACTATAGCCGTCAGTGTGGGCCCCGCAGGGCGTCAGAAGGGGGTTTTTAGGTCGGCCGGCCACTGTGGGTCGTGTGGCCGGGACCCCTCGAGAAGACCCTGGAAGAGGATATGGCTCTAGGAGCCAGATGATTGGGCGTAGCCCCGTGGCGAAGGTGAGAGTGTGCGGCAAGGAGATTCAATGCCTGGTAGACACAGGCTCCCAAGTGACGTTGTTTGCTGAGAGTTTATCCGAAGAAGTGTTTGGGAAACAAGGGGCACCAGGGGCGGAGGCCCCCTGGCTTACTCTGAAGGGCGCAAACGGCCTCGACATCCCATATATTGGCTACCGATTGACGGACCTAGAGGTTCACGGAGTGATGGTCCCCCAGAAAGGTGTGATTATCGTGCAAGACCATTGTCTGGGTGCACATCGAGCCCTGTTGGGCATGAATGTCCTCGCTGATTGCTGGGAAGAGCTATTTCGGGCTAGGCCCGTATCGAAGATACCACCTGCAGAGAGGCCCAAGTGGGAGTGTGTGGTAGCTGACTGTCGAAGGGTGCAAATGAGCCAAGTCCGCAGGGAACAGGAAGAGGTAGGAAGAGTGATGTGTCGTTTTGCTTTGTCTGTCCCCGCAAAAAGTGAGGCTGTTGTGTGGGCGCGAGTACCGCCCCGAAGAGCGGGCCCAGAAGAGTGGGTGCTGGTGGAGCCCCATGTGGATTGTCCACAAGTGGAAGTGGCACGAGGACTATCGACGGTCCGGCGGGGGAGAGTCCCCGTGAGGATACGGAATGTACATCCATACGCGGTGCAACTACATCGGCACCAACGATTAGCCCGTCTGACAACGGTTACATCCCACCAAGTAAGGGAAGAGAGGGATATTAGTTTTCGTCAGGTGTGCCCCACTGTCATCGAGGTGGCCCCGACACAAGTAGACACCCCATGGGGTGGTATGGAGAGGAGTGTGCCGAGCCACCTGGCGGGTGAGTCGTTACAAGGGGAGGATTTAGAGCAGGCACAGACACAGAAGTTACAGGCCCTCCTTCGGAGATGGCAGCACGTGTTCGCCACCCACGATGAAGACTACGGATGCACCCAGGTGGTACAACATCATATACCTACCGGGGATGCAGGGCCCAGCCGGGAGAGGTATCGCCCAATTCCGCCCACTTTGTATACCGAGGTACGTACACTCCTGCAAGGCATGCTGAAGCAAGGAGTTGTTAGGGAAAGCAGCAGCCCGTGGGCGGCCCCCATAGTGCTGGTGCAAAAGAAGACGGGGGCTTGGAGATTCTGCGTGGACTACCGTAAGCTGAACCTCGTGACTAAGAAAGACGCTTTCCCCTTGCCACGGATCGAAGATTCGCTTGCCAGCCTCACGCAGTCGGCATGGTACTCTACCCTAGATTTGGCCAGTGGCTACTGGCAGGTGCAGGTGGCCGAAGCAGACCGGGAGAAGACTGCCTTTACAACCCCGTTTGGACTATTTGAATGGGACCGGATGCCTTTCGGGCTCTGTAACGCTCCGGCCACCTTCCAGCGGCTGATGCAGCGGTGCTTGGGAGGTCAGTTAATGGAGTCAGTATTAGTTTACCTGGATGATGTGATTGTCTACTCCCCAGATTTTGATTCACACCTGAGGCACCTCGAGGAAGTCTTTCGGGCCATGGAGAAGTACGGATTGAAACTACAGCCCAATAAGTGTCACTTACTACGGAGAGAAGTCAACTTTCTGGGCCACGTGGTCAGTGCGGCTGGAGTGTCCGTAGATCCTGGAAAGGTATCGGCCGTGAAGGACTGGAAGGCCCCGAGGACAGTGAGGCAAGTGCGATCCTTTTTAGGATTTGTGGGATACTATAGGCGTTTCATAAAGGACTTTTCAAAAATTGCTAAACCCCTTAATCAGTTGCTGGTTGGCACAGGTCGTAACCGGGGCCGGGGGTCGCCCAACGTAGACTGGGATGCAAATTGTGAGTCGGCGTTCCAGACATTGAAGCAGGAGCTGCTACAGGCCCCTATCTTGGCATACGCAGATTTCACAAAACCATTCCTTTTGTATACAGATGCCAGCAATCTCGGGCTGGGAGCGGTGTTGGCTCAACGGCAGGACGGAGTTGAGAGGGTCATCGCGTACGCCAGCCGGAGCCTCCACCCAGCCGAGAGGAACGATGCGAACTATAGTTCTTTCAAATTGGAGCTGCTGGCGTTGAAGTGGGCCCTAAGTGAGAAATTTAAAGACTACCTCTGGGGTGCCAAGGTGACGATCATTACAGACAATAACCCCTTAGTACACTTGCAGACGGCGAAGCTGGGAGCCGTGGAGCAGCGGTGGGTGGCCCAACTGGCCAACTTTGACTATCAACTACAGTACCGACCAGGGCGTGAACACACGAACGCGGACGCCCTCTCAAGGCTGCCCGAAGCGGAAAGCCCCGGAGGGGCCAGCCCGGAGGAGGGCTATATGGTAGGAGCAGTAGAGGCACCAGGCAGCAGACAAGAGGCCGTGCCTGAGAACTGGGGATGGGATCCCCGTCGGTGGAGGGAGAGACAGGCCAGGGATCAAGATGTGCGGCTGGTAAGAGAATGGCTGGAACAGGGCCGACGGCTGACGCCAGCGGAGAGGTTAGCCCAGACGGATACTGGGAGGAGGCTGCTGGGGCAATGGGACAGGCTGGAGCTGAGAGATGGCGTTTTGTGCAGAAGGGTCAGTGACCCGAAGTTGGGCGAAGAAGTACGCCAGATCGTGGTACCCGCAGATGAGGTAACGGCTTTAGTTTCGGCGTACCACAACCAGTTGGGGCATCAGGGACAGGAGAGGACCGTGTCCCTGCTTAGGAGATTCTTCTTTTGGCCCGGGCTAGAGGCATCGGTGCACGCCCTAATTCAAGCTTGCCCGAGATGCATATTGTTTAAGTCCAGACGGGAGGTCCGAGCGCCAATGGTACCCATCCATGCGAAGGCCCCCCTTCATATCATGGCTATGGACTTCTTGACACTGGGCCGACCACGAGATCGCTACCAGAACATCTTGGTAATAACGGATTTGTTCACAAAGTACGCTTGGGCTATCCCCACCCTCGACCAGACTGCAACCACCACCGCTACAGTTTTATGGCGGGCCGTCTTCCAGACGTTCGGATGCCCGGAGTTTCTGCACTCCGATCAAGGAGCCAACTTTGAGTCCAGGGTAATTAGAGAACTATGCCAGTTGTACGGTTGCACGAAAACTCACACCACTTCGTATCATCCTCAGGGGAACGGCGGCTGTGAGAGATTCAATCAGACCCTATTGGGGCTGCTGGGGACCTTGGACCAACAACGGCAGGACGATTGGGTGAGTGCCTTGCCAAACCTCCTACAGGCCTATAACAACAGTATACATAGTACTACGGGTTACGCTCCCACTTACCTGATGTTTGGCAGACACATACGAATGCCTACTGACCTGGTCCTAGGAGTGATAGCCGACCAAGAGGAAGCAAGTGTAACGGAGTGGGTGGGGCGCCATCACCAGCGCTTGCATTTCGCCTACGAGCAGGTGTCGAAAAGGATACAGACGGCAGGAGAGAAAAGTAAGCGGTTGTATGATCGGACTGCTAGAGAAGCCCCTCTACTGCCAGGAGAGAGGGTGTTGGTGAGAGATAATCGGCGGCAGGGGAAGGGGAAACTGAGTGACCGTTGGGAGGCCACCCCTTATGTAGTCTGCCGGCAGCAGAGGCCGGGGCAGCCGGTCTATACCATCCGGCCAGAAGGGAAGTCAGGCCCCGACCGTGTGGTGCACCGGAACATGATTCGCCCATGCCCTAACTACCCTGAAGCCGTGGAAGAAGTCCCCACGGAACCTGTACCAGCGGCCCCCTGGATTGAAGGTTGGGCTGTGGTACCAGGGAGACCCGTGGTGGCACCACCCCCGATCGCCCCGAGAGAACCAGAAGCAGCCCCTGAACAAGCTGAGCCCGATTCACCAGTGAGACGATCCCAGCGAGAGAACCGAGGCCGACCCCCTGCCCGCTATGGGGAGTGGACAGCCCGAGGACGTTCTAGGGACTAGAACGGATTGGCGGGGGAGGATGTCACAAGGTGACGATCTTTAGGGGCGGAACCAAAATTCGGGAAGTTTGGTTCCGCCCGGAAGTGTTTCCGCCCGGACCGGAAAAACAGAACACCGGAACTTCCGGTAGCGCCGTAAGAAGGAAAATCAGGGAATTCGATGCACCTGTGCCTAGTTAGGGACAGCGGTTGGTGATTGGAGGATACGCTGGACAAGGCAGTACTTAAGGCCAAGTTATTTCACAGTCTGGGAAGCTCTCTTTGGTGTGTGTGAAGCACTGGGTTGTGCCCGTCTTGGTACGCTGCTGGTAGCTGTCTAACTCTCTCTCTCCCTCAGGCTGGAATTGTATGATTGTGAAGACATCGCGAACCTTAAAGGTTGAGAAGTGAACAGATTATACGGCGAACTGAGACGACGTGAAAAAGGGGATTGGAAGTGGCATTGATGTGAGTACTAAGAGCCAGTCGAAAGTGCCCTGTATATTGACCTGGCGTTGTGTAGATCTCTCCAGGAGGAGGAGGGTGGCCCTACCCCTAATATAGTGTGGTGGGAGAGCCGAAGGAATACTTATTGAAGTAGTCGCAACGACGACATCACTAGCTAGGCCGCATATTCCATCGCCAGATCCGAACCAAGCGAAGTGAAGGAAGACGGGTGTCCTTTCCGTACACTGAGTGTGGTGGGTGAGTCTTCGTGCTGTGAAAACCTATAATTTTGACGTGGTGTTGTATATTGCTGTGGGCTGCTGTGTATTGCCGTGTGTCCTGTCAGATAAACCCCCGCCTTCACGCACTTCGGCGTGGGAGGACAAGGAGATTGCTGGTCCTAGCCTAGTTCAGTACAGTATATGTTGTGAGCGTGCTTCAGATCTCCGGAGATAGCACGGCACGCTGTGTCCAGCCCAGAGGTGAAAGCCATCCAAAGCAGAGTAACTGTGTTTTGTGTCCAAGTTGATACCTGTGGAGAGGAAAGGAAAGAGAGTGAGTAACACAAGGAGAAACAGAGGAAACCTGTACTTACAGTACGCTGTGTTCAGCCCAGAGGTGAGAGCCATTCAACGCAAACTAACGGTGCTATTGTGCCCAAGTTGATACCTGTGGAGAGGAAAGGAAAGAGAGTGAGTAACACAAGGAGAAACAGAGGAAACCTGTACTTACAGTACGCTGTGTTCAGCCCAGAGGTGAGAGCCATTCAAAGCAAACTAACGGTGCTATTGTGCCCAAGTTGATATCTGTGGAGAGAAAAGGAGAGAGAGGTGAATAACACGAGGAGGAATAGAGCGAACCCTGTACTTACAGTACGCTGTGTCCAGCCCAGAGGTGAAAGCCATCCAAAGCAGAGTAACTGTGTTTTGTGTCCAAGTTGATACCTGTGGAGAGGAAAGGAAAGAGAGTGAGTAACACAAGGAGAAACAGAGGAAACCTGTACTTACAGTACGCTGTGTTCAGCCCAGAGGTGAGAGCCATTCAACGCAAACTAACGGTGCTATTGTGCCCAAGTTGATACCTGTGGAGAGGAAAGGAAAGAGAGTGAGTAACACAAGGAGAAACAGAGGAAACCTGTACTTACAGTACGCTGTGTTCAGCCCAGAGGTGAGAGCCATTCAAAGCAAACTAACGGTGCTATTGTGCCCAAGTTGATATCTGTGGAGAGAAAAGGAGAGAGAGGTGAATAACACGAGGAGGAATAGAGCGAACCCTGTACTTACAGTACGCTGTGTCCAGCCCAGAGGTGAGAGCCATTCAAAGCAAACTAACTGTGCTATTGTGCCCAAGTTGATACCTGTGGAGAGAAAAGGAGAGAGAGAGTGAATAACACGAGGAGGAATAGAGCGAACCCTGTACTTACAGTACGCTGTGTCCAGCCCAGAGGTGAGAGCCATTCAAAGCAAACTAACTGTGCTATTGTGCCCAAGTTGATACCTGTGGAGAGAAAAGGAGAGAGAGAGTGAATAACACGAGGAGGAATAGAGCGAACCCTGTACTTACAGTACGCTGTGTCCAGCCCAGAGGTGAGAGCCATTCAAAGCAAACTAACTGTGCTATTGTGCCCAAGTTGATACCTGTGGAGAGAAAAGGAGAGAGAGAGTGAATAACACGAGGAGGAATAGAGCGAACCCTGTACTTACAGTACGCTGTGTCCAGCCCAGAGGTGAGAGCCATTCAAAGCAAACTAACTGTGCTATTGTGCCCAAGTTGATACCTGTGGAGAGAAAAGGAGAGAGAGTGGGTAACACGAGGAGAGACTGAGGAAACCTGTACTTACGCCGCTGCCTGTGGAGAAAGAGAAAGCGAGTGAGCACCCAAGGAACGAACTGTGTGAACCAGTACTTACTGTGAGCTGTAATCAGCGAAGAGGTGAGAGCAAAACCAAGCTGAACTAACTGTGCCTGTGTGTCCCAGCCGCTGCCTGTGGAGAAAGAGAAAGCGAGTGAGCACCCAAGGAACGAACTGTGTGAACCAGTACTTACTGTGAGCTGTAATCAGCGAAGAGGTGAGAGCAAAACCAAGCTGAACTAACTGTGCCTGTGTGTCCCAGCCGTTGCCTGTGGAGAAAGAGAAAGAGCGTGAGCACCCAAGGAACGAACTGGGTGAATCAGTACTTACTGCGAGCTGTAATCAGCGAAGAGCCGTTGCCTGTGGAGGAAGAGAAAGAGAGTGGGCACCTCGAGAACGAACTGTGTGAACCAGTACTTACCGTGAGCTGTATTCAGCGAAGAGGAGGAAGAAGGAGGGCGCTACGGATACCTAAGACTCAGGCCGGGGCCCGAGCCCCACGCCCCGGATCCCCGTGGCCCCCTTGCTCCCTGACCTCTTCCCGGCTATAGCCCATCTGGAGGGCCGAGTCAGAGCTTAGTTTTAGTTGCCCTTTCCCTATTCCCCAAGCTATTTTTAAATATTTAAATAAAGATTGTTTTATCACTTACTTGTTCTCGTGTTGTTTGGCCATTGGGTCGGGTTTGGGGACCTCCTCGAGGTGGAAGTTGAGAAGGGGTGTGGCTTAGTTAAAGCATAGCCAGCCCCTGGGTGTGACAACTGCATTAATCAAATGTAGCTATGTAACTTCTGACCAAATTTTGTCTGAGCAGTCAGCTCTTTTTCTAATTTTCACTTTTCAACCTCTTCTTTCAGTGCTTCCTTAGTAAAAACAAAATCATCTGGTTGAAAACAGCAGTTCTCTTATTCTATGTTAGTAAAGCAAGTTCTTAATTGCAGGAAAATAGCAAGCATTTTTTTCTTCTTTGCAAAATGCAGAAATCAGCTACCTTTATTATCTAAGTATACTGCAATAAAACAAAATAACCCCTTTTATAACAGCATGACATGCATATCGTAAAATAAAGACTGGTATTGTTAAATTAATGTTTCCTAACCAACATAAAATAATTCCTATTATTGCAAATAAAATAATTTAATTTAAATATTTAAGCAACTAGTTCCCTTCCTTTTTGTAAAATGCCTATGGCTTTTGAATCAAAATGTCTATTAACTTGGTCACCCAATCTTGCTCTCATTCCGCATTGCACAAGTTATTTATTTTAATTAATTGATTTATTTATTTAATTTACACAAGCCCAATCTCTGAAACTCTGTAATGGATAAACTTTCATACTGTATCCCAGGGATAACAAGATACAAATTTTAGATGTCTTCACATATTAGATATTAAGTTTTATGCACATGCATCTTTTAAATTCATCTATTAATATAAGTTATTAAATAATAAATGCATATCTTATTTTAATTAATTTATTATTATTTTTATATTCTGCACAGTCCCTTTCTTGGAACATTTTTATTTATTTTTTCTCTAAAACAACATTCATACAGTTAACTTTATTGTTTTAGTGCTCCTGCACTTATCCGTCTCTGTAACCTAATCACTCTCAAGTGATGGTCCAGGAGGGGAGAGCACCTCTTGCTCCACCAGATATAGAATCTATTTTTTCACACCAACACAGCCAGTCACACAGACACTTACATTAAAACGTACATAAATACAGAGTACTCTACACTCTCCTGAGTGACCTGTCAGCTCTACTCGCTCTTTCACTGATACACTTCCTCAACAAAGTAAAAATCAGTACTATACAGGATTTTCTGCCTTCCCTAAGGACTTTTTCCGCCTTTCCGTTTCAGACCTCTGTATCTTACATATACAGAGCGGTATCCAAAGGACTTTTCCTCTATAATACATCTGGCTCACGTGTATTGCTGTCCCTTATAGGCCCAGCCCACAATGAACACAGACCATTGCATGCAATGTATTTCTGCCTACACTATCCAGATTAAAATCAGGCCTTTTCCAAAAGACCTTTCAGTAAACCAAATATGTATATGCAGTTTTTCTTCTGGAAACAAAACCCTCCATTTTTATTTAATTAGTTCTAAATTTGGAAGAGCAGATTTTAAGTGACCTTACCGCTCAGAATTGACCGGTCAAGAACACACACTAATTATATAAGCAAAAATGCTTACCTTATATTCTATGGTGGCCACCACTGTGTGTGTGTGTTGCTCATCAGTCAGCCCAAAAGCGGCCGTCCACTCTGCTGCTCCTTTCCAGTCCCTTCGTGGTCGCCAAATGTAGTGTATTTTCGTCTGCCATGGATCTGAGGAATCACACTGTCTCGGGGTTTGGTTTCCATAAGAAAGATTTTATTTTCAAGAGAAAATAAAACCGAGAAAGCTCTGCAGAACAGTCTGTCGAGTCTGTGTCGGTTCTCTATTTTATACAGTGCTTCTGAAGGCGTGCCCATGTTCAATACATTTCATGCATATGGTTCTGTTTATCAACTCTTTTACCTTTTATGGCGGTCTCTCCAGCTTGCTTTTAGGATGTAGAATTTATTTTAAGTGAAACGAGGAGGCCTAATCATATATTTTGTCTTATGTCAAAATAGGGTGTCCAACTTTACTATATGCTGTATTTTGGTAATGTCTGCACCAAGGAGGTCTGATCATATATTTTGTCTACTGTCCAAATAGAGTGTGCAGATGCACCTTATACTATACCCCTGCACTCTCTGCACATTCCATTCTCAGGCAGGCCTCTACATACACTCAAATGCATGATTATAACAGTAGAATAACTTCATACATAAATGGCTAGAGTCACATTGATTATGCCTGATTAGTTTACATATTGACCAATAAAAATCTTCCACACAAACAGGGATAGCAAAGGCAGCAGGTAATTCCATTTCCAAATCAGATCCTGATAATGCTAATGCTCTTTTGAACAGGTCAACAGTTGCTGACAGGCTCTGTGGCACAATAGATAGCAAACTGGACTTCTAGACTGCCAGATGAGTCCATTCAAAGGTTAACTAATGGCACTTGGCCAACAAACCCATAGGCTAGCTGGCCACCCCGAATCAGTTGTCAAAAAAACTATTTTAGGCTGTGCAGAGCCTGGCCGTTGGCCTCTTATCTGGATGCTTTAATCCTCTAAGTGCCGCTCCCTGTGAGAGTGTGTGCAGGTTGGCGCCGTGGCTTAGTTAGTTAAAGCTTGTGTCGTAAATAGGACATACTGAATTCAAATCCCAGCACTGTCTTTGCTGGTAATCAAACACCACCTTGGGTTGTGTGGTTTTGCTTTGCGCAATCAGGCGGTACAGAGGAGCGTCAGAGCAGCATGCGATTTCATTTGTCAACCACCCCTCAGCTGCTGCCGAAGAATTCTGACTCAAGTCAACAACGCAGCAAGGCGCCGTGGCTTAGCTGGTCAAAGCGCTTGTCTTGTAAACAGGAGATCCTGGGTTCGATTCCCAGCAGTGCCTTTTAACAGGTGGCTCTGCTCTGTGGATTCTTTCTTGGAAAGGAAGCCCTTACAGATCCTCCACTTTTCCAACCACATACCAATTGCAGAGAGACCCACATATCTTGTCCTTCCCGCTCCCCAAATGCCTGAACTCAATTCAACGGACTGGCACAAGCCAGGAAAAAAAAGCTCCACACATGGCTCTGTGGCGCAATGGATAGCGCATTGGACTTCTAGACTGCCAGATGAGGCCATTCAAAGGTTGTGGGTTCGAGTCCCACCAGAGTCGTTACTTTTGACATTCTATTAATGGCGCTTGACAAACAAACACATATGCTCTCTGGCCACCCCTCCAGTTATAAAACTCTAAGTCTCACTTTCTTACTGGGTACATGCAAGTTGGTGCTGTGGCTTAGTTGGTTAAAGCGCCTGTCTAGTAAACAGGAGATCCTGGGTTTGAATGCCAGTGTTGCCTTTGCTGGTGATCAAGTGCCGCCTTGGGCTGTGAGGTTTTGCTCTCTGTAAAAAGGGGTGATAGAGCAGCATGCAATTTAATTTGTGAACCACCCCTCAGCTGCTGCCGAAGAATGCTGCCCAGAGTCATCTCAACAATGCAGCATGGCTCAGCTGGTCAAAGAGCTTGCCTTGCAAACAAGTGATCCTTGGTTTAGGACTGCTGCAAGCCTGGAAGGAGCTACTGCATGTGGCGCATAGTGTAGCGCATTAGACTATTAGTCTGCGGTTTGAGGCAATATTCAATTTGTGGGTTTGAGTCAAAACAGATTGGTGACTTCTGGCCTTTCGTTTATCATTAAATTGCACGCTTATGCCCTCGGGCAACAGAAAGTTGTGAAAAATCTCATAAGCTGACCAGCCCGTGGACCTTTGTCCTCACTGCTGGATATTTTGATAAACTTACTCACCATCTGAGCGCTCTGCTTGGTGCTGTGGCTTAGTTGGTTAAAGCGTCTGTCTCTTATACGGGTGATCCTGGATTCAAATCCCAGCGGTGCCTTCAGTATCCCTTGTGTGCCTCAAGCATGTGCTTTTCTGAGATCGGACTGCAAACAGGGATAGCAAAGGCAGCAGGCAATTCCATTTCCAAATCAGATCCTGATAATGCATATGCTCTTTTGAACAGGTCAACAGTTGCTGACAGGCTCTGTGGGACAATAGATAGCAAACTGGACTTCTAGACTGCCAGATGAGTCCATTCAAAGGTTAACTAATGGCACTTGGCCAACAAACCCATAGGCTAGCTGGCCACCCCGAATCAGTTGTCAAAAAACTATTTTAGGCTGTGCAGAGCCTGGCCGTTGGCCTCTTATCTGGATGCTTTTATCCTCTAAGTGCCGCTCCATGGGAGAGTGTGTGCAGGTTGGCGCTGTGGCTTAGTTGGTTAAAGCTTGTGTCGTAAATAGGACATACTGAATTCAAATCCCAGCACTGTCTTTGCTGGTAATCAAACACCACCTTGGGTTGTGTGGTTTGCTTTGCGCAATCAGGCGGTACAGAGGAGCGTCAGAGCAGCATGCGATTTCATTTGTCAACCACCCCTCAGCTGCTGCCAAAGAATTCTGACCCAAGTCAACAATACAGCAAGGCGCAATAGCTTAGCTGGTCAAAGCGCTTGTCTTGTAAACAGGAGATCCTGGGTTTGATTCCCAGCGGTGCCTTTTAACAGGTGGCTCTGCTCTGTGGGTTCTTTCTTGGAAAGGAAGCCCTTACAGATCCTCCACTTTTCCAACCACATACCAATTGCAGAGAGACCCACATATCTTGTCCTTCCAGCTCCCCAAATGCCTGAACTCAATTCAACGGACTGGCACAAGCCAGGAAAAAAAAGCTCCACACATGGCTCTGTGGCGCAATGGATAGCGCATTGGACTTCTAGACTGCCAGATGAGGCCATTCAAAGGTTGTGGGTTCGAGTCCCACCAGAGTCGTTTCTTTTGGCATTATGTTAATGGCGCTTGGCCAACAAACACATATTCTCTCTTGCCACCCCTCCACAGTTATAAAACTCTAAGTCTCACTTTCTTACTGGGGACATGCAAGTTGGTGCTGTGGCTTAGTTGGTTAAAGCGCCTGTCTAGTAAACAGGAGATCCTGGGTTCGAATCCCAGCGGTGCCTTTGCTGGTGATCAAGTGCTGCCTTGGGCTGTGAGGTTTTGCTCTCTGTAAAAAGGGGGTGCAGAGGAGTGCTAGAGCAGCATGCAATTTAATTTGTGAACCACCCCTCGGATGCTGCCGAAGAATGCTGCCCAGAGTCATCTCAACAATGCAGCATGGCTCAACTGGTCAAAGAGCTTGCCTTGCAAACAAGTGATCCTTGGTTTAGGACAGCTGCAAGCCTGGAAGGAGCTACTGCATGTGGCGCATAGTGTAGTGCATTGGACTATTAGTCTGCGGTTTGAGGCAATATTAAATTTGTGGGTTTGAGTCAAAACAGATTGGTGACTTCTGGCTTTTCGTTTATCATTAAATTGCACTCGTATGCCCTCGGCCAACAGAAAGTTGTGAAAAATCTCATAAGCTGACCAGCCCTTGGACTTTTGTCCTCACCGCTGGATGTTTTGATCAACTTACTCACCCTCCCAGTGCTCTGCTTGGTGCCGTGGCTTAGTTGGTTAAAGGGTCTGTCTCGTTAACAGGAGATCCTGGGTTCAAATCCCAGCGGTGCCTTTAGCATCCCTCATGTCTGCCTCAAGCATGTGCTTTTTTTGAGATCGGACTGCAAACAGGGATAGCAAAGGCAGCAGGCAATTCTATTTCCAAATCAGATCCCGATAATGCTGATGCTCTTGAAAGTGAAAGTGAAGTGACATTCAGCCAAGTATGGTGACCCATACTCAGAATTTGTGCTCTGCATTTAACCCATCCGAAATACACACACACACACACACACACACACACACACACAGCATGCAATTTAATTTGCGAACCACCCCTCAGATGCTGCCGAAGAATGCTGCCCAGAGTCATCTCAGCAATGCAGCATGGCTCAGCTGGTCAAAGAGCTTGCCTTGCAAACACGTGATCATCGGTTTAGGACTGCTGCAAGCCTGGAAGGAGCTACTGCATGTGGCGCAGAGTGTAGTGCATTGGACTATTAGTCTGCGGTGTGAGCCCATATGAAGTTTGTGGGTTTGAGTCAAAACAGATTGGTGACTTCTGGCCTTTCGTTTATCATTAAATTGCACGCTTATGCCCTCGGGCAACAGAAAGTTCTGAAAAATCTCAAAAGCTGACCAGCCCTTGGACCTTTGTCCTCACCGCTGGATGTTTTGATCAACGTACTCACCCTCCCAGTGCTCTGCTTGGTGCCACCACCTCTCAGATGCTGCCGAAGAATGCTAACCAGAGTCTTCTCAGCAATGCAATATTGCTCAGCTGGTCAAAGAGCTTGCCTTGCAAACACGTGATCCTTGGTTTAGGACTGCTGCAAGCCTTCAAGGAGTTACTGCATGTGGCGCAGAGTGTAGCGCATTGGACTATTAGTCTGCGGTGTAAGCCCATATGAAGTTTGTGGGTTTGAGTCAAAAAATTTTGTCCTCTGTCCTTACTGCTGGATGTTTTGATCAACTTACTCACCCTCCCAGTGCTCTGCTTGATGCCCTGGCTAAGTTGGTTAAAGCGTCTGTCTTGTAAACAGGAGATACCGGGTTTGAATCCCAGCGGTGCCTTCAGGCTTACGGCCATACCAACCTGAGGGCGCTAGAGAGCTACAGGAAGTGTTGGCTGCAGTTGGGAGAGGAAGGCTTTCCTCCATTTTGATTTTTCTGTTAGTGTTTGTTTTGTGAGGTTTTTTTTGGACTTTAGTTTATTTTTTGTGTGTTTTTTTCAGTTTTAAACCACCTAACAGCAGCATCTTGCTGGCTGGAGGGTGGTTATTTTTTTGTGTGATTTTTGTACAATGGACGGATTATTGGCAAACGACACTGGACAGGCTGGAGAGACACGCATGGCAAACGACCCTGGACTGGAGTATCGACAACGAGCAGGACATGGTAAAAAACAAGATGCAAGAAATAAAGTTGGTGAAAGGAAATACTTAAAGGAGGCAACTGTGATTGTGAATGTGGAGAACGTAAATGAGGTGAGAGCTGTGGATATTATTAAAGCGGTGACGGAAAAATGTGTATATGGTAAAATTTTAGCACTAAGGCCAAGATAAGGAAAGGAATCTGAACTGACAATGGAGAAAGAAGAAACATGTGATGAACTGACTGAGGGATTGTTAATTAAAAGAGTGAACTGTGAGATAAAGAAACTGCAAAATAGAGATTATGTTGTTTCCTTCATGCACCTGCCTGTCTACCTTGATGATAAAGACATTTTTAGAAAATTGGAGGGATGGGGAGTTAATCCCATTTCAAAATTAAAAAGAAGATGCTACCCAGGCACTGAAATAGAGGATGGGACAAGGTTTTTAAAAGTGAGATTCCCCAAGGAGGTGGCATCATTGCCCTACAGCACAAAGCTGGAAACAGCAGAAGGGCCGCAGTACTTTAGGGTGATGCACAGCCACCAGGTGAAGACCTGTAAGCTGTGCATGAGCCCGGATAATCTGCTTAAAGAATGCCCTGAATTTAAGTGTCACAAGTGCGAGGACAGGGGACATTTCGCAAGGGATTGCAATGCGGTCAGATGCCCGGAGTGTCAAAAGATTTTAAACAAGTGTGAGTGTTGGATGGAGGGAGAGGAAGGAGGTCTGGAGCATCGGGTGGACGGACAGGTGCATGAAGGAAACACTGAAGAGGAAGGAGATATTGATGAAGGACAAGGGGATGTAGGATTATCACAAAAGGAAACAGAAGGAGGAACAGGCAACCAAGAGGAAGAAGAAGAAGGAAAAAAGAATGATATGGATGAGGAACAAACAGCAGAACAGAATACCCAATGGACAGAAATGGAAATATCGGACAGTTTTAAAAATCTTTTGGATAATGTGGAGAGTGATGGACAAAAAATGTATGATCAAAACAAAGAAATGGACATTGAAGAAGAAACAAGGATGGACAACATGGGAAAAGACAGAGGGGAGAGAGGACAAAGTAGAAGAAGAACATTAAAGGTAAAACCAAATGTGGAAAATGCAAGAAAAAAGTTAATGACAAGGGGCCGAGTAAAAAGTGTAAACAGATATGAAGTATTAAGAGGGCTGGAGGGAGAAGATGGAAAATAATGGTTTTTATGTATTTATTTTTATTTATTTTAATGGTTTTAAGTTGTGTTACTTTTAATGCAAGGGGATTGATGGACATGGGTAAATTTGAAAAGGTGAAAGAAATGTGTAAAGGAGAGGATGTGATTTTATTACAAGAAACTAACTGGAGGGAAGAGTACATGACTGAAATAAGGAAAAGGTGGAGTGGAGAGATTTTATATAACAATGGTGATGGGAGGCATGGAAGAGGAGTTGCGATTTTAATAAAAGAAAACTGTGGGGTATCATGTAAAACAATATATAATGACGTAGATGGGAAATGTATTGCGGTTGAAATCGAGTATGAGGAGAAAAAAGTTATTGTAGTTAATTTTCATGCACCGACTGTAGAGAATGAAAAGAAGGAATATTTTAATGTATTAAGAGATTTGTTAAAAAAGCATAAAGAAGTTATTATGATGGGTGATTTTAATACCGTTTTCAGTAAATTAGAAATGGGTGAGGGAATGGTTTTTAAAAATGATAAAGGAAGAAAAGAACTGAAATTATTAATGGAAGAAAATAATATGATTGATGTATGGAGAGAAAGAAATGAAAAAAAGAAAGAATATTCAAGCAGGCAATTAGTAGGGAATTTTATGTGTAAGACAAGGATTGATTTTATTTTGTGTACAAGGAACATTGAAGGATTTATCGGTAACATTAAATATGAAGAATCAAGCTTAAGTGACCATAAACCAATTTTTTTGCAAGTAGACTGGAGTTCAGTGAAAAGAGGGCCGGGTGTATGGGTTTTAAATGTAGAGGTTTTGAAGAATGAGGAGTATGTTTTAAGTATTAAAGAAATTATTGAAAAAGAAAAGGAGAATGAAATGTACAGTGAAGATAAAAGGATATGGTGGGAAAATGTTAAATATTTAGTTAAAAAATTCACAATAAAGTATTGCAAATTAATACAGATATGTAAGAGAAAGAAGGAGAGAGAAATAAGAGAAAAATTGGAAAAGGAATTAAATGAGAATGGGAAAGATATACAAAAAAATAAAAGAATTGGAAGGAATATTAAAAGAAATGGAAGAGAAAAAATATGAAGGAGCAAGACTAAGAAGTAAAGCTAAATATACTGTGGAGGGAGAAAAATGTACAAAGTTTTTCTTTGATCTAGAAAAAATAAGAGGGAAAGCTGGAATGATTAAAGAAATAAGAGGAAAAAATGGTGTAGTGGTGGAAACAAATGAGGAAATATTAAAATAAGTAAAAGCATATTATGAGAACCTGTTTAGTACTGAGGGGTTGAAGGAAGAAGAGAAATTGGAGTTACTTAAGCAAATAAAAACAACAGTAGGAGAAGTAGACAAAAAAGAGTGTGATGAAGAGATAAGAGAAGAAGAGATAAAAAGAGCAATAAGTGAATTAAACAAAAATAAAAGTCCAGGTATAGATGGTTTGGGGAGTGAATTTTATATTGGTTGTAAAGATTTTTTAACCAGTATTTTAAAAGAAGTATATGAAGAGATCTTTAAAAAAGAGGAAATGAATCAGAGAATGGGGATGGGATTATTAAAGTTGATATATAAAAGGAAAGGAGATAAAGTAGACTTAAAAAATTATAGACCAATTCCAATGTTGAATACAGATCTGAAAATTTTAACAAAAGTTTGAGCCAACAGATTGAAAGAGGTAATGCCAACCATAATTGAAACAAATCAAGTGTATGGAGTTAAAGGGAAAGATATAGCGGACACAACTTTAAGTATAATAGATGGGATAAGATATATGAAAGAAAAAAACTAAAAAGGATATGTTATTAGTTTGGATTTCGAAAAGGCTTTTGATGGAGTGGAGCATGAATATTTATTTGGAATTTTAAGAAGGTACGGGTTTGGGGAAAATTTTATCAAGTGGATTACAATTTTATATAGGGGAGCAATAAAAAGAATACAGTATAATGTTTTTTTAACTGAATGTTTTAAAATTACTAGATCAATAAGACAAGGATGTCCATTATCAGCGCTTTTATATTCTTTAGTTGCAGAACCATTGGGATTAGCTATTAAAATAGACGAAGACATAAGAGGGATAAACATTGAAGGAAGTGGGGGAAATGAAAAAAATATTTCAATATGCAGATGACACGACAATAATAGTTAAAGATATAGAGAGTGTTAATAAAGTAATGGAGGTAGTACAGATGTTTTGTAGGGGATCAGGAGGTAAGATAAATGACGAAAAAACTATATATATGAGATTTGGAGGAGTGACTGTTTTAACAGAGTATTTTCATTTTAAAGAAACAAAAGAAATAAGGATTTTAGGTGTTCTAATGGGAAAAGAAGAAAGGAATGTTAAAGAAAAAATGTGGGAAAAAATAGTAGGAGGTATTGAAAGAAGGTTAAATTTTTTGAAATTGAGGACATTAAGTTTAAAAGGGAAGGTTTTAATTTTAAATGTGTTAATGGTGTCAAAGTTGTGGTATGTTTTATATGTGACTGCTATGCCAATGTGGGTGGAGAAAAGGTTGGAAAAATGTTTTTTAGATTTTTTATGGAATAGTAAACCGTCAAGAAATGCATATAGTACATTAAAAGGAGAAGTAGGGAAAGGAGGGATGGGATTAATTGATGTTGAAAAGAGAAAAAATAGATTAAGAATTAAAATAGTAAAAAAAAGATCTAGATGATGGTCACAAAACTGCATGGAAAAAGACAATGGAATATTTTTTAAACAAATGTGGGGATTTTAACATGGGGGATGGGATTTTATGGATGAAAACAAAGAATTGGATGACAGAGTGCTTACCAGAGTTTTATAGGGAAATGTTTAGTGCCTGGGGAAAATTTTTAGATAGACTTGAGTATGATCCACATGGGAGAGAAAACATTTTAAATCAACCTCTGTTTTTAAACCAAAACATTTTAAAACAAGACAAAGGAATTTTTTTAAAGAAATGGATGGAAGTGGGGATAACAAGAGTGAGAGATGTTTTGTATGAATTTAAAGAAGGGTTTTTACCAACACAATTTATTGTAGATGCAATGGAGGAAGCAAAAGAGGATTACAGTGAACAAGTAATAAAAAATAAATATGAAATCATTAAAAATGCAATACCTAAAGAGTGGATAAAAAGAATAGAAAGTATGGAAGGAGAGCCAAAAGTGAAATGTATTCATGTGAAATTAGGGGAAAAACTGTATGATTTTAAGGAATGTACTGTGAAAATGATTTATTGTGCTTTTAGAGATTATGTTTTTAAAGAGCCGATTGCAAATGGTTACTGGGTGCAGAAATTCAAATATTTAAAAAAAGAGTGTATATGGAGAAACATGACGGGGAAATGTGTGGAAACAAAATTGGAATGTTTGGAGTATTTTATAAGGCATAAAGTGGTTCCCTTTCATAGGTCACTTCGATGCTGCGGTGACGTCACCACGTATGGGGAACACCTTCGGTGTGACGAATGTCTGAAGCCCTATACCATCCCGCCAATCATATTGGCCAAATAGCGCGTGGCACCGCCCAGCATGCGTAGGCATATATATACCTGGTGCCGCGCGCCATTTACCTCAGATTTCATTCCTTCAGTACGAAGCGAATCTTCTGTGCCCTATTATCTCGCGTTCTCAGCGATCATCTACGAGCAGTATACTCCTCTCCGCGGACGCGATGAGTCAACGAAAGGTAGGAGCCGTATGATGGGTTATCACGAGGAGGCACTTATGAGAGGTTCGTTGCAGCCTCTCTACAGGTTCTCTCCTTGATAGCCTATGGCTACAGTAAAATATGCATACACTTCCCCTGTGCACTAACGCCATTAGGAAGTATCCGCGCTCTGGAGTGTATTTCTTAAGTCGCCTCGCGTCTAACCCCCACCGTTTCGCTTCTGCGGTCGCCGAGGCCCCGCACGAGGTGTTGGTTAGGGCCGATATGTGCGGCTTGAATATGAATACAGTGATGCACTGGAGTTCCATGTGCTCGCTCTCCCCCACTCGAGCGCGTTAATCAACAGTTTTTGCTCTTCAAATGGTGGATTACGGCTCACACAGCCGCCGCGTTTTCGCTAGCGGCTTGGCCCGATGTTATCTTGTTGGATTAAATCCTGCCGTGGATACGCTTCAGGATTATACACAACGAAACGCAGCGAGTTTGATGCATGCGTTTCCTTCATGTTCTCTAACATTGACTGTCTCGCAGCAAAGGCACCTCGAGCGTCATTGAACGGAGCTATCATTCGCGCGCCCCCTCAGACACTCTGCACAATCCAGCCTTCAGAGTTTGAGGGACGGCGCGGAGGCTAGCAAAGATGGCCAGTGTATGACGGCTCGCACAGCTGCCGCGTTCTCGCTAGCAGCGTGGCCCAATGTTTATCTTGTTGGATTACATCCTGCCGTGGATACGCTTCAGGATTATACACAACGAAACGCAGCGAGTTTGATGCATGCGTTTTCCTTCATGTTCTCTAACATTGACTGTCTCGCAGCAAAGGCACCTCGAGCGTCATTGAACTGAGCTCTCATTCGCGCGCCCCCTCAGACACTCTGCACAATCCAGCCTTCAGAGTTTGAGGGACGGCGCGGAGGCTGGCAAAGATGGCCAGTGTATGACGGCTCACACAGCTGCCGCGTTCTCGCTAGCAGCGTGGCCCAATGTTTATCGTGTTGGATTAAATCCTGCCGTGGATACGCTTCAGGATTATACACAACAAAAAAAAAAAAAAAAAAAAAAAAAAAAACCGCTAATATTGTTTCGGGCCGCGTGGGAACGCTTGCCCGGCATTTCTCAATGGGTGTTACGCACAATTTGTCACGGATACACCATTCAGTTTCGGAAAGGCCCGCCCCCTTTCCGCGGAATTCTCTCCACGGTGATGAAACCGATGGACATGGCGGTGCTGAGACAGGAAATGTTAGCTCTACTGAGCAAAGGGGCTATAGAAGAAGTACACCCCTCTCAGATGGAGTCAGGGTTTTACAGCCGTTATTTTGTGGTACCAAAAAAGGACGGCGGATTACGACCCATTCTGGATTTACGCCGTCTAAATCTTGCACTCAGGTCGAGCAAATTCAAGATGTTGACGGTAAAATCTATTTTGTCTCAGATTCAACCAAACGACTGGTTTGTCACGATCGATCTGAAGGATGCTTATTTTCATATTCAGATCATCGAGAGACACCGGAAGTTCCTCAGATTCGCTTTGGAGGGCAAAGCGTATCAGTACCGCGTTCTTCCCTTTGGCTTAGCGCTAGCTCCCCGTACATTCTCAAAATGCATGGACGCAGCTCTGGCCCCGTTGCGGCTCCGGGGCGTCTGTGTGTTAAACTATCTGGACGACTGGCTGGTGTTAGCGCAATCTCAGACTCAAGCACACTCTCATCGAGATATTGTGCTAAATCATTTACACAGCCTGGGTTTACGCACAAACTTCCAGAAAAGTGTATTAATCCCCTCTCAACGGATTACCTTTCTGGGAGTAGATTTGGACTCTCGCGCGATGACAGCAAAGCTTTCTGTCCCGCGCGCTCAGTCGATTACGTCATGCGTTCAGCACTTCAGGGCGGGTCACACAGTGACAGTGAGACTGTGCCTCAGACTACTAGGTCTAATGGCGGCGGCGCTTCCCGTGATTCATCTGGGTTTGCTTTACATGCGCCCGTTTCAGTGGTGGACGAAACGACAGAATATTTCACCCCGTTGTTCTCCGCATCGAACGATCTCGGTGACGCGGAGGTGTGTGATGTCGTTAAAACAATGGACATCAGCCGAATTTCTCCTCACCGGGGTTCGGCTGGGAATTTGTGCTTCCCGAGAGACTGTCACGACAGACGCGTCTTTGACCGGGTGGGGAGCTGTTTGTCAGGGGCGCCCAGCCCACAGAGTGTGGACAGCGGCACAACGCAGCTGGCACATAAACAAATTGGAATTACTGGCGGTTTTTCTGGCTCTCCAGTATTTTTCGAGTCTACTGACCGGCCGTCATGTGCTTCTCAGAACGGACAACACTGCGGTCGTGGCTTATCTGAACCATCAGGGAGGATTACGTTCTCGCCCTCTGTGCAGACTGGCGAGGCGGATTCTTCTTTGGTCTCACGACAAATTTCTGTCGATCCGGGCTGTTCACATCCCCGGACGACTGAACTTCGGAGCGGATTTATTATCCAGGCAGACTCTGGAACAAGGGGAATGGAGATTACACCCCCAAACGGTGAATCACCTATGGCATATTTTCGGGGAAGCGGAAGTGGATTTATTCGCGTCGAGCACGACTACGCATTGCCCGCTATGGTTCTCCCTAAGCCCTCCATCACCCCTGGGTCTGGATGCGCTAGCTCACAGCTGGCCCAGGACCAGCTTGTATGCGTTTCCTCCGATTCGGCTGGTCCCAGCGGTATTATGCAGAATACGGCGGGACAGAGTGGGACAGCTGTTGCTGGTGGCTCCGCGATGGCACACACAGCCGTGGTTTGCGGATCTCATCAATCTGTTAGCGGGCTCTCCGGTGGAGATTCCCCTCAGACGGGATTTATTATCGCAAGCACAGGGACGGATCTGGCATCCCAGGCCAGATCTGTGGAACCTGTGGGCGTGGCCTCTGAGCGGAGTGAGTTGATATGTCCCGGTCTTTCTGCTGAAACTACCGAGACTATACTGAACTCTAGAGCAGTTTCTACGAGACGCTTATATGCTTTCAAGTGGAAACTGTTTATGACATGGTGTGAAACTCATGATGTGGATCCAGTTTACTGCCCTGTGGCTTCAGTACTGGAGTTTCTTCAAGACCGTTTTTCGGAGGGATTGACACCAGCCACCCTGAAGGTTTATGTGGCAGCTATCTCAGCTCACCATGAGCATATAGGTGGTGTTTCAGTGGGTCGTCATCCACTGGTTTCTCGCTTTATACAGGGTGCGCGACGGTTGAGGCCTTTCCGCCCTGTGCGAGTTCCTTCATGGGATTTATCCATTGTGTTACTGGGTTTGTCAGGGCATCCGTTTGAGCCCCTGGAAACTGTATCGGATAAGCTCCTGTCTCTGAAGACACTTCTTCTCATGGCTTTATCCTCCCTTAAAAGAGTTGGGGATTTACAGGCTCTCTCTGTCTCACCCTCGTGCATGGAGTTTGCACCAGGCTCTGTGAAAGTGTTGTTGCGACCTAGGCCTAATTATGTTCCTAAGGTCGCGTCTAATCCTTTTCATTTTCAGCAGGTGGTCCTGGAGGCCTTTTCTCCTGCTGCGACAGAGTCTGGAGATCTAAGTCTTTGCCCTGTGAGGGCGTTGAAGACTTATGTGGATCGCACTGCCCCATGGCGTGAGTCTGACCAGCTGTTTGTCTGTTTTGGACATAAGAATAAGGGCCATGCAGTTACGAAACAGCGCATGTCCCATTGGCTGGTGGAGGCTATTTCCTTGGCCTATGAGGCGCGCGGGCTCGCTTCGCCCTTAGGAGTAAAAGGTCATTCCACGAGAACAGTGGCTTCTTCTCAAGCCTTTCTCAGTGGATCTTCTATGGATGATATCTGTGCTGCGGCAGGCTGGTCCTCACCGAGCACTTTTATCAGGTCTTACAGTCTGGATGTGAGGATGGCTCCTGGCTCCCGGGTTCTCTCCGCTTGAGCAGATGCTTCCTTGGATCCAAGCTATCAGGTACGTCAGGCGTGATGGTATAGCGTTCCCATACGTGGTGACGTCACCGCAGCATCGAAGTGACCTATGAAAGGGAACATCTCGGTTACGTATGTAACCTTGGTTCCCTGAATAGGGAACGAGATGCTGCGGTTCTGGCCGTGCCGTACCTTGATAGCTTTCTTCTCTTCTCGTCATGAAATCTGAGGTAAATGGCGCGCGGCACCAGGTATATATATGCCTACGCATGCTGGGCCACGCGCTATTTGGCCAATATGATTGGCGGGATGGTATAGGGCTTCAGACATTCGTCACACCGAAGGTGTTCCCCATACGTGGTGACGTCACCGCAGCATCTCGTTCCCTATTCAGGGAACCAAGGTTACATACGTAACCGAGATGTTTTTTCTGATGTTATTTTAAATAAAATAGGAATGGAAGAAAATGCTCTGTGTAAAGTGTGCCAGGAAGAGGAAGAGGGGATTTTACATATGTTTTTACATTGTAGAGAGCTAGAGGACTTTTTAAGGAAATGTAAATGTTTAATTAAAGATGACTGAGGAGTGGGATGAAAATGGAATGGAATGGAACAGAGTTGTGATGTTTGTTTGGGAAAAAAAGTGTCAAAACAAAAGTTTCATTAATCTGTGTGTAATGCTAATGAAAAGTGCAATATGGGACAGAAGAAATGTGGCTAAAAAGGAAAAAATTGTGTTGGATGTTTGGAGGGTGTTTAAAAGAAAAACAGAATTATATATTGAAAGACTGTATGTGTACTTTAATGGTGTAAATATGTTAGACTCTTTTTATGATGTTTTTACCCCAAAAGTTTATTGTGTTTTAAATGATTTAATGTGGAAGCTGCCAGGAAGTGAAGGAGATTTTTAAATTATCTATGTAAAGGAAAGATGTGTAATGTAGAGTTATGTAAAAACAATTGTCTGTATTTTCTATTGATTGTGTTTAATCTATTGTATTTTATTGATTTGAAATTTCTTAATAAAAAAAAAAAAAAAAAAAAATCAAAGCGCTTGTCTTATAAACAGGAGATCCTGGGTTCGATTCCCAGCGGTGCCTTTTAGCAGGTGGCTCTGCTCTGTGGGTTCTTTCTTGAAAAGGAAGCCCTTACAGATCCTCCACTTTTCCAACCACATACCAATTGCAGAGAGACCCACATTTCTTGTCCTTCCCGCTCCCCAAATGCCTGAACTCAATTCAACGGACTGGCACAAGCCAGGAAAAAAAAGCTCCACACATTGGATTATTAGTCTGCGGTTTGAGGCCATATGACGTTTTTGGGTTTGGGTCAAAACAGATTGGTGACTTCTGGCCTTTCGTTTTATCATTAAATTGCACGCTTATGCCCTCGGGCAACAGAAAGTTGTGAAAAAT
Source organism: Carassius carassius (assembly GCF_963082965.1). Lineage (NCBI taxonomy): Eukaryota > Metazoa > Chordata > Actinopteri > Cypriniformes > Cyprinidae > Carassius > Carassius carassius. Next base: position 18,646,918 of record NC_081782.1, read on the forward strand.
CTCATAAGCTGACCAGGCCGTGGACCTGGTGCCGTGGCTTCGTTGGTTAAAGCGCATGTCTCGTAAACAGGAGATCCTCGGTTCAAATCCCAGTGGTGCCTTTAGCATCCCTTGTGTGCCTCAAGCATGTGCTTTTCTGAGATCGGACTGCAAACAGGGATAGCAAAGGCAGCAGGCAATTCCATTTCCAAATCAGATCCTGATAATGCTGATGCTCTTTTGAACAGGTCAACAGATGCTGACAGGCTCTGTGGCACAATAGATAGCAAACTGGACTTCTAGAATGCCAGATGAGGGCATTCAAAGGTTAACTAATGGCACTTGGCCAACAATCCCAGAGGCTAGCTGGCCACCCCGAATCAGTTGTCAAAAAATACATTTTGGGCTGTGCAGAGCCTGGCCGTTGGCCTCTTATCTTGATGCTTTAGTCCTCTAAGTGCCGCTCCCTGGGAGAGTGTGTGCTGGTTGGCGCCGTGGCTTAGTTGGTTAAAGCTTGGGTCGTAAATAGGACATACTGAATTCAAATCTCAGCACTGTCTTTGCTGGTAGTCAAACACACCTTGGGTTGCGTGGTTTTGCTTTGCGCAATCAGGCGGTACAGAGGAGCGTCAGAGCAGCATGCGATTTCATTTGCCAACCACCCCTTAGCTGCTGCCGAAGAATTCTGACCCAAGTCAACAATAAAGCAGGGCGCCGTTGCTTAGCTGGTCAAAGTGCTTGTCTTGTAAACAGGAGATCCTGGGTTCAATAACCAGCGGTGCCTTTTAACAGGTGGCTCTGCTCTGTGGGTTCTTTCTTGGAAAGGAAGCCCTTACAGATCCTCCACTTTTCAAACCACATACCAATTGCAGAGAGACCAACATATCTTGTCCTTCCTCCTCCCCAAATGAATGAACTCAATTCAACGGACTGGCACAAGCCAGGAAAAAAAAGCTCCACACATGGCTGTGTGGTGCAATGGATAGCGCATTGGACTTCTAGACTGCCAGATGTGGCCATTCAAAGGTTGTGGGTTCGAGTCCCACCAGAGTCGTTACATTTGGCATTCTGTTAATGGCGCTTGGCCACCAAACACATATGTTCTCTGGCTACCCCTCCAGAGTTATCAAACTCTAAGGCTCACTTTCTTACTGGGTACATTCAAGTTGGTGCTGTGGCTTAGTTGGTTAAAGCGCCTGTTTAGTAAACAGGAGATCCTGGGTTCGAATCCCAGCGGTGCCTTTGCTGGTGATCAAGTGCCACCTTCCACGCATTGCTGAGAGTCATCTCAGCAATGCAGCATGGCTCAGCTGGTCAAAGAGCTTGCCTTGCAAACACGTGATCCTTGGTTTAGGACTGCTGCAAGCCTGGAAGGAGCTACTACATGTAGCGCATTGGACTATTAGTCTGCGGTTTGAGGCAATATTAAATTTGTGGGTTTGAGTCAAAACAGATTGTTGACTTCTGGCCTTTTGTTTATCATTAAATTGCACGCTTATGCCCTCGGGCAACAGAAAGTTGTGAAAAATCTCATAAGCTGACCAGCCCTTGGACCTTTGTCCTCACCGCTGGATGTTTTGATCAACTTACTCACCCTCCCAGTGCTCTGCTTGCTGCTGTGGCTTAGTTGGTTAAAGCGTCTGTCTCGTTAATAGGAGATCCTGGGTTCAAATCCCAGCGGTGCCTTTAGCATCCCTTGTGTACCTCAAGCATGTGCTTTTCTGAGATCGGACTGCAAACAGGGATAGCAAAGGCAGCAGGCAATTCCATTTCCAAATCAGATCCTGATAATGCTGATGCTCTTTTGAACAGGTCAACAGTTGCTGACAGGCTCTGTGGCACAATAGATAGCAAACTGGACTTCTAGACTGCCAGATGAGTCCATTCAAAGGTTAACTAATGGCACTTTGCCAACAAACCCATAGTCTAGCTGGCCACCCCGAATCAGTTGTCAAAAAAAACATTTTGGGTTGTGCAATCAGGCTGTACAGAGGAGCGTCAGAGCAGCATGCGATTTCATTTGTCAACCACCCCTCAGCTGCTGCTGAAGAATTCTGACCCAAGTCAACAATTCAGCAAGGCGCCGTGGCTTAGCTGGTCAAAGCACTTGTTTTGTAAACAGGAGATCCTGGGTTCGATTCCCAGCGGTGCCTTTTAACAGGTGGCTCTGCTCTGTGGGTTCTTTCTCGGAAAGGAAGCCCTTACAGATCCTCCAATTTTCCAACCACATACCAATTGCAGAGAGACCCACATATCTTGTCCTTCCCGCTCCCCAAATGCCTGAACTCAATTCAACGGACTGGCACAAGCCAGGAAAAAAAAGCTCCACACATGGCTCTGTGGCGCAATGGATAGCGCATTGGACTTCTAGACTGCCAGATGAGGCCATTCAAAGGTTGTGGGTTCGAGTCCCACCAGAGTTGTTACTTTTGCCATTCTGTTAATGGCGCTTGGCCAACAAACACATATGCTCTCTGGCCACCCCTCCAGAGTTATAAAACAAGTTATATGCAAGTTGGTGCTGTGGCTTAATTGGTTAAAGCGCCTGTCTAGTAAACAGGAGATCCTGGGTTCGAATGCCAACAGTGCCTTTGCTGGTGATCAAGTGCCGCCTTGGGCTGTGAGGTTTTGCTCTCTGTAAAAAGGGGGTGCAGAGGAGTGCTACAGCAGCATGCAATTTAATTTGCGAACCACCCCTCAGATGCTGCCGAAGAATGCTGCCCAGAGTCATCTCAGCAATGCAGCATGGCTGAGCTGGTCAAAGAGCTTGCCTTGCAAACACGTGATCCTTGGTTTAGGACTGCTGCAAGCCTGGAAGGAGCTACTGCATGTGGCGCAGAGTGTAGCGCATTGGACTATTAATCTGCTGTTTGAGGCCATATGAAGTTTGTGGGTTTTAGTCAAAACAGATTGGTGACTTCTTGCCTTTCGTTTATCATTAAATTGCACGCTTATGCCCTCGGGCAACAGAAAGTTGTGAAAAATCTCATAAGCTGACCAGCCCGTGGACCTTTGTCCTCACTGCTGGATATTTTGATAAACTTACTCACTATCGCAGTGAAGTGAGTGTGAAAAAAAAAAGTGAAGTGACATTCAGCCAAGTATGGTGACCCATACTCAGAATTTGTGCTCTGCATTTAACCCATCCGAAATGCACACACACAGAGCAGTGAACACACACACACACTGTGAGCACACACCCGGAGCAGTGGGCAGCCATTTATGCTGCGGCGCCCGGGGAGCAGTTGGGGGTTCGATGCCTTGCTCAAGGTCATGGCACCTAAGTCATGGTATTGAGGGTGCTCGGCTTGGTGCCGTGGCTTAGTTGGTTAAAGCGTCTGTCTCGTAAACAGGAGATCCTGGATTCAAATCCCAGCGGTGCCTTCAGTATCCCTTGTGTGCCTCAAGCATGTGCTTTTCTGAGATCGGACTGCAAACAGGGATAGCAAAGGCAGCAGGCAATTCCATTTCCAAATCAGATCCTGATAATGCATATGCTCTTTTGAACAGGTCAACAGTTGCTGACAGGCTCTGTGGCACAATAGATAGCAAACTGGACTTCTAGACTGCCAGATGAGGGCATTCAAAGGTTAACTAATGGCACTTGGCCAACAATCCCAGAGGCTAGCTGGCCACCCCGAATCAGTTGTCAAAAAAAACATTTTGAGCTGTGCAGAGCCTGGCCTTTGGCCTCTTATCTGGATGCTTTAATCCTCTAAGTGCCGCTCCCTGGGAGAGTGTATGCAGGTTGGCGCCGTGGCTTAGTTGGTTAAAGCTTGTGTCGTAAATAGGACATACTGAATTTAAATCCCAGCACTGTCTTTGCTGGTAATCAAACACCACCTTGGGTTGTGTGGTTTTGCTTTGCGCAATCAGGCGGTACAGAGGAGCATCAGAGCAGCATGCGATTTCATTTGTCAACCACCCCTCAGCTGCTGCCGAAGAATTCTGACGCAAGTCAACAATACAGCAAGGCGCCGTGGCTTAGCTGGTCAAAGCGCTTGTCTTGTAAACAGGAGATCCTGGGTTCGATTCCCAGCGGTGCCTTTTAACAGGTGGCTCTGCTCTGTGGGTTCTTTCTTGGAAAGGAAGCCCTTACAGATCCTCCACTTTTCCAACCACATACCAATTGCAGAGAGACCCACATATCTTGTCCTTCCCGCTCCCCAAATGCCTGAACTCAATTCAACGGACTGGCACAAGCCAGGAAAAAGAAGCTCCACACATGGCTCTGTGGCGCAATGGATAGCGCATTCGACTTCTAGACTGCCAGATGAGGCCATTCAAAGGTTGTGGGTTCGAGTCCCACCAGAGTCATTAAATTGCACGCTTATGCCCTCGGGCAACAGAAAGTTGTGAAAAATCTCATAAGCTGACCAGCCTGTGGACCTTTGTCCTCACTGCTGGATATTTTGATAAACTTACTCACTATCTGAGTGCTCTGCTTGGTGCTGTGGCTTAGTTGGTTAAAGCGTCTGTTTCGTAAACGGGTGATCCTGGATTCAAATCCCAGCGGTGCCTTCAGTATCCCTTGTGTGCCTCAAGCATGTGCTTTTCTGAGATCGGACTGCAAACAGGGATAGCAAAGGCAGCAAGCAATTCCACTTCCAAATCAGATCCTGATAATGCTGATGCTCTTTTGAACAGGTCAACAGTTGCTGACAGGCTCTGTGGCACAATAGATAGCAAACTGGACTTCTAGACTGCAAGATGAGGGCATTCAAAGGTTAACTAATGGCACTTGGCCAACAATCCCAGAGGCTAGCTGGCCACCCCAAATCAGTTGTCAAAAAAAAACATTTTGGGCTGTGCAGAGCCTGGCCGTTGGCCTCTTATCTGGATGCTTTAATCCTCTAAGTGCCTCTCCCTGGGAGAGTGTGTGCAGGTTGGCGCCGTGGCTTAGTTGGTTAAAGCTTGTGTCGTAAATAGGACATACTGAATTCAAATCCCAGCACTGTCTTTGCTGGTAATCAAACACCACCTTGGGTTGTGTTGTTTTGCTTTGCGCAATCAGGCGGTACAGAGGAGTGTCAGAGCAGCATGCGATTTCATTTGTCAACCACCCCTCAGCTGCTGCCGAAGAATTCTGACTCAAGTCAACAACGCAGCAAGGCACCGTGGCTTAGCTGGTCAAAGCGCTTGTCTTGTAAACAGGAGATCCTGGGTTCGATTCCCAGCAGTGCCTTTTAACAGGTGGCTCTGTGGGTTCTTTCTTGGAAAGGAAGCCCTTACAGATCCTCCACTTTTCCAACCACATACCAATTACAGAGAGACCCACATATCTTGTCCTTCCCGCTCCCGAAATGCCTGAACTCAATTCAGGAAAAAAAAGCTTTATGTGGCGCAATGGATAGCGCATTGGACTTCTAGACTCCCAGATGAGGCCATTCAAAGGTTGTGGGTTCGAGTCCCACCAGAGTCGTTACTTTTGACATTCTATTAATGGCGCTTGACAAACAAACACATATGCTCACTGGCCACCCCTCCAGTTATAAAACTCTTAGTCTCACTTTCTTATTGGGTACATGCAAGTTGGTGCTGTGGCTTAGTTGGTTAAAGCGCCTGTCTAGTAAACAGGAGATCCTGGGTTCGAATCCCAGCGGTGCCTTTGCTGGTGATCAAGTGCCGCCTTGGGCTGTGAGGTTTTGCTCTCTGCAAAAAGTGGGTGCAGAGGAGTGCTAGAGCAGCATGCAATTTAATTTGCGAACCACCCCTCAGATGCTGCCGAAGAATGCTGCCCAGAGTCATCTCAGCAATGCAGCATGGCTCAGCTGGTCAAAGAGCTTGCCTTGCAAACACGTGATCCTTGGTTTAGGACTGCTGCAAGCCTGGAAGGAGCTACTGCATGTGGCGCAGAGGTTAGTGCATTGGACTATTAGTCTGCGGTTTGACGCCATATGAAGTTTGTGGGTTTGAGTCAAAACAGATTGGGGACTTCTGGCCTTTTGTTTATCATTAAATTGCACGCTTATGCCCTCGGGCAACAGAAAGTTGTGAAAAATCTCATAAGCTGACCAGCCCGTGGACCTTTGTCCTCACTGCTGGATATTTTGATAAACTTACTCACCATCTGAGTGCTCTGCTTGGTGCTGTGGCTTAGTTGGTTAAAGCGTCTGTTTCGTAAACGGGTGATCCTGGATTCAAATACCAGCGGTGCCTTCAGTATCCCTTGTGTGCCTCAAGCATGTGCTTTTCTGAGATCGGACTGCAAACAGGGATAGCAAAGGCAGCAGGCAATTCCATTTCCAAATCAGATCCTGATAATGCTGATGCTCTTTTGAACAGGTCAACAGTTGCTGACAGGCTCTGTGGCACAATAGATAGCAAACTGGACTTCTAGACTGCCAGATGAGGGCATTCAAAGGTTAATTAATGGCACTTGGCCAACAATCCCAGAGGCTAGCTGGCCACCCCAAATCAGTTGTCGAAAAAAACATTTTGGGCTGTGCAGAGCCTGGCCGTTGGTCTCTTATCTGGATGCTTTAATCCTCTAAGTGCCGCTCCCTGGGAGAGTGTGTGCAGGTTGGCGCCGTGGCTTAGTTGGTTAAGGCTTGTGTCGTAAATAGGACATACTGAATTTAAATCCCAGCACTGTCTTTGCTGGTAATCAAACACCACCTTGGGTTGTGTGGTTTTGCTTTGCGCAATCAGGCGGTACAGAGGACCGTCAGAGCAGCATTGCGATTTCATTTGTCAACCACCCCTCAGCTGCTGCCGAAGAATTCTGACCCAAGTGAAAGATACAGCAAGGCGCCGTGGCTTAGCTGGTCAAAGCGCTTGTCTTGTAAACAGGAGATCCTGGGTTCGATTCCCAGCGGTGCCTTTTAACAGGTGGCTCTGCTCTGTGGGTTCTCTCTTGGAAAGGAAGCCCTTACAGATCCTCCACTTTTCCAACCACATACCAATTGCAGAGAGACCCACATATCTTGTCCTTCCCGCTCCCGAAATGCCTGAACTCAATTCAACGGACTGGCACAAGCCAGGAAAAAAAAGCTCCACACATGGCTCTGTGGCGCAATGGATAGCGCATTAGACTTCTAGACTGCCAGATGAGGCCATTCAAAGGTTGTGGGTTCGATTCCCACCAGAATTGTTACTTTTGGCATTCTGTTATTGGCGCTTGGCCAACAAACACATATTCTCTCTGGCCACCCCTCCAGAGTTATGAAACTCTAAGTCTCACTTTCTTACTGGGTACATGTAAGTTGGTGCTGTGGCTTAGTTGGTTAAAGCGCCTGTCTAGTAAACAGGAGATCCTGGGTTCGAATCCCAGCGGTGCCTTTGCTGGTGATCAAGTGCCGCCTTGGGCTGTGAGGTTTTGCTCTCTGCAAAAAGTGGGTGCAGAGGAGTGCTAGAGCAGCATGCAATTTAATTTGCGAACCACCCCTCAGATGCTAACGAAGAATGCTGCCCAGAGTCATCTCAGCAATGCAGCATGGCTCAGCTGGTCAAAGAGCTTGCCTTGCAAACACGTGATCCTTGGTTTAGGACTGCTGCAAGCCTGGAAGGAGCTACTGGATGTGGCGCAGAGGTTAGTGCATTGGACTATTAGTCTGCGGTTTGACGCCATATGAAGTTTGTGGGTTTGAGTCAAAACAGATTGGGGACTTCTGGCCTTTTGTTTATCATTAAATTGCACGCTTATGCCCTCGGGCAACAGAAAGTTGTGAAAAATCTCATAAGCTGACCAGCCCGTGGACCTTTGTCCTCACTGCTGGATATTTTGATAAACTTACTCACCATCTGAGTGCTCTGCTTGGTGCTGTGGCTTAGTTGGTTAAAGCGTCTGTTTCGTAAACGGGTGATCCTGGATTCTAAAATACCAGTGGTGCCTTCAGTATCCCTTGTGTGCCTCAAGCATGTGCTTTTCTGAGATCGGACTGCAAACAGGGATAGCAAAGGCAGCAGGCAATTCCATTTCCAAATCAGATCCTGATAATGCTGATGCTCTTTTGAACAGGTCAACAGTTGCTGACAGGCTCTGTGGCACAATAGTTAGCAAACTGGACTTCTAGACTGCCAGATGAGGGCATTCAAAGGTTAATTAATGGCACTTGGCCAACAATCCCAGAGGCTAGCTGGCCACCCCAAATCAGTTGTCAAAAAAAACATTTTGGGCTGTGCAGAGCCTGGCCGTTGGTCTCTTATCTGGATGCTTTAATCCTCTAAGTGCCGCTCCCTGGGAGAGTGTGTGCAGGTTGGCGCCGTGGCTTAGTTGGTTAAAGCTTGTGTCGTAAATAGGACATACTGAATTTAAATCCCAGCACTGTCTTTGCTGGTAATCAAACACCACCTTGGGTTGTGTGGTTTTGCTTTGCGCAATCAGGCGGTACAGAGGACCGTCAGAGCAGCATTGCGATTTCATTTGTCAACCACCCCTCAGCTGCTGCCGAAGAATTCTGACCCAAGTGAAAGATACAGCAAGGCGCCGTGGCTTAGCTGGTCAAAGCGCTTGTCTTGTAAACAGGAGATCCTGGGTTCGATTCCCAGCGGTGCCTTTTAACAGGTGGCTCTGCTCTGTGGGTTCTCTCTTGGAAAGGAAGCCCTTACAGATCCTCCACTTTTCCAACCACATACCAATTGCAGAGAGACCCACATATCTTGTCCTTCCCGCTCCCGAAATGCCTGAACTCAATTCAACGGACTGGCACAAGCCAGGAAAAAAAAGCTCCACACATGGCTCTGTGGCGCAATGGATAGCGCATTAGACTTCTAGACTGCCAGATGAGGCCATTCAAAGGTTGTGGGTTCGATTCCCACCAGAATTGTTACTTTTGGCATTCTGTTATTGGCGCTTGGCCAACAAACACATATTCTCTCTGGCCACCCCTCCAGAGTTATGAAACTCTAAGTCTCACTTTCTTACTGGGTACATGCAAGTTGGTGCTGTGGCTTAGTTGGTTAAAGCGCCTGTCTAGTAAACAGGAGATCCTGAGTTTGAATCCCAGCGGTGCCTTTCCTGGTGATCAAGTGCCGCCTTGGGCTGTGATGTTTTGCTCTCTGTAAAAAGGGGGTGCAGAGGAGTGCTAGAGCAGCATGCAATTTAATTTGCTAAACACCCCTCAGATGCTGCCGAAGAATGCTGCCCAGAGTCATCTCAGCAATGCAGCATGGCTCAGCTGGTCAAAGAGCTTGCCTTGCAAACACGTGATCCTTGGTTTAGGACTGCTGCAAGCCTGGAAGGAGCTACTGCATGTGGCGCAGAGTGTAGCGCATTGGACTATTTGTCTGCGCTTTGACGCCATATGAAAGTTTGTGGGTTTGAGTCAAAACAGATTGGTGACTTCTGGCCTTTCGTTTATCATTAAAATGCACGCTTATGCCCTCGGGCAACAGAAAGTTGTGAAAAATATCATAAGCTGACCAGCCCGTGGACCTTTGTCCTCACTGCTGGATATTTTGATAAACTTACTCACCATCTGAGTGCTCTGCTTGGTGCTGTGGCTTATTTGGTTAAAGCGTCTGTCTCGTAAACAGGAGATCCTGGGTTCAAATCCCAGCGGTACCTTCAGCATCCCTTGTGTTCCTCAAGCATGTGCTTTTCTGAGATCGGACTGCAAACAGGCATAGCAAAGGCAGCAGGCAATTCCATTTCCAAATCAGATCCTGATAATGCATATGCTCTTTTGAACAGGTCAACAGTTGCTGACAGGCTCTGTGGCACAATAGATAGCAAACTGGACTTCTAGACTGCCAGATGAGGGCATTCAAAGGTTAACTAATGGCACTTGGCCAACAATCCCAGAGGCTAGCTGGCCACCCCGAATCAGTTGTCAAAAAAAACATTTTGGGCTGTGCAGAGCCTGGCCGTTGGCCTCTTATCTGGATGCTTTAATCCTCTAAGTGCCTCTCCCTGGGAGAGTGTGTGCAGGTTGGAGCCATGGCTTAGTCGGTTAAAGCTTGTGTCGTAAATAGGACATACTGAATTTAAATCCCAGCACTGTCTTTGCTGGTAATCAAACACCACCTTGGGTTGTGTGGTTTTGCTTTGCGCAATCAGGCGGTACAGAGGAGTGTCAGAGCAGCATGCGATTTCATTTGTCAACCACCCCTCAGATGCTGCCGAAGAATGCTGCCCAGAGTCATCTCAGCAGTGCAGCATGGCTGAGCTGGTCAAAGAGCTTGCCTTGCAAACACGTGATCCTTGGTTTAGGACTGCTGCAAGCCTGGAAGGAGCTACTGCATGTGGCGCAGAGTGTAGCGCATTGGACTATTAATCTGCTGTTTGAGGCCATATGAAGTTTGTGGGTTTTAGTCAAAACAGATTGGTGACTTCTTGCCTTTCGTTTATCATTAAATTGCACGCTTATGCCCTCGGGCAACAGAAAGTTGTGAAAAATCTCATAAGCTGACCAGCCCGTGGACCTTTGTCCTCACTGCTGGATATTTTGATAAACTTACTCACTATCGCAGTGAAGTGAGTGTGAAAAAAAAAAGTGAAGTGACATTCAGCCAAGTATGGTGACCCATACTCAGAATTTGTGCTCTGCATTTAACCCATCCGAAATGCACACACACAGAGCAGTGAACACACACACACACTGTGAGCACACACCCGGAGCAGTGGGCAGCCATTTATGCTGCGGCGCCCGGGGAGCAGTTGGGGGTTCGATGCCTTGCTCAAGGTCATGGCACCTAAGTCATGGTATTGAGGGTGCTCGGCTTGGTGCCGTGGCTTAGTTGGTTAAAGCGTCTGTCTCGTAAACAGGAGATCCTGGATTCAAATCCCAGCGGTGCCTTCAGTATCCCTTGTGTGCCTCAAGCATGTGCTTTTCTGAGATCGGACTGCAAACAGGGATAGCAAAGGCAGCAGGCAATTCCATTTCCAAATCAGATCCTGATAATGCATATGCTCTTTTGAACAGGTCAACAGTTGCTGACAGGCTCTGTGGCACAATAGATAGCAAACTGGACTTCTAGACTGCCAGATGAGGGCATTCAAAGGTTAACTAATGGCACTTGGCCAAATATCCCAGAGGCTAGCTGGCCACCCCGAATCAGTTGTCAAAAAAAACATTTTGAGCTGTGCAGAGCCTGGCCTTTGGCCTCTTATCTGGATGCTTTAATCCTCTAAGTGCCGCTCCCTGGGAGAGTGTATGCAGGTTGGCGCCGTGGCTTAGTTGGTTAAAGCTTGTGTCGTAAATAGGACATACTGAATTTAAATCCCAGCACTGTCTTTGCTGGTAATCAAACACCACCTTGGGTTGTGTGGTTTTGCTTTGCGCAATCAGGCGGTACAGAGGAGCATCAGAGCAGCATGCGATTTCATTTGTCAACCACCCCTCAGCTGCTGCCGAAGAATTCTGACGCAAGTCAACAATACAGCAAGGCGCCGTGGCTTAGCTGGTCAAAGCGCTTGTCTTGTAAACAGGAGATCCTGGGTTCGATTCCCAGCGGTGCCTTTTAACAGGTGGCTCTGCTCTGTGGGTTCTTTCTTGGAAAGGAAGCCCTTACAGATCCTCCACTTTTCCAATCACATACCAATTGCAGAGAGACCCACATATCTTGTCCTTCCCGCTCCCCAAATGCCTGAACTCAATTCAACGGACTGGCACAAGCCAGGAAAAAGAAGCTCCACACATGGCTCTGTGGCGCAATGGATAGCGCATTCGACTTCTAGACTGCCAGATGAGGCCATTCAAAGGTTGTGGGTTCGAGTCCCACCAGAGTCATTAAATTGCACGCTTATGCCCTCGGGCAACAGAAAGTTGTGAAAAATCTCATAAGCTGACCAGCCTGTGGACCTTTGTCCTCACTGCTGGATATTTTGATAAACTTACTCACTATCTGAGTGCTCTGCTTGGTGCTGTGGCTTAGTTGGTTAAAGCGTCTGTTTCGTAAACGGGTGATCCTGGATTCAAATCCCAGCGGTGCCTTCAGTATCCCTTGTGTGCCTCAAGCATGTGCTTTTCTGAGATCGGACTGCAAACAGGGATAGCAAAGGCAGCAAGCAATTCCACTTCCAAATCAGATCCTGATAATGCTGATGCTCTTTTGAACAGGTCAACAGTTGCTGACAGGCTCTGTGGCACAATAGATAGCAAACTGGACTTCTAGACTGCAAGATGAGGGCATTCAAAGGTTAACTAATGGCACTTGGCCAACAATCCCAGAGGCTAGCTGGCCACCCCAAATCAGTTGTCAAAAAAAAACATTTTGGGCTGTGCAGAGCCTGGCCGTTGGCCTCTTATCTGGATGCTTTAATCCTCTAAGTGCCTCTCCCTGGGAGAGTGTGTGCAGGTTGGCGCCGTGGCTTAGTTGGTTAAAGCTTGTGTCGTAAATAGGACATACTGAATTCAAATCCCAGCACTGTCTTTGCTGGTAATCAAACACCACCTTGGGTTGTGTTGTTTTGCTTTGCGCAATCAGGCGGTACAGAGGAGTGTCAGAGCAGCGTGCGATTTCATTTGTCAACCACCCCTCAGCTGCTGCCGAAGAATTCTGACTCAAGTCAACAACGCAGCAAGGCACCGTGGCTTAGCTGGTCAAAGCGCTTGTCTTGTAAACAGGAGATCCTGGGTTCGATTCCCAGCAGTGCCTTTTAACAGGTGGCTCTGTGGGTTCTTTCTTGGAAAGGAAGCCCTTACAGATCCTCCACTTTTCCAACCACATACCAATTACAGAGAGACCCACATATCTTGTCCTTCCCGCTCCCGAAATGCCTGAACTCAATTCAGGAAAAAAAAGCTTTATGTGGCGCAATGGATAGAGCAATTGGACTTCTAGACTCCCAGATGAGGCCATTCAAAGGTTGTGGGTTCGAGTCCCACCAGAGTCGTTACTTTTGACATTCTATTAATGGCGCTTGACAAACAAACACATATGCTCACTGGCCACCCCTCCACTTATAAAACTCTAAGTCTCACTTTCTTATTGGGTACATGCAAGTTGGTGCTGTGGCTTAGTTGGTTAAAGCGCCTGTCTAGTAAACAGGAGATCCTGGGTTCGAATCCCAGCGGTGCCTTTGCTGGTGATCAAGTGCTGCCTTGGGCTGTGAGGTTTTGCTCTCTGTAAAAAGGGGGTGCAGAAGAGTGCTAGAGCAGCATGCAATTTAATTTGCGAACCACCCCTCAGATGCTGCCGAAGAATGTTGCCCAGAGTCATCTCAGCAATGCAGCATGGCTCAGCTGGTCAAAGAGCTTGCCTTGCAAACACGTGATCCTTGGTTTAGGACTGCTGCAAGCCTGGAAGGAGCTACTGCATGTGGCGCAGAGTGTAGTGCATTGGACTATTAGTCTGCGGTTTGACGCCATATGAAGTTTGTGGGTTTGAGTCAAAACAGATTGGTGACTTCTGGCCTTTTGTTAATCATTAAATTGCACGCTTATGCCCTCGGGCAACAGAAAATTGTGAAAAATCTCATAAGCTGACCAGCCCGTGGACCTTTGTCCTCACTGCTGGATATTTTGATAAACTTACTCACCATCTGAGTGCTCTGCTTGGTGCTGTGGCTTAGTTGATTAAAGCGTCTGTTTCGTAAACGGGTGATCCTGGATTCAAATCTCAGCGGTGCCTTCAGTATCCCTTGTGTGCCTCAAGCATGTGCTTTTCTGAGATCGGACTGCAAACAGGGATAGCAAAGGCAGCAGGCAATTCCATTTCCAAATCAGATCCTGATAATGCTGATGCTCTTTTGAACAGGTCAACAGTTGCTGACAGGCTCTGTGGCACAATAGATAGCAAACTGGACTTCTAGACTGCCAGATGAGGGCATTCAAAGGTTAACTAATGGCACTTGGCCAACAATCCCAGAGGCTAGCTGGCCACCCCAAATCAGTTGTCAAAAAAAACATTTTGGGCTGTGCAGAGCCTGGCCGTTGGCCTCTTATCTGGATGCTTTAATCCTCTAAGTGCCGCTCCCTGGGAGAGTGTGTGCAGGTTGGCGCCGTGGCTTAGTTGGTTAAAGCTTGTTTCGTAAATAGGACATACTGAATTCAAATCCCAGCACTGTCTTTGCTGTTAATCAAACACCACCTTGGGTTGTGTGGTTTTGCTTTGCGCAATCAGGCGGTACAGAGGAGTGTCAGAGCAGCATGCGATTTCATTTGTCAACCACCCCTCATCTGCTGCCAAAGAATTCTGACTCAAGTCAACAACGCAGCAAGGCGCCGTGGCTTAGCTGGTCAAAGCGCTTGTCTTGTAAACAGGAGATCCTGGGTTCGATTCCCAGCGGTGCCTTTTAACAGGTGGCTCTGCTCTGTGGGTTCTCTCTTGGAAAGGAAGCCCTTACAGATCCTCCACTTTTCCAACCACATACCAATTGCAGAGAGACCCACATATCTTGTCCTTCCCGCTCCCGAAATGCCTGAACTCAATTCAACGGACTGGCACAAGCCAGGAAAAAAAAGCTCCACACATGGCTCTGTGGCGCAATGGATAGCGCATTAGACTTCTAGACTGTCAGATGAGGCCATTCAAAGGTTGTGGGTTCGATTCCCACCAGAATTGTTACTTTTGGCATTCTGTTATTGGCGCTTGGCCAACAAACACATATTCTCTCTGGCCACCCCTCCAGAGTTATGAAACTCTAAGTCTCACTTTCTTACTGGGTACATGCAAGTTGGTGCTGTGGCTTAGTTGGTTAAAGCGCCTGTCTACTAAACAGGAGATCCTGGGTTCGAATCCCAGCGGTGCCTTTGCTGGTGATCAAGTGCCGCCTTGGGCTGTGAGGTTTTGCTCTCTGCAAAAAGTGGGTGCAGAGGAGTGCTAGAGCAGCATGCAATTTAATTTGCGAACCACCCCTCAGATGCTGCCGAAGAATGCTGCCCAGAGTCATCTCAGCAATGCAGCATGGCTCAGCTGGTCAAAGAGCTTGCCTTGCAAACACGTGATCCTTGGTTTAGGACTGCTGCAAGCCTGGAAGGAGCTACTGCATGTGGCGCAGAGGTTAGTGCATTGGACTATTAGTCTGCGGTTTGACGCCATATGAAGTTTGTGGGTTTGAGTCAAAACAGATTGGGGACTTCTGGCCTTTTGTTTATCATTAAATTGCACGCTTATGCCCTCGGGCAACAGAAAGTTGTGAAAAATCTCATAAGCTGACCAGCCCGTGGACCTTTGTCCTCACTGCTGGATATTTTGATAAACTTACTCACCATCTGAGTGCTCTGCTTGGTGCTGTGGCTTAGTTGGTTAAAGCGTCTGTTTCGTAAACGGGTGATCCTGGATTCTAAAATACCAGCGGTGCCTTCAGTATCCCTTGTGTGCCTCAAGCATGTGCTTTTCTGAGATCGGACTGCAAACAGGGATAGCAAAGGCAGCAGGCAATTCCATTTCCAAATCAGATCCTGATAATGCTGATGCTCTTTTGAACAGGTCAACAGTTGCTGACAGGCTCTGTGGCACAATAGATAGCAAACTGGACTTCTAGACTGCCAGATGAGGGCATTCAAAGGTTAATTAATGGCACTTGGCCAACAATCCCAGAGGCTAGCTGGCCACCCCAAATCAGTTGTCAAAAAAAACATTTTGGGCTGTGCAGAGCCTGGCCGTTGGTCTCTTATCTGGATGCTTTAATCCTCTAAGTGTCGCTCCCTGGGAGAGTGTGTGCAGGTTGGCGCCGTGGCTTAGTTGGTTAAAGCTTGTGTCGTAAATAGGACATACTGAATTTAAATCCCAGCACTGTCTTTGCTGGTAATCAAACACCACCTTCGGTTGTGTTAGGTTTTGCTTTGCGCAATCAGGCGGTACAGAGGACCGTCAGAGCAGCATTGCGATTTCATTTGTCAACCACCCCTCAGCTGCTGCCGAAGAATTCTGACCCAAGTGAAAGATACAGCAAGGCGCCGTGGCTTAGCTGGTCAAAGCGCTTGTCTTGTAAACAGGAGATCCTGGGTTCGATTCCCAGCGGTGCCTTTTAACAGGTGGCTCTGCTCTGTGGGTTCTCTCTTGGAAAGGAAGCCCTTACAGATCCTCCACTTTTCCAACCACATACCAATTGCAGAGAGACCCACATATCTTGTCCTTCCCGCTCCCGAAATGCCTGAACTCAATTCAACGGACTGGCACAAGCCAGGAAAAAAAAGCTCCACACATGGCTCTGTGGCGCAATGGATAGCGCATTAGACTTCTAGACTGCCAGATGAGGCCATTCAAAGGTTGTGGGTTCGATTCCCACCAGAATTGTTACTTTTGGCATTCTGTTATTGGCGCTTGGCCAACAAACACATATTCTCTCTGGCCACCCCTCCAGAGTTATGAAACTCTAAGTCTCACTTTCTTACTGGGTACATGCAATTTGGTGCTGTGGCTTAGTTGGTTAAAGCGCCTGTCTAGTAAACAGGAGATCCTGAGTTTGAATCCCAGCGGTGCCTTTCCTGGTGATCAAGTGCCGCCTTGGGCTGTGATGTTTTGCTCTCTGTAAAAAGGGGGTGCAGAGGAGTGCTAGAGCAGCATGCAATTTAATTTGCTAAACACCCCTCAGATGCTGCCGAAGAATGCTGCCCAGAGTCATCTCAGCAATGCAGCATGGCTCAGCTGGTCAAAGAGCTTGCCTTGCAAACACGTGATCCTTGGTTTAGGACTGCTGCAAGCCTGGAAGGAGCTACTGCATGTGGCGCAGAGTGTAGCGCATTGGACTATTTGTCTGCGCTTTGACGCCATATGAAAGTTTGTGGGTTTGAGTCAAAACAGATTGGTGACTTCTGGCCTTTCGTTTATCATTAAAATGCACGCTTATGCCCTCGGGCAACAGAAAGTTGTGAAAAATATCATAAGCTGACCAGCCCGTGGACCTTTGTCCTCACTGCTGGATATTTTGATAAACTTACTCACCATCTGAGTGCTCTGCTTGGTGCTGTGGCTTATTTGGTTAAAGCGTCTGTCTCGTAAACAGGAGATCCTGGGTTCAAATCCCAGCGTTACCTTCAGCATCCCTTGTGTTCCTCAAGCATGTGCTTTTCTGAGATCGGACTGCAAACAGGCATAGCAAAGGCAGCAGGCAATTCCATTTCCAAATCAGATCCTGATAATGCATATGCTCTTTTGAACAGGTCAACAGTTGCTGACAGGCTCTGTGGCACAATAGATAGCAAACTGGACTTCTAGACTGCCAGATGAGGGCATTCAAAGGTTAACTAATGGCACTTGGCCAACAATCCCAGAGGCTAGCTGGCCACCCCGAATCAGTTGTCAAAAAAAACATTTTGGGCTGTGCAGAGCCTGGCCGTTGGCCTCTTATCTGGATGCTTTAATCCTCTAAGTGCCTCTCCCTGGGAGAGTGTGTGCAGGTTGGAGCCATGGCTTAGTCGGTTAAAGCTTGTGTCGTAAATAGGACATACTGAATTTAAATCCCAGCACTGTCTTTGCTGGTAATCAAACACCACCTTGGGTTGTGTGGTTTTGCTTTGCGCAATCAGGCGGTACAGAGGAGTGTCAGAGCAGCATGCGATTTCATTTGTCAACCACCCCTCAGCTGCTGCCGAAGAATTCTGACGCAAGTCAACAATACAGCAAGGCGCCGTGGCTTAGCTGGTCAAAGCGCTTGTCTTGTAAACAGGAGATCCTGGGTTCGATTCCCAGCGGTGCCTTTTAACAGGTGGCTCTGCTCTGTGGGTTCTTTCTTGGAAAGGAAGCCCTTACAGATCCTCCACTTTTCCAACCACATACCAATTACAGAGAGACCCACATATCTTGTCCTTCCCGCTCCCGAAATGCCTGAACTCAATTCAACGGACTGGCACAAGCCAGGAAAAAAAAGCTTTATGTGGCGCAATGGATAGCGCATTGGACTTCTAGACTCCCAGATGAGGCCATTCAAAGGTTGTGGGTTCGAGTCCCACCAGAGTCGTTACTTTTGACATTCTATTAATGGCGCTTGACAAACAAACACATATGCTCACTGGCCACCCCTCCAGTTATAAAACTCTAAGTCTCACTTTCTTATTGGGTACATGCAAGTTGGTGCTGTGGCTTAGTTGGTTAAAGCGCCTGTCTAGTAAACAGGAGATCCTGGGTTCGAATCCCAGCGGTGCCTTTGCTGGTGATCAAGTGCCGCCTTGGGCTGTGAAGTTTTGCTCTCTGTAAAAAGGGGGTGCAGAAGAGTGCTAGAGCAGCATGCAATTTAATTTGCGAACCACCCCTCAGATGCTGCCGAAGAATGTTGCCCAGAGTCATCTCAGCAATGCAGCATGGCTCAGCTGGTCAAAGAGCTTGCCTTGCAAACACGTGATCCTTGGTTTAGGACTGCTGCAAGCCTGGAAGGAGCTACTGCATGTGGCGCAGAGTGTAGTGCATTGGACTATTAGTCTGCGGTTTGACGCCATATGAAGTTTGTGGGTTTGAGTCAAAACAGATTGGTGACTTCTGGCCTTTTGTTTATCATTAAATTGCACGCTTATGCCCTCGGGCAACAGAAAATTGTGAAAAATCTCATAAGCTGACCAGCCCGTGGACCTTTGTCCTCACTGCTGGATATTTTGATAAACTTACTCACCATCTGAGTGCTCTGCTTGGTGCTGTGGCTTAGTTGATTAAAGCGTCTGTTTCGTAAACGGGTGATCCTGGATTCAAATCCCAGCGGTGCCTTCAGTATCCCTTGTGTGCCTCAAGCATGTGCTTTTCTGAGATCGGACTGCAAACAGGGATAGCAAAGGCAGCAGGCAATTCCATTTCCAAATCAGATCCTGATAATGCTGATGCTCTTTTGAACAGGTCAACAGTTGCTGACAGGCTCTGTGGCACAATAGATAGCAAACTGGACTTCTAGACTGCCAGATGAGGGCATTCAAAGGTTAACTAATGGCACTTGGCCAACAATCCCAGAGGCTAGCTGGCCACCCCAAATCAGTTGTCAAAAAAAACATTTTGGGCTGTGCAGAGCCTGGCCGTTGGCCTCTTATCTGGATGCTTTAATCCTCTAAGTGCCGCTCCCTGGGCGAGTGTGTGCAGGTTGGCGCCGTGGCTTAGTTGGTTAAAGCTTGTTTCGTAAATAGGACATACTGAATTCAAATCCCAGCACTGTCTTTGCTGTTAATCAAACACCACCTTGGGTTGTGTGGTTTTGCTTTGCGCAATCAGGCGGTACAGAGGAGTGTCAGAGCAGCATGCGATTTCATTTGTCAACCACCCCTCATCTGCTGCCGAAGAATTCTGACTCAAGTCAACAACGCAGCAAGGCGCCGTGGCTTAGCTGGTCAAAGCGCTTGTCTTGTAAACAGGAGATCCTGGGTTCGATTCCCAGCGGTTCCTTTTAACAGGTGGCTCTGCTCTGTGGGTTCTTTCTTGGTAAGGAAGCCCTTACAGATCCTCCACTTTTCCAACCACATACCAATTGCAGAGAGATCCACATATCTTGTCCTTCCCGCTCCCCAAATGCCTGAACTTAATTCAACGGACTGGCACAAGCCAGGAAAAAAAAGCTCCACACATGGCTCTGTGGCACAATGGATAGCGCATTGGACTTCTAGACTGCCAGATGAGGCCATTCAAAGGTTGTGGGTTCGAGTCCCATCAGAGTCGTTACTTTTGGCATTCTGTTAATGGCGCTTGACAAACAAACACATATGCTCTCTGGCCACCCCTCCAGTTATAAAACTCTAAGTCTCACTTTCTTACTGGGTGCATGCAAGTTGGTGCTGTGGCTTAGTTAGTTAAAGCGCCTGTCTAGTAAACAGGAGATCCTGGGTTCGAATCCCAGCGGTGCCTTTGCTGGTGATCAAGTGCCGCCTTGGGCTGTGAGGTTTTGCTCTCTGCAAAAAGTGGGTGCAGAGGAGTGCTAGAGCAGCATGCAATTTAATTTGCGAACCACCCCTCAGATGCTGCCGAAGAATGCTGCCCAGAGTCATCTCAGCAATGCAGCATGGCTCAGCTGGTCAAAGAGCTTGCCTTGCAAACACGTGATCCTTGGTTTAGGACTGCTGCAAGCCTGGAAGGAGCTACTGCATGTGGCGCAGAGGTTAGTGCATTGGACTATTAGTCTGCGGTTTGACGCCATATGAAGTTTGTGGGTTTGAGTCAAAACAGATTGGGGACTTCTGGCCTTTTGTTTATCATTAAATTGCACGCTTATGCCCTCGGGCAACAGAAAGTTGTGAAAAATCTCATAAGCTGACCAGCCCGTGGACCTTTGTCCTCACTGCTGGATATTTTGATAAACTTACTCACCATCTGAGTGCTCTGCTTGGTGCTGTGGCTTAGTTGGTTAAAGCGTCTGTTTCGTAAACGGGTGATCCTGGATTCAAATACCAGCGGTACCTTCAGTATCCCTTGTGTGCCTCAAGCATGTGCTTTTCTGAGATCGGACTGCAAACAGGGATAGCAAAGGCAGCAGGCAATTCCATTTCCAAATCATATCCTGATAATGCTGATGCTCTTTTGAACAGGTCAACAGTTGCTGACAGGCTCTGTGGCACAATAGATAGCAAACTGGACTTCTAGACTGCCAGATGAGGGCATTCAAAGGTTAATTAATGGCACTTGGCCAACAATCCCAGAGGCTAGCTGGCCACCCCAAATCAGTTGTCAAAAAAAACATTTTGGGCTGTGCAGAGCCTGGCCGTTGGTCTCTTATCTGGATGCTTTAATCCTCTAAGTGCCGCTCCCTGGGAGAGTGTGTGCAGGTTGGCGCCGTGGCTTAGTTGGTTAAGGCTTGTGTCGTAAATAGGACATACTGAATTTAAATCCCAGCACTGTCTTTGCTGGTAATCAAACACCACCTTGGGTTGTGTGGTTTTGCTTTGCGCAATCAGGCGGTACAGAGGACCGTCAGAGCAGCATTGCGATTTCATTTGTCAACCACCCCTCAACTGCTGCCGAAGAATTCTGACCCAAGTGAAAGATACAGCAAGGCGCCGTGGCTTAGCTGGTCAAAGCGCTTGTCTTGTAAACAGGAGATCCTGGGTTCGATTCCCAGCGGTGCCTTTTAACAGGTGGCTCTGCTCTGTGGGTTCTCTCTTGGAAAGGAAGCCCTTACAGATCCTCCACTTTTCCAACCACATACCAATTGCAGAGAGACCCACATATCTTGTCCTTCCCGCTCCCGAAATGCCTGAACTCAATTCAACGGACTGGCACAAGCCAGGAAAAAAAAGCTCCACACATGGCTCTGTGGCGCAATGGATAGCGCATTAGACTTCTAGACTGCCAGATGAGGCCATTCAAAGGTTGTGGGTTCGATTCCCACCAGAATTGTTACTTTTGGCATTCTGTTATTGGCGCTTGGCCAACAAACACATATTCTCTCTGGCCACCTCTCCAGAGTTATGAAACTCTAAGTCTCACTTTCTTACTGGGTACATGCAAGTTGGTGCTGTGGCTTAGTTGGTTAAAGTGCCTGTCTAGTAAACAGGAGATCCTGGGTTCGAATCCCAGCGGTGCCTTTGCTGGTGATCAAGTGCCGCCTTGGGCTGTGAGGTTTTGCTCTCTGCAAAAAGTGGGTGCAGAGGAGTGCTAGAGCAGCATGCAATTTAATTTGCGAACCACCCCTCAGATGCTGCCGAAGAATGCTGCCCAGAGTCATCTCAGCAATGCAGCATGGCTCAGCTGGTCAAAGAGCTTGCTTTGCAAACACGTGATCCTTGGTTTAGGACTGCTGCAAGCCTGGAAGGAGCTACTGCATGTGGCGCAGAGGTTAGTGCATTGGACTATTAGTCTGCGGTTTGACGCCATATGAAGTTTGTGGGTTTGAGTCAAAACAGATTGGGGACTTCTGGCCTTTTGTTTATCATTAAATTGCACGCTTATGCCCTCGGGCAACAGAAAGTTGTGAAAAATCTCATAAGCTGACCAGCCCGTGGACCTTTGTCCTCACTGCTGGATATTTTGATAAACTTACTCACCATCTGAGTGCTCTGCTTGGTGCTGTGGCTTAGTTGGTTAAAGCGTCTGTTTCGTAAACGGGTGATCCTGGATTCTAAAATACCAGCGGTGCCTTCAGTATCCCTTGTGTGCCTCAAGCATGTGCTTTTCTGAGATCGGACTGCAAACAGGGATAGCAAAGGCAGCAGGCAATTCCATTTCCAAATCAGATCCTGATAATGCTGATGCTCTTTTGAACAGGTCAACAGTTGCTGACAGGCTCTGTGGCACAATAGATAGCAAACTGGACTTCTAGACTGCCAGATGAGGGCATTCAAAGGTTAATTAATGGCACTTGGCCAACAATCCCAGAGGCTAGCTGGCCACCCCAAATCAGTTGTCAAAAAAAACATTTTGGGCTGTGCAGAGCCTGGCCGTTGGTCTCTTATCTGGATGCTTTAATCCTCTAAGTGCCGCTCCCTGGGAGAGTGTGTGCAGGTTGGCGCCGTGGCTTAGTTGGTTAAAGCTTGTGTCGTAAATAGGACATACTGAATTTAAATCCCAGCACTGTCTTTGCTGGTAATCAAACACCACCTTGGGTTGTGTGGTTTTGCTTTGCGCAATCAGGCGGTACAGAGGAGTGTCAGAGCAGCATGCGATTTCATTTGTCAACCACCCCTCAGCTGCTGCCGAAGAATTCTGACTCAAGTCAACAACGCAGCAAGGCACCGTGGCTTAGCTGGTCAAAGCGCTTGTCTTGTAAATAGGAGATCCTGGGTTCGATTCCCAGCAGTGCCTTTTAACAGGTGGCTCTGTGGGTTCTTTCTTGGAAAGGAAGCCCTTACAGATCCTCCACTTTTCCAACCACATACCAATTACAGAGAGACCCACATATCTTGTCCTTCCCGCTCCCGAAATGCCTGAACTCAATTCAACGGACTGGCACAAGCCAGGAAAAAAAAGCTTTATGTGGCGCAATGGATAGCGCATTGGACTTCTAGACTCCCAGATGAGGCCATTCAAAGGTTGTGGGTTCGAGTCCCACCAGAGTCGTTACTTTTGACATTCTATTAATGGCGCTTGACAAACAAACACATATGCTCTCTGGCCACCCCTCCAGTTATAAAACTCTAAGTCTCACTTTCTTATTGGGTACATGCAAGTTGGTGCTGTGGCTTAGTTGGTTAAAGCGCCTGTCTAGTAAACAGGAGATCCTGGGTTCGAGTCCCAGCGGTGCCTTTGCTGGTGATCAAGTGCCACCTTGGGCTGTGAGGTTTTGCTCTCTGTAAAAAGGGGGTGCAGAAGAGTGCTAGAGCAGCATGCAATTTAATTTGCGAACCACCACTCAGATGCTGCCGAAGAATGTTGCCCAGAGTCATCTCAGCAATGCAGCATGGCTCAGCTGGTCAAAGAGCTTGCCTTGCAAACACGTGATCCTTGGTTTAGGACTGCTGCAAGCCTGGAAGGAGCTACTGCATGTGGCGCAGAGTGTAGTGCATTGGACTATTTGTCTGCGCTTTGACGCCATATGAAAGTTTGTGGGTTTGAGTCAAAAAAGATTGGTGACTTCTGGCCTTTCGTTTATCATTAAAAAGCACGCTTATGCCCTCGGGCAACAGAAAGTTGTGAAAAAAATCATAAGCTGACCAGCCCGTGGACCTTTGTCCTCACTGCTGGATATTTTGATAAACTTACTCACAATCTGAGTGCTCTGCTTGGTGCTGTGGCTTATTTGGTTAAAGCGTCTGTCTCGTAAACAGGAGATCCTGGGTTCAAATCCCAGCGGTACCTTCAGCATCCCTTGTGTTCCTCAAGCATGTGCTTTTCTGAGATCGGACTGCAAACAGGCATAGCAAAGGCAGCAGGCATTTCCATTTCCAAATCAGATCCTGATAATGCATATGCTCTTTTGAACAGGTCAACAGTTGCTGACAGGCTCTGTGGCACAATAGATAGCAAACTGGACTTCTAGACTGCCAGATGAGGGCATTCAAAGGTTAACTAATGGCACTTGGCCAACAATCCCAGAGGCTAGCTGGCCACCCCGAATCAGTTGTCAAAAAAAACATTTTGGGCTGTGCAGAGCCTGGCCGTTGGCCTCTTATCTGGATGCTTTAATCCTCTAAGTGCCTCTCCCTGGGAGAGTGTGTGCAGGTTGGAGCCATGGCTTAGTCGGTTAAAGCTTGTGTCGTAAATAGGACATACTGAATTTAAATCCCAGCACTGTCTTTGCTGGTAATCAAACACCACCTTGGGTTGTGTGGTTTTGCTTTGCGCAATCAGGCGGTACAGAGGAGTGTCAGAGCAGCATGCGATTTCATTTGTCAACCTGCCGAAGAATTCTGACGCAAGTCAACAATACAGCAAGGCGCCGTGGCTTAGCTGGTCAAAGCGCTTGTCTTGTAAACAGGAGATCCTGGGTTCGATTCCCAGCGGTGCCTTTTAACAGGTGGCTCTGCTCTGTGGGTTCTTTCTTGGAAAGGAAGCCCTTACAGATCCTCCACTTTTCCAACCACATACCAATTGCAGAGAGACCCACATATCTTGTCCTTCCCGCTCCCCAAATGCCTGAACTCAATTCAACGGACTGGCACAAGCCAGGAAAAAGAAGCTCCACACATGGCTCTGTGGCGCAATGGATAGCGCATTGGACTTCTAGACTGCCAGATGAGGCCATTCAAAGGTTGTGGGTTCGAGTCCCACCAGAGTCATTAAATTGCACGCTTATGCCCTTGGGCAACAGAAAGTTGTGAAAAATCTCATAAGCTGACCAGCCTGTGGACCTTTGTCCTCACTGCTGGATATTTTGATAAACTTACTCACTATCTGAGTGCTCTGCTTGGTGCTGTGGCTTAGTTGGTTAAAGCGTCTGTTTCGTAAACGGGTGATCCTGGATTCAAATCCCAGCGGTGCCTTCAGTATCCCTTGTGTGCCTCAAGCATGTGCTTTTCTGAGATCGGACTGCAAACAGGGATAGCAAAGGCAGCAGGCAATTCCATTTCCAAATCAGATCCTGATAATGCTGATGCTCTTTTGAACAGGTCAACAGTTGCTGACAGGCTCTGTGGCACAATAGATAGCAAACTGGACTTCTAGACTGCAAGATGAGGGCATTCAAAGGTTAACTAATCGCACTTGGCCAACAATCCCAGAGGCTAGCTGGCCACCCCAAATCAGTTGTCAAAAAAAAAACATTTTGGGCTGTGCAGAGCCTGGCCGTTGACCTCTTATCTGGATGCTTTAATCCTCTAAGTGCCTCTCCCTGGGAGAGTGTGTGCAGGTTGGCGCCGTGGCTTAGTTGGTTAAAGCTTGTGTCGTAAATAGGACATACTGAATTCAAATCCCAGCACTGTCTTTGCTGGTAATCAAACACCACCTTGGGTTGTGTGGTTTTGCTTTGCGCAATCAGGCGGTACAGAGGAGTGTCAGAGCAGCATGCGATTTCATTTGTCAACCACCCCTCATCTGCTGCTGAAGAATTCTGACTCAAGTCAACAACGCAGCAAGGCGCCGTGGCTTAGCTGGTCAAAGCGCTTGTCTTGTAAACAGGAGATCCTGGGTTCGATTCCCAGCGGTTCCTTTTAACAGGTGGCTCTGCTCTGTGGGTTATTTCTTGGAAAGGAAGCCCTTACAGATCCTCCACTTTTCCAACCACATACCAATTGCAGAGAGACCCACATATCTTGTCCTTCCCGATCCCCAAATGCCTGAACTCAATTCAACGGACTGGCACAAGCCAGGAAAAGAAAGCTCCACACATGGCTCTGTGGCGCAATGGATAGCGCATTGGACTTCTAGACTGCCAGATGAGGCCATTCAAAGGTTGTGGGTTCGAGTCCCACCAGAGTCGTCACTTTTGGCATTCTTTTAATGGCGCTTGGCCAACAAACACATATGCTCTCTGGCCACCCTTCCAGAGTTATGAAACAAGTAATATACAAGTTGGTGCTGTGGCTTAGTTGGTTAAAGCGCCTGTGTTACGTTCCACGTGGGTTTTGTTTTCATTTAGTCTAGAGACTAGCGACACGCTAGTGTGCTTTGCACGTGTGAATGATTGGTGCTCATTATCTTCTCTCTGTGTTTTTAGTCTTCATTCTGCTGTGATTGGCCTAGCAGTACGTCACTCATCATTCCCTCATTAGGGGGGGCGTCTGGGAACCAATCAGAGTTTGCCAGATGACTTCAAAAGAACGACCTGTTCATTCATGCTCGCTCTCTCTCTCGCAGCGTGTTGAGCGCTCTGTATGAGGCTCTGCTCACCTTCACCATTCGAATCACGGCTCGCTTGTTTTTTTTTAAAACTAAGAACTATGTGAATCCTGTACTCGATAAGTTAGTGAGAGATGTATGTGTCGCTCTGTTCCTCTGTTCTTTGGAACTTGACTTGTTTACTTTTGAGATAGCAAAACTGAGAACTGTGTGTTCAAGTTCAACACCACGAGGTTGCCTATAAGCTGCTCTTTTGGTAAGAGAATGTCAGGTTAGTATGCCGCGGTATACATAACGCCCGTAGTGGTAACTTGTTAGACACACTAGGTTAGGAGTGAGCGCCACTCCCTGTATGTTTTGTTATTTAGCTAGTTTATTTAAGTGCCCGCATGCACTGAAGATCTCGGTTTTCTTTTCACATTTTTCTTTGTTTAGGTTTAGGATTAGCATAAGGATTGTTTTGTTATACTCTGTTCTTTTCTTTGGCGCCACTTTATGTTCTCTTACTAACAATTTATTTTAAACTATTTTCTACTCTTGAGGCTGTACATAGCGCACTACATTTAACATTCACGAACTGGATCTAGTGGCTTCGGCTTTTTGTAATAAATTCCAGTTTTAATTCATCAAATCGAGTGTGTCATGTGTTTATTCCATCCTACTCAGACATCAGCAGTGGTTTCAAAATAAGTGTTGCGAAATACCTTCTAGACATTAAAAGTTCGTAACATTTAATGGGGGCTCGTCTGGGATCGAAATATTGATATTAATATTCATATTTTTTTTCCCAAGTTATTATTTGGAATATTTACTGCTGGTGTGAGTGGTGGAATGACAATGACAGAACTTTTCGTTAGAGTGGATGTTCGTGATGTAGCCTAGTGAGCGGATGGGCTGGTTGAGTATATTAGTGATTTGATAGGAATAATATGGCTGACTTTGACTTGGATACTTTTGTTAGCGCAACCACAGAAGAACAACTTAGTAAATGCAGGAAAGAGGATCTGGTACTGATCGCTGCTCACTATAAACTTGCTGTCTCGAAGCAACTGCGTAAACTAGAGGTTAGGTCTGCTGTATCTCAGGGGTTGGTGGAATTAGGTGTTCTAAAATT
The DNA here is from genome assembly GCF_963082965.1 of Carassius carassius. Taxonomy (NCBI): domain Eukaryota; kingdom Metazoa; phylum Chordata; class Actinopteri; order Cypriniformes; family Cyprinidae; genus Carassius; species Carassius carassius. The sequence goes on from NC_081782.1 coordinate 18,673,955, forward strand.
GTCCGCAGGTGTCGGTGAAGGTATCTCCGATTCTGACGGTCGCCCTGGTGAGGAGGAGCGGAGCGAAACGGCTGAGGTAGAGGACTCTGAAGCCAAGGCTGTTTTGCCGCCTTCCGATCCTTTTTCTCCTGGCTCCGATGAGTCTGAAGGAGGTGATGCGCGAATGAAAGTTCGTTTAACGCGAGTGCAAATGGAGGCACTCGAACGGGCGGAAAGCCGTCGAATTGAGGCAGATCTGAAATACCGACTTGAAATCCGCAGGCTCGAAATCGAGGCGGAGACACAGATTAAGCTGCGTGAACTTGAGCTGAGTGCAGCTAATAGGACACCTATTCCGGTTACACAACCCTCGCAGACTGATGATGCTGGCACGGCGGGGACCACTTTTGAGGTCAGTAGACACATTTCACTAGTACCACAGTTCCGAGAAACAGAAGTTGATTCTTACTTTAGTGTATTTGAGCGGATTGCATCTACGCTCCAGAGGTTTGGCCTCTACTATTACAGTGCAAGTTAACCGGTAAAGCTCAAGATGTTTGTGCTACACTTTCCTTAGAGGATAGCTTGAATTATGAGCTAGTGAAAGTTGCGATATTACGCGCATATGAACTTGTACCAGAAGCCTACCGACAGCGTTTTAGAAGTCACAAAAAACACTTCAGCCAGACTTTTGTTGAATTTGCAAGGGAGAAAGGAATTTTGTTTGATAAGTGGTGCACATCTAGCAAAGTAAATGATTTTAAAGACATGCGAGAACTTATTCTTTTAGAAGAATTTAAGAATTGTATTCCTGAGCGTGTTGTCGTTTACTTGAATGAACAAAAAGTCACGTCTTTATCTCAAGCCTCTGTCTTGGCAGATGAGTTTTCCTTGACGCATAAAAATGTGTTTACTTCAGTACGTTCTGAGAAGACTGCTGTCCAAGTGAGTTCGAGTAGTCCGTCTCGACCCAAACCAGTTCCTTTTAAATCCAAGGAGGATCGAGAATGTTTTTATTGTCACAAACCTGGCCATTTAATCGCTGATTGTATTGTGCTGAAACGAAAACAGTCGAGTTCTGCACCTAAGAGTGCTGGTTTTGTGAAACGGATTGATTCTAAAAAGATCGAGTGTAATGACAAGCCTGATTCCAGTTATGCACCTTTTCTGATGGAAGGGTTAATTTCCGTTACGGGAAATCCTGAGGAACGAATTCGAGTTCAGATGCTCCGTGATACAGGGGCTATGCAGTCCTTTATTAGTGGAGATGTACTGCCGTTCTCTGAACAAACCTTCTGTGGCAGTAATGTCCTAGTGCAGGGCATAGAGATGGGTCTCGTTCAGGTTCCGTTACATCGAATTCACTTAGAATCAGAACTGTGCACGGGCTTTGTGAAAGTAGCTGTTCGTGAACGCCTACCTGTGAGTGGGGTACAAGTTATCTTAGGCAATGATTTAGCCGGTGGGAGAATTATGCCTTTGTTGGAAGTCTTTGACAATCCAGTTGAACCCATACAGCCTGATGAATTATCACAGTCATAACCTGAAACCTTTTCAACTTGTGTAGTTACGTGGGCTCAAGCTCGTAAAATAGATGCTGATGATTTAGCTGCATCTTTTATTGCACCTGTTTTTATTGATGATGTTTTGCCTGAGGAGAGTAAAACTGTTGAAAATGTGCTTGTTCAAGATATTCCGTGTGAAAAAATGCATGTGACGCGTGAGAGAATTATTGTTGCTCAAGAGCAGGATAAAAGTCTTCAGAAATGTTTTGCTGCTGCTGTTTCCCCAGAGAAAGCTCGAGAGAGGAAAGCTGCATATTTTGTTGAGAACGGGTTACTGATGCGCAAGTGGTGTTCAGAGATAGCAGATGATACTGAGTGGAGTACTGTGTATCAGATCGTGATTCCTTCATGTTACCGACAACAAATTTTGTCGTTAGTTCACGATCATGATCTGGCAGGACATTTAGGGATTAAGAAAACTTATCACCGAGTTTTAACGCACTTCTTTTGGCCCAGAATAAAAGCTGATGTCACACAATTTTGTCGCACATGTCACGTTTGTCAGATTACCGGCAAACCGAACCAAGTAATCCGGTGTGCTCCTCTCATTCCTATCCCGGTGGTTGGAGAACCATTCGAGCATGTCATTGTTGATTGTGTCGGTCCATTACCTAAATCTAAGACTGGTAATCAATTTTTATTGACCGTGATGTGTACTGCGACCCGGTTTCCTGAGGCGATTCCCTTGAGAAAGATTACGGCACCTGTCATAACTAGAGCACTCGTTAAATTTTTTTCTACGTTTGGTTTACCAAAAATTGTGCAGACAGATCAAGGCACTAACTTTTTGTCAAAAAATTTTACTCAAGTGTTGTCCAGTTTAAATGTGTCACATAGGATCGCCAGTGCCTATCACGCTGAAAGCCAGGGGGCACTCGAACGTTTCCACCAAACGTTAAAGTCAATGCTTCGAAAATACTGTATGCAAACAGGTAAAGAGTGGGAAGAAGGTGTACCATTACTTTTATTTGCGATTAGGGAAGCAGTTCAGGAAAGTCTCGGATTCAGTCCTGCTGAATTAGTATTCGGTCACACTGTTAGAGGTCCTTTGAAAATGCTCAAAGAGAACCTGCTGTCTGTTGAGTCTAGCCCGAAAATGAACGTGCTGGATTATGTGAGTAAATTCCGTGAGCGTTTGCATCAAGCTTGTTCTGTGGCCAGAGAGTCACTTGAAGTGGCACAGGGAAAAATGAAACATTACTACGATCGTAAATCTGTACAGCGTACCTTTAATGAGGGCGATTCGGTGTTGGTTCTGCTACCTATGATAGGGTCTGCTTTATCAGCACGATTTTCTGGACCATACGAGGTCGTTAGAAAACTTAGTACTACCGATTACGTGATCAGAACTCCAGATAGGAGAAGGAAGACTCGTGTGTGTCACGTGAATATGTTAAAGCCGTTTCACAAAAGAGAAGCTGTCCAGAATGTTTCACCTACAGAGATCACTGTTCCAGCGTCATCTCCTGTGTCATCTCCTGTGCTCGCTTGTGCTGCTGCTGAGATCATCGATCCAGAGGATGATGGAATAGTTTTACGTCATACTAATCAACAATGTGCTCGACTCCAGAATTCTGAGGTATTATCTGATCTTCCATCTCATGTATCTCATCTATCGGAACGACAAGGATGTGATATTATGCAGTTGATTAACAGTTTCCCTGCTTTGTTTAATGATGTACCTTCTCGCACTACAGTTCTGGAGCACGACATCAATGTGGGTGATGCTGCTCCGATTAAACAGCACGCGTACCGTGTAAATGCAGCGAAACGAGATGTAACGCGAAGTGAGGTGGAGTATCTATTAGAGCATAGTCTCGCTCAGTTCAGTAAGAGTCCCTGGAGTTCGCCCTGCTTATTAGTGCCGAAGAGTGATGGTACCGCGCGATTCTGCACTGACTATCGGAAAATAAATGCTGTGACTGTTCCCGATTGTTACCCTTTGCCGCGCATGGAAGATTGCGTCGACAATCTCGGTTCAGCGCGTTATGTCAGTAAGTTAGACCTGTTAAAAGGTTACTGGCAAGTTCCTCTTACAAGTCGCACTTCTGACATTTCAGCCTTTGTCACCCCTGATAGTTTTCTCCAATACTCCGTAATGGCTTTCGGCATGCGTAACGCACCGGCCAACTTTCAGCGACTCATTAATCTTGTGTTGTCTGGAGTACCTAAGTGCAATGCGTACTTAGATGATTTAGTAGTTTATTCGACCGACTGGGAAGAACATGTTTCGTCATTGCACACAGTTTTTGAACGTCTTGAGAAAGCTTCACTGACTTTAAATTTAGCCAAATGCGAGTTTGGACAGGCCACTATCACGTATCTTGGGAAGGAAGTTGGTCAAGGTGAAGTGCGCCCTTTAGAAGCTAAGGTTACGGCTATAGCCGAGTTCCCTGTTCCAACCACCCGACGAGAGCTCCGTCGATTCTTAGGGATGGCTGGCTATTATCGTGGCTTTTGCCAGAATTTTTCAACTGTTGCACATCCGTTGACTTCGCTTCTTAGTCCATCCCGTACGTTTCGATGGTCAGAAGATTGTCAGTATGCTTTTAGTACGATCAAGGATCTTCTGTGTAATGCACCTGTTTTAGCCGCACCGAAATTTGACTCTGCTTTTAAACTCGACGTAGATGCGAGTTCTGTTGGCGCTGGAGCCGTTTTGATTCAGACCGGTGAGGATGAGATCGATCACCCGGTCTGTTATTTTTCGTGGAAATTTAACAAACATCAGTTAAATTATTCGACGATCGAAAAAGAAGCATTAGCACTGTTAATGGCTCTCCAGTATTTCGATGTATATGTCGGCTCGAGTAATTTTCCTGTTACTGTGTTCACTGATCACAACCCGTTAGTATTTCTGTCACGCATGTATAATCAGAATCAGCGCTTGATGCGCTGGACTCTGATTGTACAAGGTTATAATTTAGTGATTAAGCATAAGAAGGGTGTCGAGAATGTGATCGCTGACGCACTATCAAGGGTTGCCTATTGTGGTATTTGAGCGGAAGTATTTGAACAACTATATGTTTATTTAAGCCCATATAGTTGATTCTTAAGGGGGGAGGTGTTACGTTCCACATGGGTTTTGTTTTCATTTAGTCTAGAGACTAGCGACACGCTAGTGTGCTTTGCACGTGTGAATGATTGGTGCTCATTATCTTCTCTCTGTGTTTTTAGTCTTCACTCTGCTGTGATTGGCCTAGCAGTACGTCACTCATCATTCCCTCATTAGGGGCGGCGTCTGGGAACCAATCAGAGTTTGCCAGATGACTTCAAAAGAACGACCTGTTCATTCATGCTCGCTCTCTCTCTCGCAGCGTGTTGAGCGCTCTGTATGAGGCTCTGCTCACCTTCACCATTCGGATCACGGCTCGCTTGTTTTTTTTTAAAACTAAGAACTATGTGAATCCTGTACTCGATAAGTTAATGAGAGATGTATGTGTCGCTCTGTTCCTCTGTTCTTTGGAACTTGACTTGTTTACTTTTGAGATAGCAAAACTGAGAACTGTGTGTTCAAGTTCAACACCACGAGGTTGCCTATAAGCTGCTCTTTTGGTAAGAGAATGTCAGGTTAGTATGCCGCGGTATACATAACGCCCGTAGTGGTAACTTGTTAGACACACTAGGTTAGGAGTGAGCGCCACTCCCTGTATGTTTTGTTATTTAGCTAGTTTATTTAAGTGCCCGCATGCACTGAAGATCTCGGTTTTCTTTTCACATTTTTCTTTGTTTAGGTTTAGGATTAGCATAAGGATTGTTTTGTTATACTCTGTTCTTTTCTTTGGCGCCACTTTATGTTCTCTTACTAACAATTTATTTTAAACTATTTTCTACTCTTGAGGCTGTACATAGCGCACTACATTTAACATTCACGAACTGGATCTAGTGGCTTCGGCTTTTTGTAATAAATTCCAGTTTTAATTCATCAAATCGAGTGTGTCATGTGTTTATTCCATCCTACTCAGACATCAGCAGTGGTTTCAAAATAAGTGTTGCGAAATACCTTCTAGACATTAAAAGTTCGTAACAGCCTGTCTAGTAAACAGGAGATCCTGGGTTCAAATCCCGGCCGTGCCTTTGCTGGTGAACAAGTGCCGCCTTGGGCTGTGAGGTTTTGATCTCTGTAAAAAGGGGGTGCAGAGGAGTGCTAGAGCAGCATGCAATTTAATTTGCGAACCACCCCTGAGATGCTGCCGAAGAATGCTGCCCAGAGTCATCTCAGCAATGCAGCATGGCTCAGCTGGTCAAAGAGCTTGCCTTGAAAACACGTGTTCCTTGGTTTAGGACTGCTGCAAGCCTGGAAGGAGCTACTGCATGTGGAGCAGAGTGTAGCGCATTGGACTATTTGTCTGCGGTTTGACGCCATATGAAGTGTGTGGGTTTGAGTCAAAACAGATTGGTGACTTCTGGCCTTTCGTTTATCATTAAAATGCACGCTTATGCCCTCGGGCAACAGAAAGTTGTGAAAAATATCATAAGCTGACCAGCCCGTGGACCTTTGTCCTCACTGCTGGATATTTTGATAAACTTACTCACCATCTGAGTGCTCTGCTTGGTGCTGTGGCTTATTTGGTTAAAGCGTCTGTCTCGTAAACAGGAGATCCTGGGTTCAAATCCCAGCGGTACCTTCAGCATCCCTTGTGTGCCTCAAGCATGTGCTTTTCTGAGATCGGACTGCAAACAGGCATAGCAAAGGCAGCAGGCAATTCCATTTCCAAATCAGATCCTGATAATGCTGATGCTCTTTTGAACAGGTCAACAGTTGCTGACAGGCTCTGTGGCACAATAGATAGCAAACTGGACTTCTAGACTGCAAGATGAGGGCATTCAAAGGTTAACTAATGGCACTTGGCCAACAATCCCAGAGGCTAGCTGGCCACCCCGAATCAGTTGTCAAAAAAAAAACATTTTGGGCTGTGCAAAGCCTGGCCGTTGGCCTCTTATCTGGATGCTTTAATCCTCTAAGTGCGGCTCCCTGGGAGAGTGTGTGCAGGTTGGCGCCGTGGCTTAGTTGGTTAAAGCTTGTGTCGTAAATAGGACATACTGAATTCAAATCGCAGCACTGTCTTTGCTGGTAATCAAACACCACCTTGGGTTGTGTGGTTTTGCTTTGCGCAATCAGGCGGTATAGAGGAGCGTCAGAGCAGCATGCGATTTCATTTGTCAACCACCCCTCAGCTGCTGCCGAAGAATTCTGACCCAAGTCAACAATACAGCAAGGCGCCGTGGCTTAGCTGGTCAAAGCGCTTGTCTTGTAAACAGGAGATCCTGGGTTCGATTTCCAGCGGTGCCTTTTAACAGGTGGCTCTGCTCTGTGGGTTCTTTCTTTTGGAAAGGAAGCCCTTACAGATCCTCCACTTTTCCAACCACATACCAATTGCAGAGAGACCCACATATCTTGGCCTTCCCGCTCCCCAAATGCCTGAACTCAATTCAACAGACTGGCACAAGCCAGGAAACAAAAGCTCCACACGTGGCACAATGGATAGCGCATTGGACTTCTAGACTGCCAGATGAGGCCATTCAAAGGTTGTGGGTTCGAGTCCCACCAGAGTCGTTACTTTTGGCATTCTTTTAATGGCGCTTGGCCAACAAACACATATGCTCTCTGGCCACCCTTCCAGAGTTATGAAACAAGTAATATACAAGTTGGTGCTGTGGCTTAGTTGGTTAAAGCGCCTGTCTAGTAAACAGGAGATCCTGGGTTTGAATCCCGGCGGTGCCTTTGCTGGTGATCAAGTGCCGCCTTGGGCTGTGAGGTTTTGATCTCTGTAAAAAGGGGGTGCAGAGGAGTGCTAGAGCAGCATGCAATTTAATTTGCGAACCACCCCTCAGATGCTGCCGAAGAATGCTGCCCAGAGTCACCTCAGCAATGCAGCATGGCTCAGCTGGTCAAAGAGCTTGCCTTGCAAACACATGATCCTTGGTTTAGGACTGCTGCAAGCCTGGAAGGAGCTACTGCATGTGGAGCAGAGTGTAGCGCATTGGACTATTTGTCTGCGGTTTGACGCCATATGAAGTTTGTGGGTTTGAGTCAAAACAGATTGGTGACTTCTGGCCTTTCGTTTATCATTAAAATGCACGCTTATGCCCTCGGGCAACAGAAAGTTGTGAAAAATATCATAAGCTGACCAGCCCGTGGACCTTTGTCCTCACTGCTGGATATTTTGATAAACTTACTCACCATCTGAGTGCTCTGCTTGGTGCTGTGGCTTATTTGGTTAAAGCGTCTGTCTCGTAAACAGGAGATCCTGGGTTCAAATCCCAGCGGTACCTTCAGCATCCCTTGTGTGCCTCAAGCATGTGCTTTTCTGAGATCGGACTGCAAACAGGCATAGCAAAGGCAGCAGGCAATTCCATTTCCAAATCAGATCCTGATAATGCTGATGCTCTTTTGAACAGGTCAACAGTTGCTGACAGGCTCTGTGGCACAATAGATAGCAAACTGGACTTCTAGACTGCAAGATGAGGGCATTCAAAGGTTAACTAATGGCACTTGGCCAACAATCCCAGAGGCTAGCTGGCCACCCCGAATCAGTTGTCAAAAAAAAAACATTTTGGGCTGTGCAAAGCCTGGCCGTTGGCCTCTTATCTGGATGCTTTAATCCTCTAAGTGCGGCTCCCTGGGAGAGTGTGTGCAGGTTGGCGCCGTGGCTTAGTTGGTTAAAGCTTGTGTCGTAAATAGGACATACTGAATTCAAATCCCAGCACTGTCTTTGCTGGTAATCAAACACCACCTTGGGTTGTGTGGTTTTGCTTTACGCAATCAGGCGGTATAGAGGAGCGTCAGAGCAGCATGCGATTTCATTTGTCAACCACCCCTCAGCTGCTGCCGAAGAATTCTGACCCAAGTCAACAATACAGCAAGGCGCCGTGGCTTAGCTGGTCAAAGCGCTTGTCTTGTAAACAGGAGATCCTGGGTTCGATTTCCAGCGGTGCCTTTTAACAGGTGGCTCTGCTCTGTGGGTTCTTTCTTTTGGAAAGGAAGCCCTTACAGATCCTCCACTTTTCCAACCACATACCAATTGCAGAGAGACCCACATATCTTGGCCTTCCCGCTCCCCAAATGCCTGAACTCAATTCAACAGACTGGCACAAGCCAGGAAACAAAAGCTCCACACGTGGCACAATGGATAGCGCATTTGGACTTCTAGACTGCCAGATGAGGCCATTCAAAGGTTGTGGGTTCGAGTCCCACCAGAGTCGTTACTTTTAGCATTCTTTTAATGGCGCTTGGCCAACAAACACATATACTCTCTGGACACCCTTCCAGAGTTATGAAACAAGTAATATACAAGTTGGTGCTGTGGCTTAGTTGGTTAAAGCGCCTGTCTAGTAAACAGGAGATCCTGGGTTTGAATCCCGGCGGTGCCTTTGCTGGTGATCAAGTGCCGCCTTGGGCTGTGAGGTTTTGATCTCTGTAAAAAGGGGGTGCAGAGGAGTGCTAGAGCAGCATGCAATTTAATTTGCGAACCACCCCTCAGATGCTGCCGAAAAATGCTGCCCAGAGTCACCTCAGCAATGCAGCATGGCTCAGCTGGTCAAAGAGCTTGCCTTGCAAACACATGATCCTTGGTTTAGGACTGCTGCAAGCCTGGAAGGAGCTACTGCATGTAGCGCATTGGACTATTTGTCTGCGGTTTGACGCCATATGAAGTTTGTGGGTTTGAGTCAAAACAGATTGGTGACTTCTGGCCTTTCGTTTATCATTAAAATGCACGCTTATGCCCTCGGGCAACAGAAAGTTGTGAAAAATATCATAAGCTGACCAGCCCGTGGACCTTTGTCCTCACTGCTGGATATTTTGATAAACTTACTCACCATCTGAGTGCTCTGCTTGGTGCTGTGGCTTATTTGGTTAAAGCGTCTGTCTCGTAAACAGGAGATCCTGGGTTCAAATCCCAGCGGTACCTTCAGCATCCCTTGTGTGCCTCAAGCATGTGCTTTTCTGAGATCGGACTGCAAACAGGCATAGCAAAGGCAGCAGGCAATTCCATTTCCAAATCAGATCCTGATAATGCTGATGCTCTTTTGAACAGGTCAACAGTTGCTGACAGGCTCTGTGGCACAATAGATAGCAAACTGGACTTCTATACTGCCAGATGAGGGCATTCAAAGGTTAACTAAAGGCACTTGGCCAACAATCCCAGAGGCTAGCTGGCCACCCCGAATCAGTTGTCAAAAAAAAAACATTTTGGGCTGTGCAAAGCCTGGCCGTTGGCCTCTTATCTGGATGCTTTAATCCTCTAAGTGCGGCTCCCTGGGAGAGTGTGTGCAGGTTGGCGCCGTGGCTTAGTTGGTTAAAGCTTGTGTCGTAAATAGGACATACTGAATTCAAATCCCAGCACTGTCTTTGCTGGTAATCAAACACCACCTTGGGTTGTGTGGTTTTGCTTTGCGCAATCAGGCGGTACAGAGGAGCGTCAGAGCAGCATGCGATTTCATTTGTCAACCACCCCTCAGCTGCTGCCGAAGAATTCTGACCCAAGTCAACAATACAGCAAGGCGCCGTGGCTTAGCTGGTCAAAGCGCTTGTCTTGTAAACAGGAGATCCTGGGTTCGATTTCCAGCGGTGCCTTTTAACAGGTGGCTCTGCTCTGTGGGTTCTTTCTTTTGGAAAGGAAGCCCTTACAGATCCTCCACTTTTCCAACCACATACCAATTGCAGAGAGACCCACATATCTTGGCCTATCCGCTCCCCAAATGCCTGAACTCAATTCAACAGACTGGCACAAGCCAGGAAACAAAAGCTCCACACGTGGCACAATGGATAGCGCATTGGACTTCTAGACTGCCAGATGAGGCCATTCAAAGGTTGTGGGTTCGAGTCCCACCAGAGTCGTTACTTTTGGCATTCTGTTAATGGCGTTTGGCCAACAAACACATATTCTCTCTGGCCACCCCTCCAGAGTTATAAAACTCTAAGTCTCACTTTCTTACTGGGTACATGCAAGTTGGTGCTGTGGCTTAGTTGGTTAAAGCGCCTGTCTAGTAAACAGGAGATCCTGGGTTCAAATCCCAGCGGTGCCTTTGCTGGTGATCAAGTGCCGCCTTGGGCTGTGAGGTTTTGCTCTCTGTAAAACGGGGGTGCAGAGGAGTGCTAGAGCAGCATGCAATTTAATTTGCGAACCACCCCTCAGATGCTGCCCAAGAATGCTGCCAAATGTCATCTCAGCAATGCAGCATGGCTCAGCTGGTCAAAGAGCTTGCCTTGCAAACACATGATCCTTGGTTTAGGACTGTTGCAAGCCTGGAAGGAGCTACTGCATGTGGCGCAGAGTGTAGCGCATTGGACTATTAGTCTGCGGTTTGAGGCAATTTTAAATTTGTGGGTTTGAGTCAAAACAGATTGGTGACTTCTGGCCTTTCGTTTATCATTAAATTGCACGCTTATGCCCTCGGGCAACAGAAAGTTGTGACAAATCTCATAAGCTGACCAGCCCGTGGACCTTTGTCCTCACCGCTGAATGTTTTGAACAACTTACTCACCATCTGAGTGCTCTGCTTGGTGCCGTGGCTTAGTTGGTTAAAGCGTCTCTCTTGTAAACAGGAGATCCTGGGTTCAAATCCCAGCGGTGCCTTCAGTATCCCTTGTGTGCCTCAAGCATGTGCTTTTCTGAGATCGGACTGCAAACAGTGATAGCAAAGGCAGCAGGCAATTCCATTTCCAAATCAGATCCTGATAATGCTGATGCTCTTTTGAACAGGTCAACAGTTGCTGACAGGCTCTGTGGCACAATAGATAGCAAACTGGACTTCTAGACTGCCAGATGAGGGCATTCAAAGGTTAACTAATGGCACTTGGCCAACAATCCCAGAGGCTAGCTGGCCACCCCGAATCAGTTGTCAAAAAAAAAACATTTTCGGCTGTGCAGAGCCTGGCCGTTGGCCTCTTATCTGGATGCTTTAATCCTCTAAGTGCCGCTCCCTGGGAGAGTGTGTGCAGGTTGGCGCCGTGGCTTAGTTGGTTAAAGCTTGTGTCATTAATAGGACATACTGAATTTAAATCCCAGCACTGTCTTTGCTGGTAATCAAACACCACCTTGGGTTGTGTGGTTTTGCTTTGCGCAATCAGGCGGTACAGAGGAGCGTCAGAACAGCATTGCGATTTCATTTGTCAACCACCCCTCAGCTGCTGCCGAAGAATTCTGACCCAAGTCAAAGATACAGCAAGGTGCCGTGGCTTAGCTGGTCAAAGCGCTTGTCTTGTAAACAGGAGATCCTGGGTTCGATTCCCAGTGGTGCCTTTTAACAGGTGGCACTGCTCTGTGGGTTCTCTCTTGGAAAGGAAGCCCTTACAGATCCTCCACTTTCCCAACCACATACCAATTGCAGAGAGACCCACATATCTTGTCCTTCCCCCTCCCCAAATGCCTGAACTCAATTCAACGGACTGGCACAAGCCAGGAAAAAAAAGCTCCACACATGGCTCTGTGGTGCAATAGATAGCGCATTAGACTTCTACACTGCCAGATGAGGCCATTCAAAGGTTGTGGGTTCGAGTCCCACCAGAGTTGTTACTTTTGGCATTCTGTTATTGGCGCTTGGCCAACAAACACATATTCTCTCTGGCCACCCCTCCAGAGTTATCCCAGCGGTGCCTTTGCTGGTGATCAAGTGCCGCCTTGGGCTGTGAGGTTTTGCTCTCTGTAAAACGGGGGTGCAGAGGAGTGCTAGAGCAGCATGCAATTTAATTTGCGAACCACCCCTCAGATGCTGCCGAAGAATGCTGCCCAGAGTCATCTCAGCAATGCAGCATGGCTCAGCTGGTCAAAGAGCTTGCCTTGCAAACACGTGATCCTTGGTTTAGGACTGCTTCAAGCCTGGAAGGAGCTACTGCATGTGGCGCAGAGTGTAGCCCATTGGACTATTTGTCTGCGGTTTGACGCCATATGAAGTTTGTGGGTTTGAGTCAAAACAGATTGGTGACTTCTGGCCTTTCGTTTATCATTAAATTGCACGCTTATGCCCTCGGGCAACAGAAAGTTGTGAAAAATCTCATAAGCTGACCAGCCCGTGGACCTTTGTCCTCACTGCTGGATATTTTAATAAACTTCCTCACTATCAGAGTGCTCTGCTTGGCGCCGTGGCTTAGTTGGTTAAAGCGTCTGTCTCGTAAACAGGAGATACTGTATTCAAATCCCAGCGGTGCCTTTAGCATCCCTTATGTGCCTCAAGCATGTGCTTTTCTGAGATCGGACTGCAAACAGGGATAGCAAAGGCAGCAGGCAATTCAGTTTCCAAATCAGATCCTGATAATGCTGATGCTCTTTTGAACAGGTCAACAGTTGCTGACAGTCTCTGTGGCACAAAAGATAGCAAACTGGACTTTTAGACTGCCAGATGAGGGCATTCAAAGGTTAACTAATGGCACTTGGCCAACAATCCCAGAGGCTAGCTGGCCACCCCGAATCAGTTGTCAAAAAAAACATTTTGGGCTGTGCAGAGCCTGGCCGTTGGCCTCTTATCTGGATGCTTTAATCCTCTAAGTGCCGCTCCCTGGGAGAGTGTGTGCAGGTTGGCGCCGTGGCTTAGTTTGTTAAAGCTTGTGTCGTAAATAGGACATACTGAATTTAAATCCCAGCACTGTCTTTGCTGGTAATCAAACACCACCTTGGGTTGTGTGGTTTTGCTTTGCGCAATCAGGCGGTACAGAGGAGCGTCAGAGCAGCATGCGATTTCGTTTGTCAACCACCCCTCAGCTGCTGCCGAAGAATTCTGACCCAAGACAACAATACAGCAAGGTGCCGTGGCTTAGCTGGTCAAAGCGCTTGTCTTGTAAACAGGAGATCCTGGATTCGATTCCCAGCGGTGCCTTTTAACGGGTGGCTCTGCTCTGTGGGTTCTTTTTTGGAAAGGAAGCCCTTACAGATCCTCCACTTTTCCAACCACATACCAATTGCAGAGAGACCCACACATCTTGTCCTTCCCGCTCCCCAAATGCCTGAACTCAATTCAACGGACTGGCACAAGCCAGGAAACAAAAGCTCCACACGTGGCTCTGTGGCGCAATGGATAGCGCATTGGACTTCTAGACTGCCAGATGAGGCCATTCAAAGGTTGTGGGTTCGAGTCCCACCAGAGTCGTTACTTTTGGCATTCTGTTAATGGCGCTTGGCCAACAGACATATATTCTCTCTGGCCACCACTCCAGAGTTATAAAACTCTAAGTCTCACTTTCTTACTGGTTACATGCAAGTTGGTGCTGTGGCTTAGTTGGTTAAAGCGCCTGTCTAGTAAACAGGAGATCCTGGGTTCGAATCCTAGCGGTGCCTTTGCTGGTGATCAATTGCCGCCTTGGGCTGTGAGGTTTTGCTCTCTGTAAAAAGGGGGTGCAGAGGAGTGATAGAGCAGCATGCAATTTAATTTGCGAGCCACCCCTCAGATGCTGCCGAAGAATGCTGCCCAGAGTCATCTCAGCAATGCAGCATGGCTCAGCTGGTCAAAGAGCTTGCCTTGCATACACGTGATCCTTGGTTTAGGACTGCTGCAAGCCTGGAAGGAGCTACTGCATGTGGCGCAGAGTGTAGCGCAATGGACTATTAGTCTGCAGTTTGACGCCATATGAAGTTTGTGGGTTTGAGTCAAAACAGATTGGTGACTTCTGGCCTTTCGTTTATCATTAAATTGCACGCTTATGCCCTCGGGCAACAGAAAGTTGTGAAAAATCTCATAAGCTGACCAGCCCGTGGACCTTTGTCCTCACTGCTGGATATTTTGATAAACTTACTCACCATCTGAGTGCTCTGCTTGGCGCCGTGGCTTAGTTGGTTAAAGTGTCTGTCTCGTAAACAGGAGATACTGTATTCAAATCCCAGCGGTGCCTTTAGCATCCCTTATGTGCCTCAAGCATGTGCTTTTCTGAGATCGGACTGCAAACAGGGATAGCAAAGGCAGCAGGCAATTCAGTTTCCAAATCAGATCCTGATAATGCTGATGCTCTTTTGAACAGGTCAACAGTTGCTGACAGTCTCTGTGGCACAAAAGATAGCAAACTGGACTTTTAGACTGCCAGATGAGGGCATTCAAAGGTTAACTAATGGCACTTGGCCAACAATCCCAGAGGCTAGCTGGCCACCCCGAATCAGTTGTCAATAAAAACATTTTGGGCTGTGCAGAGCCTGGCCGTTGGCCTCTTATCTGGATGCTTTAATCCTCTAAGTGCCGCTCCCTGGGAGAGTGTGTGCAGGTTGGCGCCGTGGCTTAGTTTGTTAAAGCTTGTGTCGTAAATAGGACATACTGAATTTAAATCCCAGCACTGTCTTTGCTGGTAATCAAACACCACCTTGGGTTGTGTGGTTTTGCTTTGCGCAATCAGGCGGTACAGAGGAGCGTCAGAGCAGCATGCGATTTTGTTTGTCAACCACCCCTCAGCTGCTGCCGAAGAATTCTGACCCAAGACAACAATACAGCAAGGTGCCGTGGCTTAGCTGGTCAAAGCGCTTGTCTTGTAAACAGGAGATCCTGGATTCGATTCCCAGCGGTGCCTTTTAACGGGTGGCTCTGCTCTGTGGGTTCTTTTTTGGAAAGGAAGCCCTTACAGATCCTCCACTTTTCCAACCACATACCAATTGCAGAGAGACCCACACATCTTGTCCTTCCCGCTCCCCAAATGCCTGAACTCAATTCAACGGACTGGCACAAGCCAGGAAACTAAAGCTCCACACGTGGCTCTGTGGCGCAATGGATAGCGCATTGGACTTCTAGACTGCCAGATGAGGCCATTCAAAGGTTGTGGGTTCGAGTCCAACCAGAGTCGTTACTTTTGGCATTCTGTTAATGGCGCTTGGCCAACAGACATATATTCTCTCTGGCCACCACTCCAGAGTTATAAAACTCTAAGTCTCACTTTCTTACTGGTTACATGCAAGTTGGTGCTGTGGCTTAGTTGGTTAAAGCGCCTGTCTAGTAAACAGGAGATCCTGGGTTCGAATCCCAGCGGTGCCTTTGCTGGTGATCAATTGCCGCCTTGGGCTGTGAGGTTTTGCTCTCTGTAAAAAGGGGGTGCAGAGGAGTGATAGAGCAGCATGCAATTTAATTTGCGAGCCACCCCTCAGATGCTGCCGAAGAATGCTGCCCAGAGTCATCTCAGCAATGCAGCATGGCTCAGCTGGTCAAAGAGCTTGCCTTGCATACACGTGATCCTTGGTTTAGGACTGCTGCAAGCCTGGAAGGAGCTACTGCATGTGGCGCAGAGTGTAGCGCAATGGACTATTAGTCTGCAGTTTGACGCCATATGAAGTTTGTGGGTTTGAGTCAAAACAGATTGGTGACTTCTGGCCTTTCGTTTATCATTAAATTGCACGCTTATGCCCTCGGGCAACAGAAAGTTGTGAAAAATCTCATAAGCTGACCAGCCCGTGGACCTTTGTCCTCACTGCTGGATATTTTGATAAACTTACTCACCATCTGAGTGCTCTGCTTGGTGCTGTGGCTTAGTTGGTTAAAGCGTCTGTCTCGTAAACAGGAGATCCTGGGTTCAAATCCCAGCGGTGCCTTCAGTATCCCTTGTGTGCCTCAAGCATGTGCTTTTCTGAGATCGGACTGCAAACAGGGATAGCAACGGCAGCAGGCAATTCCATTTCCAAATCAGATCCTGATAATGCTGATGCTCTTTTGAACAGGTCAACAGTTGCTGACAGGCTCTGTGGCACAATAGATAGCAAACTGGACTTCTAGACTGCCAGATGAGGGCATTCAAAGGTTAACTAATGGCACTTGGCCAACAATCCCAGAGGCTAGCTGGCCACCCCGAATCAGTTGTCAAAAAAAACATTTTGGGCTGTGCAAAGCCTGGCCGTTGGCCTCTTATCTGGATGCTTTAATCCTCTAAGTGCGGCTCCCTGGGAGAGTGTGTGCAGGTTGGCGCCGTGGCTTAGTTGGTTAAAGCTTGTGTTGTAAATAGGACATACTGAATTCCAATCCCAGCACTGTCTTTGCTGGTAATCAAACACCACCTAGGGTTGTGTGGTTTTGCTTTGCGCAATCAGGCGGTACAGAGGAGCGTCAGAGCAGCATGCGATTTCATTTGTCAACCACCCCTCAGCTGCTGCCGAAGAATTCTGACCCAAGTCAACAATACAGCAAGGCGCAGTGGCTTAGCTGGTCAAAGCGCTTGTCTTGTAAACAGGAGATCCTGGGTTCAATTCCCAGTGGTGCCTTTTAACAGGTGGCTCTGTTCTTTCTTGGAAAGGAAGCCCTTACAGATCCTCCACTTTTCCAACCACATACCAATTGCAGAGAGACCCACATATCTTGCCCTTCCCGCTCCCCAAATGCCTGAACTCAATTCAAGAGACTGGCACAAGCCAGGAAACAAAAGCTCCACACGTGGCACAATGGATAGCGCATTGGACTTCTAGACTGCCAGATGAGGCCATTCAAAGGTTGTGGGTTCGAGTCCCACCAGAGTCGTTACTTTTGGCATTCTGTTAATGGCGTTTGGCCAACAAACACATATTCTCTCTGGCCACCCCTCCAGAGTTATAAAACTCTAAGTCTCACTTTCTTACTGGGTACATGCAAGTTGGTGCTGTGGCTTAGCTGGTCAAAGCGCTTGTCTTGTAAACAGGAGATCCTGGGTTCGATTCCCAGCGGTGCCTTTTAACAGGTGGCACTGCTCTGTGGGTTCTCTCTTGGAAAGGAAGCCCTTACAGATCCTCCACTTTTCCAACCACATACCAATTGCAGAGAGACCCACATATCTTGTCCTTCCCCCTCCCCAAATGCCTGAACTCAATTCAACGGACTGGCACAAGCCAGGAAAAAAAAGCTCCACACATGGCTCTGTGGTGCAATGGATAGCGCATTAGACTTCTACATTGCCAGATGAGGCCATTCAAAGGTTGTGGGTTCGAGTCCCACCAGAGTTGTTACTTTTGGCATTCTGTTATTGGCGCTTGGCCAACAAACACATATTCTCTCTGGCCACCCCTCCAGAGTTATGAAACTCTAAGTCTCACTTTCTTACTGGGTACATGCAAGTTGGTGCTGTGGCTTAGTTGGTTAAAGCGCCTGTCTAGTAAACAGGAGATCCTGGGTTTGAATCCCAGCGGTGCCTTTGCTGGTGATCAAGTGCTGCCTTGGGCTGTGAGGTTTTGCGCTCTGTAAAAAGGGGGTGCAGAGGAGTGCTAGAGCAGCATGCAATTTAATTTGCTAAACACCCCTCAGATGCTGCCGAAGAATGCTGCCCAGAGTCATCTCAGCAATGCAGCATGGCTCAGCTGGTCAAAGAGCTTGCCTTGCAAACACGTGATCCTTGGTTTAGGACTGCTGCAAGCCTGGAAGGAGCTAATGCATGTGGCGCAGAGTGTAGCGCATTGGGCTGTTAATCTGCGGTTTGACGCCATATGAAGTTTGTGGGTTTGAGTCAAAACAGACTGGGGACTTCTGGCCTTTTGTTTATCATTAAATTGCACGCTTATGCCCTCGGGCAACAGAAAGTTGTGAAAAATCTCATAAGCTGACCAGCCCGTGGACCTTTGTCCTCACTGCTGGATATTTTGATAAACTTACTCACCATCTGAGTGCTCTGCTTGGTGCTGTGGCTTAGTTGGTTAAAGCGTCTGTTTCGTAAACGGGTGATCCTGGATTCAAATACCAGCGGTACCTTCAGTATCCCTTGTGTGCCTCAAGCATGTGCTTTTCTGAGATCGGACTGCAAACAGGGATAGCAAAGGCAGCAGGCAATTCCATTTCCAAATCATATCCTGATAATGCTGATGCTCTTTTGAACAGGTCAACAGTTGCTGACAGGCTCTGTGGCACAATAGATAGCAAACTGGACTTCTAGACTGCCAGATGAGGGCATTCAAAGGTTAATTAATGGCACTTGGCCAACAATCCCAGAGGCTAGCTGGCCACCCCAAATCAGTTGTCAAAAAAAACATTTTGGGCTGTGCAGAGCCTGGCCGTTGGTCTCTTATCTGGATGCTTTAATCCTCTAAGTGCCGCTCCCTGGGAGAGTGTGTGCAGGTTGGCGCCGTGGCTTAGTTGGTTAAGGCTTGTGTCGTAAATAGGACATACTGAATTTAAATCCCAGCACTGTCTTTGCTGGTAATCAAACACCACCTTGGGTTGTGTGGTTTTGCTTTGCGCAATCAGGCGGTACAGAGGACCGTCAGAGCAGCATTGCGATTTCATTTGTCAACCACCCCTCAGCTGCTGCCGAAGAATTCTGACCCAAGTGAAAGATACAGCAAGGCGCTGTGGCTTAGCTGGTCAAAGCGCTTGTCTTGTAAACAGGAGATCCTGGGTTCGATTCCCAGCGGTGCCTTTTAACAGGTGGCTCTGCTCTGTGGGTTCTCTCTTGGAAAGGAAGCCCTTACAGATCCTCCACTTTTCCAACCACATACCAATTGCAGAGAGACCCACATATCTTGTCCTTCCCGCTCCCGAAATGCCTGAACTCAATTCAACGGACTGGCACAAGCCAGGAAAAAAAAGCTCCACACATGGCTCTGTGGCGCAATGGATAGCGCATTAGACTTCTAGACTGCCAGATGAGGCCATTCAAAGGTTGTGGGTTCGATTCCCACCAGAATTGTTACTTTTGGCATTCTGTTATTGGCGCTTGGCCAACAAACACATATTCTCTCTGGCCACCCCTCCAGAGTTATGAAACTCTAAGTCTCACTTTCTTACTGGGTACATGCAAGTTGGTGCTGTGGCTTAGTTGGTTAAAGTGCCTGTCTAGTAAACAGGAGATCCTGGGTTCGAATCCCAGCGGTGCCTTTGCTGGTGATCAAGTGCCGCCTTGGGCTGTGAGGTTTTGCTCTCTGCAAAAAGTGGGTGCAGAGGAGTGCTAGAGCAGCATGCAATTTAATTTGCGAACCACCCCTCAGATGCTGCCGAAGAATGCTGCCCAGAGTCATCTCAGCAATGCAGCATGGCTCAGCTGGTCAAAGAGCTTGCTTTGCAAACACGTGATCCTTGGTTTAGGACTGCTGCAAGCCTGGAAGGAGCTACTGCATGTGGCGCAGAGGTTAGTGCATTGGACTATTAGTCTGCGGTTTGACGCCATATGAAGTTTGTGGGTTTGAGTCAAAACAGATTGGGGACTTCTGGCCTTTTGTTTATCATTAAATTGCACGCTTATGCCCTCGGGCAACAGAAAGTTGTGAAAAATCTCATAAGCTGACCAGCCCGTGGACCTTTGTCCTCACTGCTGGATATTTTGATAAACTTACTCACCATCTGAGTGCTCTGCTTGGTGCTGTGGCTTAGTTGGTTAAAGCGTCTGTTTCGTAAACGGGTGATCCTGGATTCTAAAATACCAGCGGTGCCTTCAGTATCCCTTGTGTGCCTCAAGCATGTGCTTTTCTGAGATCGGACTGCAAACAGGGATAGCAAAGGCAGCAGGCAATTCCATTTCCAAATCAGATCCTGATAATGCTGATGCTCTTTTGAACAGGTCAACAGTTGCTGACAGGCTCTGTGGCACAATAGATAGCAAACTGGACTTCTAGACTGCCAGATGAGGGCATTCAAAGGTTAATTAATGGCACTTGGCCAACAATCCCAGAGGCTAGCTGGCCACCCCAAATCAGTTGTCAAAAAAAACATTTTGGGCTGTGCAGAGCCTGGCCGTTGGTCTCTTATCTGGATGCTTTAATCCTCTAAGTGCCGCTCCCTGGGAGAAAGTGTGCAGGTTGGCGCCGTGGCTTAGTTGGTTAAAGCTTGTGTCGTAAATAGGACATACTGAATTTAAATCCCAGCACTGTCTTTGCTGGTAATCAAACACCACCTTGGGTTGTGTGGTTTTGCTTTGCGCAATCAGGCGGTACAGAGGAGTGTCAGAGCAGCATGCGATTTCATTTGTCAACCACCCCTCAGCTGCTGCCGAAGAATTCTGACTCAAGTCAACAACGCAGCAAGGCACCGTGGCTTAGCTGGTCAAAGCGCTTGTCTTGTAAATAGGAGATCCTGGGTTCGATTCCCAGCAGTGCCTTTTAACAGGTGGCTCTGTGGGTTCTTTCTTGGAAAGGAAGCCCTTACAGATCCTCCACTTTTCCAACCACATACCAATTACAGAGAGACCCACATATCTTGTCCTTCCCGCTCCCGAAATGCCTGAACTCAATTCAACGGACTGGCACAAGCCAGGAAAAAAAAGCTTTATGTGGCGCAATGGATAGCGCATTGGACTTCTAGACTCCCAGATGAGGCCATTCAAAGGTTGTGGGTTCGAGTCCCACCAGAGTCGTTACTTTTGACATTCTATTAATGGCGCTTGACAAACAAACACATATGCTCTCTGGCCACCCCTCCAGTTATAAAACTCTAAGTCTCACTTTCTTATTGGGTACATGCAAGTTGGTGCTGTGGCTTAGTTGGTTAAAGCGCCTGTCTAGTAAACAGGAGATCCTGGGTTCGAGTCCCAGCGGTGCCTTTGCTGGTGATCAAGTGCCACCTTGGGCTGTGAGGTTTTGCTCTCTGTAAAAAGGGGGTGCAGAAGAGTGCTAGAGCAGCATGCAATTTAATTTGCGAACCACCACTCAGATGCTGCCGAAGAATGTTGCCCAGAGTCATCTCAGCAATGCAGCATGGCTCAGCTGGTCAAAGAGCTTGCCTTGCAAACACGTGATCCTTGGTTTAGGACTGCTGCAAGCCTGGAAGGAGCTACTGCATGTGGCGCAGAGTGTAGTGCATTGGACTATTTGTCTGCGCTTTGACGCCATATGAAAGTTTGTGGGTTTGAGTCAAAACAGATTGGTGACTTCTGGCCTTTCGTTTATCATTAAAATGCACGCTTATGCCCTCGGGCAACAGAAAGTTGTGAAAAATATCATAAGCTGACCAGCCCGTGGACCTTTGTCCTCACTGCTGGATATTTTGATAAACTTACTCACCATCTGAGTGCTCTGCTTGGTGCTGTGGCTTATTTGGTTAAAGCGTCTGTCTCGTAAACAGGAGATCCTGGGTTCAAATCCCAGCGGTACCTTCAGCATCCCTTGTGTTCCTCAAGCATGTGCTTTTCTGAGATCGGACTGCAAACAGGCATAGCAAAGGCAGCAGGCATTTCCATTTCCAAATCAGATCCTGATAATGCATATGCTCTTTTGAACAGGTCAACAGTTGCTGACAGGCTCTGTGGCACAATAGATAGCAAACTGGACTTCTAGACTGCCAGATGAGGGCATTCAAAGATTAACTAATGGCACTTGGCCAACAATCCCAGAGGCTAGCTGGCCACCCCGAATCAGTTGTCAAAAAAAACATTTTGGGCTGTGCAGAGCCTGGCCGTTGGCCTCTTATCTGGATGCTTTAATCCTCTAAGTGCCTCTCCCTGGGAGAGTGTGTGCAGGTTGGAGCCATGGCTTAGTCGGTTAAAGCTTGTGTCGTAAATAGGACATACTGAATTTAAATCCCAGCACTGTCTTTGCTGGTAATCAAACACCACCTTGGGTTGTGTGGTTTTGCTTTGCGCAATCAGGCGGTACAGAGGAGTGTCAGAGCAGCATGCGATTTCATTTGTCAACCTGCCGAAGAATTCTGACGCAAGTCAACAATACAGCAAGGCGCCGTGGCTTAGCTGGTCAAAGCGCTTGTCTTGTAAACAGGAGATCCTGGGTTCGATTCCCAGCGGTGCCTTTTAACAGGTGGCTCTGCTCTGTGGGTTCTTTCTTGGAAAGGAAGCCCTTACAGATCCTCCACTTTTCCAACCACATACCAATTGCAGAGAGACCCACATATCTTGTCCTTCCCGCTCCCCAAATGCCTGAACTCAATTCAACGGACTGGCACAAGCCAGGAAAAAGAAGCTCCACACATGGCTCTGTGGCGCAATGGATAGCGCATTGGACTTCTAGACTGCCAGATGAGGCCATTCAAAGGTTGTGGGTTCGAGTCCCACCAGAGTCATTAAATTGCACGCTTATGCCCTCGGGCAACAGAAAGTTGTGAAAAATCTCATAAGCTGACCAGCCTGTGGACCTTTGTCCTCACTGCTGGATATTTTGATAAACTTACTCACTATCTGAGTGCTCTGCTTGGTGCTGTGGCTTAGTTGGTTAAAGCGTCTGTTTCGTAAACGGGTGATCCTGGATTCAAATCCCAGCGGTGCCTTCAGTATCCCTTGTGTGCCTCAAGCATGTGCTTTTCTGAGATCGGACTGCAAACAGGGATAGCAAAGGCAGCAGGCAATTCCATTTCCAAATCAGATCCTGATAATGCTGATGCTCTTTTGAACAGGTCAACAGTTGCTGACAGGCTCTGTGGCACAATAGATAGCAAACTGGACTTCTAGACTGCAAGATGAGGGCATTCAAAGGTTAACTAATGGCACTTGGCCAACAATCCCAGAGGCTAGCTGGCCACCCCAAATCAGTTGTCAAAAAAAAAACATTTTGGGCTGTGCAGAGCCTGGCCGTTGACCTCTTATCTGGATGCTTTAATCCTCTAAGTGCCTCTCCCTGGGAGAGTGTGTGCAGGTTGGCGCCGTGGCTTAGTTGGTTAAAGCTTGTGTCGTAAATAGGACATACTGAATTCAAATCCCAGCACTGTCTTTGCTGGTAATCAAACACCACCTTGGGTTGTGTGGTTTTGCTTTGCGCAATCAGGCGGTACAGAGGAGTGTCAGAGCAGCATGCGATTTCATTTGTCAACCACCCCTCATCTGCTGCTGAAGAATTCTGACTCAAGTCAACAACGCAGCAAGGCGCCGTGGCTTAGCTGGTCAAAGCGCTTGTCTTGTAAACAGGAGATCCTGGGTTCGATTCCCAGCGGTTCCTTTTAACAGGTGGCTCTGCTCTGTGGGTTCTTTCTTGGTAAGGAAGCCCTTACAGATCCTCCACTTTTCCAACCACATACCAATTGCAGA
The DNA here is from genome assembly GCF_963082965.1 of Carassius carassius. Lineage (NCBI taxonomy): Eukaryota > Metazoa > Chordata > Actinopteri > Cypriniformes > Cyprinidae > Carassius > Carassius carassius. Next base: position 18,697,319 of record NC_081782.1, read on the forward strand.
GAGATCCACATATCTTGTCCTTCCCGCTCCCCAAATGCCTGAACTCAATTCAACGGACTGGCACAAGCCAGGAAAAAAAAGCTCCACACATGGCTCTGTGGCACAATGGATAGCGCATTGGACTTCTAGACTGCCAGATGAGGCCATTCAAAGGTTGTGGGTTCGAGTCCCACCAGAGTCGTTACTTTTGGCATTCTGTTAATGGCGCTTGACAAACAAACACATATGCTCTCTGGCCACCCCTCCAGTTATAAAATTCTAAGTCTCACTTTCTTACTGGGTACATGCAAGTTGGTGCTGTGGCTTAGTTGGTTAAAGCGCCTGTCTAGTAAACAGGAGATCCTGGGTTCGAATCCCAGCGGTGCCTTTGCTGGTGATCAAGTGCTGCCTTGGGCTGTGAGGTTTTGCTCTCTGCAAAAAGTGGGTGCAGAGGAGTGCTAGAGCAGCATGCAATTTAATTTGCGAACCACCCCTCAGATGCTGCCGAAGAATGCTGCCCAGAGTCATCTCAGCAATGCAGCATGGCTCAGCTGGTCAAAGAGCTTGCCTTGCAAACACGTGATCCTTGGTTTAGGACTGCTGCAAGCCTGGAAGGAACTACTGCATGTGGCGCAGATGTTAGTGCATTGGACTATTAGTCTGTGGTTTGACGCCATATGAAGTTTGTGGGTTTGAGTCAAAACAGATTGGTGACTTCTGGCCTTTTGTTTATCATTAAATTGCACGCTTATGCCCTCGGGCAACAGAAAGTTGTGAAAAATCTCATAAGCTGACCAGCCCGTGGACCTTTGTCCTCACTGCTGGATATTTTGATAAACTTACTCACCATCTGAGTGCTCTGCTTGGTGCTGTGGCTTAGTTGGTTAAAGCATCTGTTTCGTAAACGGGTGATCCTGGATTCAAATACCAGCGGTGCCTTCAGTATCCCTTGTGTGCCTCAAGCATGTGCTTTTCTGAGATCGGACTGCAAACAGGGATAGCAAAGGCAGCAGGCAATTCCATTTCCAAATCAGATCCTGATAATGCTGATGCTCTTTTGAACAGGTCAACAGTTGCTGACAGGCTCTGTGGCACAATAGATAGCAAACTGGACTTCTAGACTGCCAGATGAGGGCATTCAAAGGTTAATTAATGGCACTTGGCCAACAATCCCAGAGGCTAGCTAGCCACCCCAAATCAGTTGTCAAAAAAAACATTTTGGGCTGTGCAGAGCCTGGCCGTTGGTCTCTTATCTGGATGCTTTAATCCTCTAAGTGCCGCTCCCTGGGAGAGTGTGTGCAGGTTGGCGCCGTGGCTTAGTTGGTTAAAGCTTGTGTCGTAAATAGGACATACTGAATTTAAATCCCAGCACTGTCTTTGCTGGTAATCAAACACCACCTTGGGTTGTGTGGTTTTGCTTTGCGCAATCAGGCGGTACAGAGGACCGTCAGAGCAGCATTGCGATTTCATTTGTCAACCACCCCTCAGCTGCTGCCGAAGAATTCTGACCCAAGTCAAAGATACAGCAAGGCGCCGTGGCTTAGCTGGTCAAAGCGCTTGTCTTGTAAACAGGAGATCCTGGGTTCGATTCCCAGCGGTGCCTTTTAACAGGTGGCTCTGCTCTGTGGGTTCTCTCTTGGAAAGGAAGCCCTTACAGATCCTCCACTTTTCCAACCACATACCAATTGCAGAGAGACCCACATATCTTGTCCTTCCCGCTCCCGAAATGCCTGAACTCAATTCAACGGACTGGCACAAGCCAGGAAACAAAAGCTCCACACATGGCTCTGTGGCGCAATGGATAGCGCATTAGACTTCTAGACTGCCAGATGAGGCCATTCAAAGGTTGTGGGTTCGAGTCCCACCAGAATTGTTACTTTTGCCATTCTGTTATTGGCGCTTGGCCAACAAACACATATTCTCTCTGGCCACCCCTCCAGAGTTATGAAACTCTAAGTCTCACTTTCTTACTGGGTACATGCAAGTTGGTGCTGTGGCTTAGTTGGTTAAAGCGCCTGTCTAGTAAACAGGAGATCCTGAGTTTGAATCCCAGCGGTGCCTTTCCTGGTGATCAAGTGCCGCCTTGGGCTGTGATGTTTTGCTCTCTGTAAAAAGGGGGTGCAGAGGAGTGCTAGAGCAGCATGCAATTTAATTTGCTAAACACCCCTCAGATGCTGCCGAAGAATGCTGCCCAGAGTCATCTCAGCAATGCAGCATGGCTCAGCTGGTCAAAGAGCTTGCCTTGCAAACACGTGATCCTTGGTTTAGGACTGCTGCAAGCCTGGAAGGAGCTACTGCATGTGGCGCAGAGTGTAGCGCATTGGACTATTTGTCTGCGGTTTGACGCCATATGAAGTTTGTGGGTTTGAGTCAAAACAGATTGGTGACTTCTGGCCTTTCGTTTATCATTAAAATGCACGCTTATGCCCTCGGGCAACAGAAAGTTGTGAAAAATATCATAAGCTGACCAGCCCGTGGACCTTTGTCCTCACTGCTGGATATTTTGATAAACTTACTCACCATCTGAGTGCTCTGCTTGGTGCTGTGGCTTATTTGGTTAAAGCGTCTGTCTCGTAAACAGGAGATCCTGGGTTCAAATCCCAGCGGTACCTTCAGCATCCCTTGTGTTCCTCAAGCATGTGCTTTTCTGAGATCGGACTGCAAACAGGCATAGCAACGGCAGCAGGCAATTCCATTTCCAAATCAGATCCTGATAATGCATATGCTCTTTTGAACAGGTCAACAGTTGCTGGCAGGCTCTGTGGCACAATAGATAGCAAACTGGACTTCTAGACTGCCAGATGAGGGCATTCAAAGGTTAACTAATGGCACTTGGCCAACAATCCCAGAGGCTAGCTGGCCACCCCGAATCAGTTGTCAAAAAAAACATTTTGGGCTGTGCAGAGCCTGGCCGTTGGCCTCTTATCTGGATGCTTTAATCCTCTAAGTGCCTCTCCCTGGGAGAGTGTGTGCAGGTTGGAGCCATGGCTTAGTCGGTTAAAGCTTGTGTCGTAATTAGGACATACTGAATTTAAATCCCAGCACTGTCTTTATTGGTAATCAAACACCACCTTGGGTTGTGTGGTTTGCTTTGCGCAATCAGGCGGTACAGAGGAGCATCAGAGCAGCATGCGATTTCGTTTGTCAACCACCCCTCAGCTGCTGCCGAAGAATTCTGACCCAAGTCAACAATACAGCAAGGCGCCGTGGCTTAGCTGGTCAAAGCGCTTGTCTTGTAAACAGGAGATCCTGGGTTCGATTCCCAGCGGTGCCTTTTAACAGGTGGCTCTGCTCTGTGGGTTATTTCTTGGAAAGGAAGCCCTTACAGATCCTCCACTTTTCCAACCACATACCAATTGCAGAGAGACCCACATATCTTGTCCTTCCCGCTCCCCAAATACCTGAACTCAATTCAACGGACTGGAACAAGCCAGGAAAAGAAAGCTCCACACATGGCTCTGTGGCGCAATGGATAGCGCATTGGACTTCTAGACTACCAGATGAGGCCATTCAAAGGTTGTGGGTTCGAGTCCCACCAGAGTCGTCACTTTTGGCATTCTTTTAATGGCGCTTGGCCAACAAACACATATGCTCTCTGGCCACCCTTCCAGAGTTATGAAACAAGTAATATACAAGTTGGTGCTGTGGCTTAGTTGGTTAAAGCGCCTGTGTTACGTTCCACGTGGGTTTTGTTTTCATTTAGTCTAGAGACTAGCGACACGCTAGTGTGCTTTGCACGTGTGAATGATTGGTGCTCATTATCTTCTCTCTGTGTTTTTAGTCTTCATTCTGCTGTGATTGGCCTAGCAGTACGTCACTCATCATTCCCTCATTAGGGGGGGCGTCTGGGAACCAATCAGAGTTTGCCAGATGACTTCAAAAGAACGACCTGTTCATTCATGCTCGCTCTCTCTCTCGCAGCGTGTTGAGCGCTCTGTATGAGGCTCTGCTCACCTTCACCATTCGAATCACGGCTCGCTTGTTTTTTTTTAAAACTAAGAACTATGTGAATCCAGTACTCGATAAGTTAGTGAGAGATGTATGTGTCGCTCTGTTCCTCTGTTCTTTGGAACTTGACTTGTTTACTTTTGAGATAGCAAAACTGAGAACTGTGTGTTCAAGTTCAACACCACGAGGTTGCCTATAAGCTGCTCTTTTGGTAAGAGAATGTCAGGTTAGTATGCCGCGGTATACATAACGCCCGTAGTGGTAACTTGTTAGACACACTAGGTTAGGAGTGAGCGCCACTCCCTGTATGTTTTGTTATTTAGCTAGTTTATTTAAGTGCCCGCATGCACTGAAGATCTCGGTTTTCTTTTCACATTTTTCTTTGTTTAGGTTTAGGATTAGCATAAGGATTGTTTTGTTATACTCTGTTCTTTTCTTTGGCGCCACTTTATGTTCTCTTACTAACAATTTATTTTAAACTATTTTCTACTCTTGAGGCTGTACATAGCGCACTACATTTAACATTCACGAACTGGATCTAGTGGCTTCGGCTTTTTGTAATAAATTCCAGTTTTAATTCATCAAATCGAGTGTGTCATGTGTTTATTCCATCCTACTCAGACATCAGCAGTGGTTTCAAAATAAGTGTTGCGAAATACCTTCTAGACATTAAAAGTTCGTAACATTTAATGGGGGCTCGTCTGGGATCGAAATATTGATATTAATATTCATATTTTTTTTCCCAAGTTATTATTTGGAATATTTACTGCTGGTGTGAGTGGTGGAATGACAATGACAGAACTTTTCGTTAGAGTGGATGTTCGTGATGTAGCCTAGTGAGCGGATGGGCTGGTTGAGTATATTAGTGATTTGATAGGAATAATATGGCTGACTTTGACTTGGATACTTTTGTTAGCGCAACCACAGAAGAACAACTTAGTAAATGCAGGAAAGAGGATCTGGTACTGATCGCTGCTCACTATAAACTTGCTGTCTCGAAGCAACTGCGTAAACTAGAGGTTAGGTCTGCTGTATCTCAGGGGTTGGTGGAATTAGGTGTTCTAAAATTGTCCGCAGGTGTCGGTGAAGGTATCTCCGATTCTGACGGTCGCCCTGGTGAGGAGGAGCGGAGCGAAACGGCTGAGGTAGAGGACTCTGAAGCCAAGGCTGTTTTGCCGCCTTCCGATCCTTTTTCTCCTGGCTCCGATGAGTCTGAAGGAGGTGATGCGCGAATGAAAGTTTGTTTAACGCGAGTGCAAATGGAGGCACTCGAACGGGCGGAAAGCCGTCGAATTGAGGCAGATCTGAAATACCGACTTGAAATCCGCAGGCTCGAAATCGAGGCGGAGACACAGATTAAGCTGCGTGAACTTGAGCTGAGTGCAGCTAATAGGACACCTATTCCGGTTACACAACCCTCGCAGACTGATGATGCTGGCACGGCGGGGACCACTTTTGAGGTCAGTAGACACATTTCACTAGTACCACAGTTCCGAGAAACAGAAGTTGATTCTTACTTTAGTGTATTTGAGCGGATTGCATCTACGCTCCATTGGCCTAAAGAGGTTTGGCCTCTACTATTACAGTGCAAGTTAACCGGTAAAGCTCAAGATGTTTGTGCTACACTTTCCTTAGAGGATAGCTTGAATTATGAGCTAGTGAAAGTTGCGATATTACGCGCATATGAACTTGTACCAGAAGCCTACCGACAGCGTTTTAGAAGTCACAAAAAACACTTCAGCCAGACTTTTGTTGAATTTGCAAGGGAGAAAGGAATTTTGTTTGATAAGTGGTGCACATCTAGCAAAGTAAATGATTTTAAAGACATGCGAGAACTTATTCTTTTAGAAGAATTTAAGAATTGTATTCCTGAGCGTGTTGTCATTTACTTGAATGAACAAAAAGTCACGTCTTTATCTCAAGCCTCTGTCTTGGCAGATGAGTTTTCCTTGACGCATAAAAAAGTGTTTACTTCAGTACGTTCTGAGAAGACTGCTGTCCAAGTGAGTTCGAGTAGTCCGTCTCGACCCAAACCAGTTCCTTTTAAATCCAAGGAGGATCGAGAATGTTTTTATTGTCACAAACCTGGCCATTTAATCGCTGATTGTATTGTGCTGAAACAAAACCAGTCGAGTTCTGCACCTAAGAGTGCTGGTTTTGTGAAACGGATTGATTCTAAAAAGATCGAGTGTAATGACAAGCCTGATTCCAGTTATGCACCTTTTCTGATGGAAGGGTTAATTTCCGTTACGGGAAATCCTGAGGAACGAATTCGAGTTCAGATGCTCCGTGATACAGGGGCTATGCAGTCCTTTATTAGTGGAGATGTACTGCCGTTCTCTGAACAAACCTTCTGTGGCAGTAATGTCCTAGTGCAGGGCATAGAGATGGGTCTCGTTCAGGTTCCGTTACATCGAATTCACTTAGAATCAGAACTGTGCACGGGCTTTGTGAAAGTAGCTGTTCGTGAACGCCTACCTGTGAGTGGGGTACAAGTTATCTTAGGCAATGATTTAGCCGGTGGGAGAATTATGCCTTTGTTGGAAGTCTTTGACAATCCAGTTGAACCCATACAGCCTGATGAATTATCACAGTCATAACCTGAAACCTTTTCAACTTGTGTAGTTACGTGGGCTCAAGCTCGTAAAATAGATGCTGATGATTTAGCTGCATCTTTTATTGCACCTGTTTTTATTGATGATGTTTTGCCTGAGGAGAGTAAAACTGTTGAAAATGTGCTTGTTCAAGATATTCCGTGTGAAAAAATGCATGTGACGCGTGAGAGAATTATTGTTGCTCAAGAGCAGGATAAAAGTCTTCAGAAATGTTTTGCTGCTGCTGTTTCCCCAGAGAAAGCTCGAGAGAGGAAAGCTGCATATTTTGTTGAGAACGGGTTACTGATGCGCAAGTGGTGTTCAGAGATAGCAGATGATACTGAGTGGAGTACTGTGTATCAGATCGTGATTCCTTCATGTTACCGACAACAAATTTTGTCGTTAGTTCACGATCATGATCTGGCAGGACATTTAGGGTTTAAGAAAACTTATCACCGAGTTTTAACGCACTTCTTTTGGCCCAGAATAAAAGCTGATGTCACACAATTTTGTCGCACATGTCACGTTTGTCAGATTACCGGCAAACCGAACCAAGTAATCCGGTGTGCTCCTCTCATTCCTATCCCGGTGGTTGGAGAACCATTCGAGCATGTCATTGTTGATTGTGTCGGTCCATTACCTAAATCTAAGACTGGTAATCAATTTTTATTGACCGTGATGTGTACTGCGACCCGGTTTCCTGAGGCGATTCCCTTGAGAAAGATTACGGCACCTGTCGTAACTAGAGCACTCGTTAAATTTTTTTCTACGTTTGGTTTACCAAAAATTGTGCAGACAGATCAAGGCACTAACTTTTTGTCAAAAAATTTTACTCAAGTGTTGTCCAGTTTAAATGTGTCACATAGGATCGCCAGTGCCTATCACGCTGAAAGCCAGGGGGCACTCGAACGTTTCCACCAAACGTTAAAGTCAATGCTTCGAAAATACTGTATGCAAACAGGTAAAGAGTGGGAAGAAGGTGTACCATTACTTTTATTTGCGATTAGGGAAGCAGTTCAGGAAAGTCTCGGATTCAGTCCTGCTGAATTAGTATTCGGTCACACTGTTAGAGGTCCTTTGAAAATGCTCAAAGAGAACCTGCTGTCTGTTGAGTCTAGCCCGAAAATGAACGTGCTGGATTATGTGAGTAAATTCCGTGAGCGTTTGCATCAAGCTTGTTCTGTGGCCAGAGAGTCACTTGAAGTGGCACAGGGAAAAATGAAACATTACTACGATCGTAAATCTGTACAGCGTACCTTTAATGAGGGCGATTCGGTGTTGGTTCTGCTACCTATGATAGGGTCTGCTTTATCAGCACGATTTTCTGGACCATACGAGGTCGTTAGAAAACTTAGTACTACCGATTACGTGATCAGAACTCCAGATAGGAGAAGGAAGACTCGTGTGTGTCACGTGAATATGTTAAAGCCGTTTCACAAAAGAGAAGCTGTCCAGAATGTTTCACCTACAGAGATCACTGTTCCAGCGTCATCTCCTGTGTCATCTCCTGTGCTCGCTTGTGCTGCTGCTGAGATCATCGATCCAGAGGATGATGGAATAGTTTTACGTCATACTAATCAACAATGTGCTCGACTCCAGAATTCTGAGGTATTATCTGATCTTCCATCTCATGTATCTCATCTATCGGAACGACAAGGATGTGATATTATGCAGTTGATTAACAGTTTCCCTGCTTTGTTTAATGATGTACCTTCTCGCACTACAGTTCTGGAGCACGACATCAATGTGGGTGATGCTGCTCCGATTAAACAGCACGCGTACCGTGTAAATGCAGCGAAACGAGATGTAACGCGAAGTGAGGTGGAGTATCTATTAGAGCATAGTCTCGCTCAGTTCAGTAAGAGTCCCTGGAGTTCGCCCTGCTTATTAGTGCCGAAGAGTGATGGTACCGCGCGATTCTGCACTGACTATCGGAAAATAAATGCTGTGACTGTTCCCGATTGTTACCCTTTGCCGCGCATGGAAGATTGCGTCGACAATCTCGGTTCAGCGCGTTATGTCAGTAAGTTAGACCTGTTAAAAGGTTACTGGCAAGTTCCTCTTACAAGTCGCACTTCTGACATTTCAGCCTTTGTCACCCCTGATAGTTTTCTCCAATACTCCGTAATGGCTTTCGGCATGCGTAACGCACCGGCCAACTTTCAGCGACTCATTAATCTTGTGTTGTCTGGAGTACCTAAGTGCAATGCGTACTTAGATGATTTAGTAGTTTATTCGACCGACTGGGAAGAACATGTTTCGTCATTGCACACAGTTTTTGAACGTCTTGAGAAAGCTTCACTGACTTTAAATTTAGCCAAATGCGAGTTTGGACAGGCCACTATCACGTATCTTGGGAAGGAAGTTGGTCAAGGTGAAGTGCGCCCTTTAGAAGCTAAGGTTACGGCTATAGCCGAGTTCCCTGTTCCAACCACCCGACGAGAGCTCCGTCGATTCTTAGGGATGGCTGGCTATTATCGTGGCTTTTGCCAGAATTTTTCAACTGTTGCACATCCGTTGACTTCGCTTCTTAGTCCATCCCGTACGTTTCGATGGTCAGAAGATTGTCAGTATGCTTTTAGTACGATCAAGGATCTTCTGTGTAATGCACCTGTTTTAGCCGCACCGAAATTTGACTCTGCTTTTAAACTCGACGTAGATGCGAGTTCTGTTGGCGCTGGAGCCGTTTTGATTCAGACCGGTGAGGATGAGATCGATCACCCGGTCTGTTATTTTTCGTGGAAATTTAACAAACATCAGTTAAATTATTCGACGATCGAAAAAGAAGCATTAGCACTGTTAATGGCTCTCCAGTATTTCGATGTATATGTCGGCTCGAGTAATTTTCCTGTTACTGTGTTCACTGATCACAACCCGTTAGTATTTCTGTCACGCATGTATAATCAGAATCAGCGCTTGATGCGCTGGACTCTGATTGTACAAGGTTATAATTTAGTGATTAAGCATAAGAAGGGTGTCGAGAATGTGATCGCTGACGCACTATCAAGGGTTGCCTATTGTGGTATTTGAGCGGAAGTATTTGAACAACTATATGTTTATTTAAGCCCATATAGTTGATTCTTAAGGGGGGAGGTGTTACGTTCCACATGGGTTTTGTTTTCATTTAGTCTAGAGACTAGCGACACGCTAGTGTGCTTTGCACGTGTGAATGATTGGTGCTCATTATCTTCTCTCTGTGTTTTTAGTCTTCACTCTGCTGTGATTGGCCTAGCAGTACGTCACTCATCATTCCCTCATTAGGGGCGGCGTCTGGGAACCAATCAGAGTTTGCCAGATGACTTCAAAAGAACGACCTGTTCATTCATGCTCGCTCTCTCTCTCGCAGCGTGTTGAGCGCTCTGTATGAGGCTCTGCTCACCTTCACCATTCGGATCACGGCTCGCTTGTTTTTTTTTAAAACTAAGAAATATGTGAATCCTGTACTCGATAAGTTAGTGAGAGATGTATGTGTCGCTCTGTTCCTCTGTTCTTTGGAACTTGACTTGTTTACTTTTGAGATAGCAAAACTGAGAACTGTGTGTTCAAGTTCAACACCACAAGGTTGCCTATAAGCTGCTCTTTTGGTAAGAGAATGTCAGGTTAGTATGCCGCGGTATACATAACGCCCGTAGTGGTAACTTGTTAGACACACTAGGTTAGGAGTGAGCGCCACTCCCTGTATGTTTTGTTATTTAGCTAGTTTATTTAAGTGCCCGCATGCACTGAAGATCTCGGTTTTCTTTTCACATTTTTCTTTGTTTAGGTTTAGGATTAGCATAAGGATTGTTTTGTTATACTCTGTTCTTTTCTTTGGCGCCACTTTATGTTCTCTTACTAACAATTTATTTTAAACTATTTTCTACTCTTGAGGCTGTACATAGCGCACTACATTTAACATTCACGAACTGGATCTAGTGGCTTCGGCTTTTTGTAATAAATTCCAGTTTTAATTCATCAAATCGAGTGTGTCATGTGTTTATTCCATCCTACTCAGACATCAGCAGTGGTTTCAAAATAAGTGTTGCGAAATACCTTCTAGACATTAAAAGTTCGTAACAGCCTGTCTAGTAAACAGGAGATCCTGGGTTCAAATCCCGGCCGTGCCTTTGCTGGTGATCAAGTGCCGCCTTGGGCTGTGAGGTTTTGATCTCTGTAAAAAGGGGGTGCAGAGGAGTGCTAGAGCAGCATGCAATTTAATTTGCGAACCACCCCTGAGATGCTGCCGAAGAATGCTGCCCAGAGTCATCTCAGCAATGCAGCATGGCTCAGCTGGTCAAAGAGCTTGCCTTGAAAACACGTGTTCCTTGGTTTAGGACTGCTGCAAGCCTGGAAGGAGCTACTGCATGTGGAGCAGAGTGTAGCGCATTGGACTATTTGTCTGCGGTTTGACGCCATATGAAGTGTGTGGGTTTGAGTCAAAACAGATTGGTGACTTCTGGCCTTTCGTTTATCATTAAAATGCACGCTTATGCCCTCGGGCAACAGAAAGTTGTGAAAAATATCATAAGCTGACCAGCCCGTGGACCTTTGTCCTCACTGCTGGATATTTTGATAAACTTACTCACCATCTGAGTGCTCTGCTTGGTGCTGTGGCTTATTTGGTTAAAGCGTCTGTCTCGTAAACAGGAGATCCTGGGTTCAAATCCCAGCGGTACCTTCAGCATCCCTTGTGTGCCTCAAGCATGTGCTTTTCTGAGATCGGACTGCAAACAGGCATAGCAAAGGCAGCAGGCAATTCCATTTCCAAATCAGATCCTGATAATGCTGATGCTCTTTTGAACAGGTCAACAGTTGCTGACAGGCTCTGTGGCACAATAGATAGCAAACTGGACTTCTAGACTGCAAGATGAGGGCATTCAAAGGTTAACTAATGGCACTTGGCCAACAATCCCAGAGGCTAGCTGGCCACCCCGAATCAGTTGTCAAAAAAAAAACATTTTGGGCTGTGCAAAGCCTGGCCGTTGGCCTCTTATCTGGATGCTTTAATCCTCTAAGTGCGGCTCCCTGGGAGAGTGTGTGCAGGTTGGCGCCGTGGCTTAGTTGGTTAAAGCTTGTGTCGTAAATAGGACATACTGAATTCAAATCCCAGCACTGTCTTTGCTGGTAATCAAACACCACCTTGGGTTGTGTGGTTTTGCTTTGCGCAATCAGGCGGTATAGAGGAGCGTCAGAGCAGCATGCGATTTCATTTGTCAACCACCCCTCAGCTGCTGCCGAAGAATTCTGACCCAAGTCAACAATACAGCAAGGCGCCGTGGCTTAGCTGGTCAAAGCGCTTGTCTTGTAAACAGGAGATCCTGGGTTCGATTTCCAGCGGTGCCTTTTAACAGGTGGCTCTGCTCTGTGGGTTCTTTCTTTTGGAAAGGAAGCCCTTACAGATCCTCCACTTTTCCAACCACATACCAATTGCAGAGAGACCCACATATCTTGGCCTTCCCGCTCCCCAAATGCCTGAACTCAATTCAACAGACTGGCACAAGCCAGGAAACAAAAGCTCCACACGTGGCACAATGGATAGCGCATTGGACTTCTAGACTGCCAGATGAGGCCATTCAAAGGTTGTGGGTTCGAGTCCCACCAGAGTCGTTACTTTTGGCATTCTTTTAATGGCGCTTGGCCAACAAACACATATGCTCTCTGGCCACCCTTCCAGAGTTATGAAACAAGTAATATACAAGTTGGTGCTGTGGCTTAGTTGGTTAAAGCGCCTGTCTAGTAAACAGGAGATCCTGGGTTTGAATCCCGGCGGTGCCTTTGCTGGTGATCAAGTGCCGCCTTGGGCTGTGAGGTTTTGATCTCTGTAAAAAGGGGGTGCAGAGGAGTGCTAGAGCAGCATGCAATTTAATTTGCGAACCACCCCTCAGATGCTGCCGAAGAATGCTGCCCAGAGTCACCTCAGCAATGCAGCATGGCTCAGCTGGTCAAAGAGCTTGCCTTGCAAACACATGATCCTTGGTTTAGGACTGCTGCAAGCCTGGAAGGAGCTACTGCATGTGGAGCAGAGTGTAGCGCATTGGACTATTTGTCTGCGGTTTGACGCCATATGAAGTTTGTGGGTTTGAGTCAAAACAGATTGGTGACTTCTGGCCTTTCGTTTATCATTAAAATGCACGCTTATGCCCTCGGGCAACAGAAAGTTGTGAAAAATATCATAAGCTGACCAGCCCGTGGACCTTTGTCCTCACTGCTGGATATTTTGATAAACTTACTCACCATCTGAGTGCTCTGCTTGGTGCTGTGGCTTATTTGGTTAAAGCGTCTGTCTCGTAAACAGGAGATCCTGGGTTCAAATCCCAGCGGTACCTTCAGCATCCCTTGTGTGCCTCAAGCATGTGCTTTTCTGAGATCGGACTGCAAACAGGCATAGCAAAGGCAGCAGGCAATTCCATTTCCAAATCAGATCCTGATAATGCTGATGCTCTTTTGAACAGGTCAACAGTTGCTGACAGGCTCTGTGGCACAATAGATAGCAAACTGGACTTCTAGACTGCAAGATGAGGGCATTCAAAGGTTAACTAATGGCACTTGGCCAACAATCCCAGAGGCTAGCTGGCCACCCCGAATCAGTTGTCAAAAAAAAAACATTTTGGGCTGTGCAAAGCCTGGCCGTTGGCCTCTTATCTGGATGCTTTAATCCTCTAAGTGCGGCTCCCTGGGAGAGTGTGTGCAGGTTGGCGCCGTGGCTTAGTTGGTTAAAGCTTGTGTCGTAAATAGGACATACTGAATTCAAATCCCAGCACTGTCTTTGCTGGTAATCAAACACCACCTTGGGTTGTGTGGTTTTGCTTTGCGCAATCAGGCGGTATAGAGGAGCGTCAGAGCAGCATGCGATTTCATTTGTCAACCACCCCTCAGCTGCTGCCGAAGAATTCTGACCCAAGTCAACAATACAGCAAGGCGCCGTGGCTTAGCTGGTCAAAGCGCTTGTCTTGTAAACAGGAGATCCTGGGTTCGATTTCCAGCGGTGCCTTTTAACAGGTGGCTCTGCTCTGTGGGTTCTTTCTTTTGGAAAGGAAGCCCTTACAGATCCTCCACTTTTCCAACCACATACCAATTGCAGAGAGACCCACATATCTTGGCCTTCCCGCTCCCCAAATGCCTGAACTCAATTCAACAGACTGGCACAAGCCAGGAAACAAAAGCTCCACACGTGGCACAATGGATAGCGCATTGGACTTCTAGACTGCCAGATGAGGCCATTCAAAGGTTGTGGGTTCGAGTCCCACCAGAGTCGTTACTTTTGGCATTCTTTTAATGGCGCTTGGCCAACAAACACATATACTCTCTGGACACCCTTCCAGAGTTATGAAACAAGTAATATACAAGTTGGTGCAGTGGCTTAGTTGGTTAAAGCGCCTGTCTAGTAAACAGGAGATCCTGGGTTTGAATCCCGGCGGTGCCTTTGCTGGTGATCAAGTGCCGCCTTGGGCTGTGAGGTTTTGATCTCTGTAAAAAGGGGGTGCAGAGGAGTGCTAGAGCAGCATGCAATTTAATTTGCGAACCACCCCTCAGATGCTGCCGAAAAATGCTGCCCAGAGTCACCTCAGCAATGCAGCATGGCTCAGCTGGTCAAAGAGCTTGCCTTGCAAACACATGATCCTTGGTTTAGGACTGCTGCAAGCCTGGAAGGAGCTACTGCATGTAGCGCATTGGACTATTTGTCTGCGGTTTGACGCCATATGAAGTTTGTGGGTTTGAGTCAAAACAGATTGGTGACTTCTGGCCTTTCGTTTATCATTAAAATGCACGCTTATGCCCTCGGGCAACAGAAAGTTGTGAAAAATATCATAAGCTGACCAGCCCGTGGACCTTTGTCCTCACTGCTGGATATTTTGATAAACTTACTCACCATCTGAGTGCTCTGCTTGGTGCTGTGGCTTATTTGGTTAAAGCGTCTGTCTCGTAAACAGGAGATCCTGGGTTCAAATCCCAGCGGTACCTTCAGCATCCCTTGTGTGCCTCAAGCATGTGCTTTTCTGAGATCGGACTGCAAACAGGCATAGCAAAGGCAGCAGGCAATTCCATTTCCAAATCAGATCCTGATAATGCTGATGCTCTTTTGAACAGGTCAACAGTTGCTGACAGGCTCTGTGGCACAATAGATAGCAAACTGGACTTCTATACTGCCAGATGAGGGCATTCAAAGGTTAACTAATGGCACTTGGCCAACAATCCCAGAGGCTAGCTGGCCACCCCGAATCAGTTGTCAAAAAAAAAACATTTTGGGCTGTGCAAAGCCTGGCCGTTGGCCTCTTATCTGGATGCTTTAATCCTCTAAGTGCGGCTCCCTGGGAGAGTGTGTGCAGGTTGGCGCCGTGGCTTAGTTGGTTAAAGCTTGTGTCGTAAATAGGACATACTGAATTCAAATCCCAGCACTGTCTTTGCTGGTAATCAAACACCACCTTGGGTTGTGTGGTTTTGCTTTGCGCAATCAGGCGGTACAGAGGAGCGTCAGAGCAGCATGCGATTTCATTTGTCAACCACCCCTCAGCTGCTGCCGAAGAATTCTGACCCAAGTCAACAATACAGCAAGGCGCCGTGGCTTAGCTGGTCAAAGCGCTTGTCTTGTAAACAGGAGATCCTGGGTTCGATTTCCAGCGGTGCCTTTTAACAGGTGGCTCTGCTCTGTGGGTTCTTTCTTTTGGAAAGGAAGCCCTTACAGATCCTCCACTTTTCCAACCACATACCAATTGCAGAGAGACCCACATATCTTGGCCTATCCGCTCCCCAAATGCCTGAACTCAATTCAACAGACTGGCACAAGCCAGGAAACAAAAGCTCCACACGTGGCACAATGGATAGCGCATTGGACTTCTAGACTGCCAGATGAGGCCATTCAAAGGTTGTGGGTTCGAGTCCCACCAGAGTCGTTACTTTTGGCATTCTGTTAATGGCGTTTGGCCAACAAACACATATTCTCTCTGGCCACCCCTCCAGAGTTATAAAACTCTAAGTCTCACTTTCTTACTGGGTACATGCAAGTTGGTGCTGTGGCTTAGTTGGTTAAAGCGCCTGTCTAGTAAACAGGAGATCCTGGGTTCAAATCCCAGCGGTGCCTTTGCTGGTGATCAAGTGCCGCCTTGGGCTGTGAGGTTTTGCTCTCTGTAAAACGGGGGTGCAGAGGAGTGCTAGAGCAGCATGCAATTTAATTTGCGAACCACCCCTCAGATGCTGCCGAAGAATGCTGCCCAGAGTCATCTCAGCAATGCAGCATGGCTCAGCTGGTCAAAGAGCTTGCCTTGCAAACACGTGATCCTTGGTTTAGGACTGCTTCAAGCCTGGAAGGAGCTACTGCATGTGGCGCAGAGTGTAGCCCATTGGACTATTTGTCTGCGGTTTGACGCCATATGAAGTTTGTGGGTTTGAGTCAAAACAGATTGGTGACTTCTGGCCTTTCGTTTATCATTAAATTGCACGCTTATGCCCTCGGGCAACAGAAAGTTGTGAAAAATCTCATAAGCTGACCAGCCCGTGGACCTTTGTCCTCACTGCTGGATATTTTAATAAACTTCCTCACTATCAGAGTGCTCTGCTTGGCGCCGTGGCTTAGTTGGTTAAAGCGTCTGTCTCGTAAACAGGAGATACTGTATTCAAATCCCAGCGGTGCCTTTAGCATCCCTTATGTGCCTCAAGCATGTGCTTTTCTGAGATCGGACTGCAAACAGGGATAGCAAAGGCAGCAGGCAATTCAGTTTCCAAATCAGATCCTGATAATGCTGATGCTCTTTTGAACAGGTCAACAGTTGCTGACAGTCTCTGTGGCACAAAAGATAGCAAACTGGACTTTTAGACTGCCAGATGAGGGCATTCAAAGGTTAACTAATGGCACTTGGCCAACAATCCCAGAGGCTAGCTGGCCACCCCGAATCAGTTGTCAAAAAAAACATTTTGGGCTGTGCAGAGCCTGGCCGTTGGCCTCTTATCTGGATGCTTTAATCCTCTAAGTGCCGCTCCCTGGGAGAGTGTGTGCAGGTTGGCGCCGTGGCTTAGTTTGTTAAAGCTTGTGTCGTAAATAGGACATACTGAATTTAAATCCCAGCACTGTCTTTGCTGGTAATCAAACACCACCTTGGGTTGTGTGGTTTTGCTTTGCGCAATCAGGCGGTACAGAGGAGCGTCAGAGCAGCATGCGATTTCGTTTGTCAACCACCCCTCAGCTGCTGCCGAAGAATTCTGACCCAAGACAACAATACAGCAAGGTGCCGTGGCTTAGCTGGTCAAAGCGCTTGTCTTGTAAACAGGAGATCCTGGATTCGATTCCCAGCGGTGCCTTTAGCATCCCTTATGTGCCTCAAGCATGTGCTTTTCTGAGATCGGACTGCAAACAGGGATAGCAAAGGCAGCAGGCAATTCAGTTTCCAAATCAGATCCTGATAATGCTGATGCTCTTTTGAACAGGTCAACAGTTGCTGACAGTCTCTGTGGCACAAAAGATAGCAAACTGGACTTTTAGACTGCCAGATGAGGGCATTCAAAGGTTAACTAATGGCACTTGGCCAACAATCCCAGAGGCTAGCTGGCCACCCCGAATCAGTTGTCAAAAAAACCATTTTGGGCTGTGCAGAGCCTGGCCGTTGGCCTCTTATCTGGATGCTTTAATCCTCTAAGTGCCGCTCCCTGGGAGAGTGTGTGCAGGTTGGCGCCGTGGCTTAGTTTGTTAAAGCTTGTGTCGTAAATAGGACATACTGAATTTAAATCCCAGCACTGTCTTTGCTGGTAATCAAACACCACCTTGGGTTGTGTGGTTTTGCTTTGCGCAATCAGGCGGTACAGAGGAGCGTCAGAGCAGCATGCGATTTCGTTTGTCAACCACCCCTCAGCTGCTGCCGAAGAATTCTGACCCAAGACAACAATACAGCAAGGTGCCGTGGCTTAGCTGGTCAAAGCGCTTGTCTTGTAAACAGGAGATCCTGGATTCGATTCCCAGCGGTGCCTTTTAACGGGTGGCTCTGCTCTGTGGGTTCTTTTTTGGAAAGGAAGCCCTTACAGATCCTCCACTTTTCCAACCACATACCAATTGCAGAGAGACCCACACATCTTGTCCTTCCCGCTCCCCAAATGCCTGAACTCAATTCAACGGACTGGCACAAGCCAGGAAACTAAAGCTCCACACGTGGCTCTGTGGCGCAATGGATAGCGCATTGGACTTCTAGACTGCCAGATGAGGCCATTCAAAGGTTGTGGGTTCGAGTCCAACCAGAGTCGTTACTTTTGGCATTCTGTTAATGGCGCTTGGCCAACAGACATATATTCTCTCTGGCCACCACTCCAGAGTTATAAAACTCTAAGTCTCACTTTCTTACTGGTTACATGCAAGTTGGTGCTGTGGCTTAGTTGGTTAAAGCGCCTGTCTAGTAAACAGGAGATCCTGGGTTCGAATCCCAGCGGTGCCTTTGCTGGTGATCAATTGCCGCCTTGGGCTGTGAGGTTTTGCTCTCTGTAAAAAGGGGGTGCAGAGGAGTGATAGAGCAGCATGCAATTTAATTTGCGAGCCACCCCTCAGATGCTGCCGAAGAATGCTGCCCAGAGTCATCTCAGCAATGCAGCATGGCTCAGCTGGTCAAAGAGCTTGCCTTGCATACACGTGATCCTTGGTTTAGGACTGCTGCAAGCCTGGAAGGAGCTACTGCATGTGGCGCAGAGTGTAGTGCAATGGACTATTAGTCTGCAGTTTGACGCCATATGAAGTTTGTGGGTTTGAGTCAAAACAGATTGGTGACTTCTGGCCTTTCGTTTATCATTAAATTGCACGCTTATGCCCTCGGGCAACAGAAAGTTGTGAAAAATCTCATAAGCTGACCAGCCCGTGGACCTTTGTCCTCACTGCTGGATATTTTGATAAACTTACTCACCATCTGAGTGCTCTGCTTGGTGCTGTGGCTTAGTTGGTTAAAGCGTCTGTCTCGTAAACAGGAGATCCTGGGTTCAAATCCCAGCGGTGCCTTCAGTATCCCTTGTGTGCCTCAAGCATGTGCTTTTCTGAGATCGGACTGCAAACAGGGATAGCAACGGCAGCAGGCAATTCCATTTCCAAATCAGATCCTGATAATGCTGATGCTCTTTTGAACAGGTCAACAGTTGCTGACAGGCTCTGTGGCACAATAGATAGCAAACTGGACTTCTAGACTGCCAGATGAGGGCATTCAAAGGTTAACTAATGGCACTTGGCCAACAATCCCAGAGGCTAGCTGGCCACCCCGAATCAGTTGTCAAAAAAAACATTTTGGGCTGTGCAAAGCCTGGCCGTTGGCCTCTTATCTGGATGCTTTAATCCTCTAAGTGCGGCTCCCTGGGAGAGTGTGTGCAGGTTGGCGCCGTGGCTTAGTTGGTTAAAGCTTGTGTTGTAAATAGGACATACTGAATTCCAATCCCAGCACTGTCTTTGCTGGTAATCAAACACCACCTAGGGTTGTGTGGTTTTGCTTTGCGCAATCAGGCGGTACAGAGGAGCGTCAGAGCAGCATGCGATTTCATTTGTCAACCACCCCTCAGCTGCTGCCGAAGAATTCTGACCCAAGTCAACAATACAGCAAGGCGCAGTGGCTTAGCTGGTCAAAGCGCTTGTCTTGTAAACAGGAGATCCTGGGTTCAATTCCCAGTGGTGCCTTTTAACAGGTGGCTCTGTTCTTTCTTGGAAAGGAAGCCCTTACAGATCCTCCACTTTTCCAACCACATACCAATTGCAGAGAGACCCACATATCTTGCCCTTCCCGCTCCCCAAATGCCTGAACTCAATTCAAGAGACTGGCACAAGCCAGGAAACAAAAGCTCCACACGTGGCACAATGGATAGCGCATTGGACTTCTAGACTGCCAGATGAGGCCATTCAAAGGTTGTGGGTTCGAGTCCCACCAGAGTCGTTACTTTTGGCATTCTGTTAATGGCGTTTGGCCAACAAACACATATTCTCTCTGGCCACCCCTCCAGAGTTATAAAACTCTAAGTCTCACTTTCTTACTGGGTACATGCAAGTTGGTGCTGTGGCTTAGCTGGTCAAAGCGCTTGTCTTGTAAACAGGAGATCCTGGGTTCGATTCCCAGCGGTGCCTTTTAACAGGTGGCACTGCTCTGTGGGTTCTCTCTTGGAAAGGAAGCCCTTACAGATCCTCCACTTTTCCAACCACATACCAATTGCAGAGAGACCCACATATCTTGTCCTTCCCCCTCCCCAAATGCCTGAACTCAATTCAACGGACTGGCACAAGCCAGGAAAAAAAAGCTCCACACATGGCTCTGTGGTGCAATGGATAGCGCATTAGACTTCTACATTGCCAGATGAGGCCATTCAAAGGTTGTGGGTTCGAGTCCCACCAGAGTTGTTACTTTTGGCATTCTGTTATTGGCGCTTGGCCAACAAACACATATTCTCTCTGGCCACCCCTCCAGAGTTATGAAACTCTAAGTCTCACTTTCTTACTGGGTACATGCAAGTTGGTGCTGTGGCTTAGTTGGTTAAAGCGCCTGTCTAGTAAACAGGAGATCCTGGGTTTGAATCCCAGCGGTGCCTTTGCTGGTGATCAAGTGCGGCCTTGGGCTGTGAGGTTTTGCGCTCTGTAAAAAGGGGGTGCAGAGGAGTGCTAGAGCAGCATGCAATTTAATTTGCTAAACACCCCTCAGATGCTGCCGAAGAATGCTGCCCAGAGTCATCTCAGCAATGCAGCATGGCTCAGCTGGTCAAAGAGCTTGCCTTGCAAACACGTGATCCTTGGTTTAGGACTGCTGCAAGCCTGGAAGGAGCTAATGCATGTGGCGCAGAGTGTAGCGCATTGGGCTGTTAATCTGCGGTTTGAGGCCATATGAAGCATGTGGGTTTGAGTCAAAACAGATTGGTGACTTCTGGCCTTTCGTTTATCATTAAATTGAACGCTTATGCCCTCGGGCAATAGAAAGTTGTGAAAAATCTCATAAGCTGACCAGCCCGTGGACCTTTGTCCTCACTGCTGGATATTTTGATAAACTTCCTCACTATCAGAGTGCTCTGCTTGGCGCCGTGGCTTAGTTGGTTAAAGCGTCTGTCTCGTAAACAGAAGATCCTGGGTTCAAATCCCAGCGGTGCCTTTACCATCCCTTGTGTGCCTTAAGCATGTGCTTTTCTGAGATCGGACTGCAAACAGGGATAGCAAAGGCAGCAGGCAATTCAGTTTCCAAATCAGATCCTGATAATGCTGATGCTCTTTTGAACAGGTCAACAGTTGCTGACAGTCTCTGTGGCACAAAAGATAGCAAACTGGACTTTTAGACTGCCAGATGAGGGCATTCAAAGGTTAACTAATGGCACTTGGCCAACAATCGCAGAGGCTAGCTGGCCACCCCGAATCAGTTGTCAAAAAAAACATTTTGGGCTGTGCAGAGCCTGGCCGTTGGCCTCTTATCTGGATGCTTTAATCCTCTAAGTGCCGCTCCCTGGGAGAGTGTGTGCAGGTTGGCGCCGTGGCTTAGTTGGTTAAAGCTTGTGTCGTAAATAGGACATACTGAATTTAAATCCCAGCACTGTCTTTGCTGGTAATCAAACACCACCTTGGGTTGTGTGGTTTTGCTTTGCGCAATTAGGCGGTACAGAGGAGCGTCAGAGCAGCATGCGATTTCATTTGTCAACCACCCCTCAGCTGCTGCCGAAGAATTCTGACCCAAGACAACAATACAGCAAGGTGCCGTGGCTTAGCTGGTCAAAGCGCTTGTCTTGTAAACAGGAGATCCTGGATTCGATTCCCAGCGGTGCCTTTTAACGGGTGGCTCTGCTCTGTGGGTTCTTTTTTGGAAAGGAAGCCCTTACAGATCCTCCACTTTTCCAACCACATACCAATTGCAGAGAGACCCACACATCTTGTCCTTCCCGCTCCCCAAATGCCTGAACTCAATTCAACGGACTGGCACAAGCCAGGAAACAAAAGCTCCACACGTGGCTCTGTGGCGCAATGGATAGCGCATTGGACTTCTAGACTGCCAGATGAGGCCATTCAAAGGTTGTGGGTTCGAGTCCCACCAGAGTCGTTACTTTTGGCATTCTGTTAATGGCGCTTGGCCAACAGACATATATTCTCTCTGGCCACCACTCCAGAGTTATAAAACTCTAAGTCTCACTTTCTTACTGGGTACATGCAAGTTGGTGCTGTGGCTTAGTTGGTTAAAGCGCCTGTCTAGTAAACAGGAGATCCTGGGTTCGAATCCCAGCGGTGCCTTTGCTGGTGATCAATTGCTGCCTTGGGCTGTGAGGTTTTGCTCTCTGTAAAAAGGGGGTGCAGAGGAGTGATAGAGCAGCATGCAATTTAATTTGCGAGCCACCCCTCAGATGCTGCCGAAGAATGCTGCCCAGAGTCATCTCAGCAATGCAGCATGGCTCAGCTGGTCAAAGAGCTTGCCTTGCATACACGTGATCCTTGGTTTAGGACTGCTGCAAGCCTGGAAGGAGCTACTGCATGTGGCGCAGAGTGTAGCGCAATGGACTATTAGTCTGCAGTTTGACGCCATATGAAGTTTGTGGGTTTGAGTCAAAACAGATTGGTGACTTCTGGCCTTTCGTTTATCATTAAATTGCACGCTTATGCCCTCGGGCAACAGAAAGTTGTGAAAAATCTCATAAGCTGACCAGCCCGTGGACCTTTGTCCTCACTGCTGGATATTTTGATAAACTTACTCACCATCTGAGTGCTCTGCTTGGTGCTGTGGCTTAGTTGGTTAAAGCGTCTGTCTCGTAAACAGGAGATCCTGGGTTCAAATCCCAGCGGTGCCTTCAGTATCCCTTGTGTGCCTCAAGCATGTGCTTTTCTGAGATCGGACTGCAAACAGGGATAGCAACGGCAGCAGGCAATTCCATTTCCAAATCAGATCCTGATAATGCTGATGCTCTTTTGTACAGGTCAACAGTTGCTGACAGGCTCTGTGGCACAATAGATAGCAAACTGGATTTCTAGACTGCCAGATGAGGGCATTCAAAGGTTAACTAATGGCACTTGGCCAACAATCCCAGAGGCTAGCTGGCCACCCCGAATCAGTTGTCAAAAAAAACATTTTGGGCTGTGCAAAGCCTGGCCGTTGGCCTCTTATCTGGATGCTTTAATCCTCTAAGTGCGGCTCCCTGGGAGAGTGTGTGCAGGTTGGCGCCGTGGCTTAGTTGGTTAAAGCTTGTGTTGTAAATAGGACATACTGAATTCAAATCCCAGCACTGTCTTTGCTGGTAATCAAACACCACCTTGGGTTGTGTGGTTTTGCTTTGCGCAATCAGGCGGTACAGAGGAGCGTCAGAGCAGCATGCGATTTCATTTGTCAACCACCCCTCAGCTGCTGCCGAAGAATTCTGACCCAAGTCAACAATACAGCAAGGCGCAGTGGCTTAGCTGGTCAAAGCGCTTGTCTTGTAAACAGGAGATCCTGGGTTCAATTCCCAGTGGTGCCTTTTAACAGGTGGCTCTGTTCTTTCTTGGAAAGGAAGCCCTTACAGATCCTCCACTTTTCCAACCACATACCAATTGCAGAGAGACCCACATATCTTGTCCTTCCCGCTCCCCAAATGCCTGAACTCAATTCAACGGACTGGCACAAGCCAGGAAAAAAAAGCTCCACACGTGGCGCAATGGATAGCGCATTGGACTTCTAGACTGCCAGATGAGGCCATTCAAAGGTTGTGGGTTCGAGTCCCACCAGAGTCGTTACTTTTGGCGTTATGTTAATGGCGCTTGGCCAACAAACACATATTATCTCTGGCCACCCCTCCAGAGTTATAAAACTCTAAGTCTCACTTTCTTACTGGGTACATGCAAGTTGGTGCTGTGGCTTAGTTGGTTAAAGCGCCTGTCTAGAAAACAGGAGATCCTGGGTTCGATTTCCAGCGGTGCCTTTTAACAGGTGGCTCTGCTCTGTGGGTTCTTTCTTTTGGAAAGGAAGCCCTTACAGATCCTCCACTTTTCCAACCACATACCAATTGCAGAGAGACCGACATATCTTGGCCTTCCCGCTCCCCAAATGCCTGAACTCAATTCAACAGACTGGCACAAGCCAGGAAACAAAAGCTCCACACGTGGCACAATGGATAGCGCATTGGACTTCTAGACTGACAGATGAGGCCATTCAAAGGTTGTGGGTTCGAGTCCCACCAGAGTCGTTACTTTTGGCATTCTGTTAATGGCACTTGACAAACAAACAGGAGATCCTGGGTTTTAATGCCAGCGGTGCCTTTGCTGGTGATCAAGTGCCGCCTTGGGCTGTGAGGTTTTGCTCTCTGTAAAAAGGGGGTGCAGAGGAGTGCTAGAGCAGCATACAATTTAATTTGTGAACCACCCCTCAGATGCTGCCGAAGAATGCTGCCCAGAGTCATCTCAACAATGCAGCATGGCTCAACTGGTCAAAGAGCTTGCCTTGCAAACAAGTGATCCTTGGTTTAGGACTGCTGCAAGCCTGGAAGGAGCTACTGCATGTGGCGCAGAGTGTAGCGCATTGGACTATTAGTCTGCAGTTTGAGGCAATAATAAATTTGTGGGTCTGAGTCAAAACAGATTGGTGACTTCTGGCCTTTCGTTTATCATTAAATTGCACGCGTATGCCCTCGGGTAACAGAAAGTTGTGAAAAATCTCATAAGCTGACCAGCCCTTGGACCTTTGTCCTCACTGCTGGATATTTTAATAAACTTCCTCACTATCGGAGTGCTCTGCTTGGCGCCGTGGCTTAGTTGGTTAAAGCGTCTGTCTCGTAAACAGGAGATCCTGGGTTCAAATCCCAGCGGTGCCTTTAGCATCCCTTGTGTGCCTTAAGCATGTGCTTTTCTGAGATTGGACTGCAAACAGGGATAGCAAAGGCAGCAGGCAATTCCATTTCCAAATCAGATCCTGATAATGCATATGCTCTTTTGAACAGGTCAACAGTTGCTGACATGCTCTGTGGCACAATAGATAGCAAACTGGACTTCTAGACTGCCAGATGAGGGCATTCAAAGGTTAACTAATGGCACTTGGCCAACAATCCCAGAGGCTAGCTGGCCACCCCGAATCAGTTGTCAAAAAAAACATTTTGGGCTGTGCAGAGCCTGGCCGTTGGCCTCTTATCTGGATGCTTTACTCCTCTAAGTGCCTCTCCCTGGGAGAGTGTGTGCAGGTTGGAGCCATGGCTTAGTTGGTTAAAGCTTGTGTCGTAAATAGGACATATTGAATTTAAATCCCAGCACTGTCTTTGCTGGTAATCAAACACCACCTTGAGTTGTGTGGTTTTGCTTTGCGCAATCAGGCGGTACAGAGGAGTGTCAGAGCAGCATGCGATTTCATTTGTCAACCACCCCTTATCTGCTGCCGAAGAATTCTGACCCAAGTCAACAATACAGCAAGGCGCCGTGGCTTAGCTGGTCAAAGCACTTGTCTTGTAAACAGGAGATCCTGGGTTCGATTCCCAGCGGTGCCTTTTAACAGGTGGCTCTGCTCTGTGGGTTCTTTCTTGGAAAGGAAGCCCTTACAGATCCTCCACTTTTCCAACCACATACCAATTGCAGAGAGACCCACATATCTTGTCCTTCCCACTCCCCAAATGCCTGAACTCAATTCAACGGACTGGCACAAGCCAGGAAAAAAAAGCTGCACACATGGCTCTGTGGCGCAATGGATTGCGCATTGGACTTCTAGACTGCCAGATGGGGGCATTCAAAAGTTGTGGGTTCGAGTCCCACCAGAGTCATTACTTTTGGCATTCTTTTAATGGCGCTTGGCCAGCAAACACATATGCTCTCTGGCCACCCTTCCAGAGTTATGAAACAAGTAATATGCAAGTTGTTGCTGTGGCTTAGTTGGTTAAAGCGCCTGTCTAGTAAACAGGAGATCCTGGGTTCGAATCCTGGCCGTGCCTTTGCTGGTGATCAAGTGCCGCCTTGGCCTGTGAGGTTTTGCTCTCTGTAAAAAGGGGGTGCAGAGGACTGCTAGAGCAACATGCAATTTAATTTTCGAACCACCCCTCAGATGCTGCCGAAGAATGCTGCCCAGAGTCATCTCAGCAATGCAGCATGGCTCAGCTGGTCAAAGAGCTTGCCTTGCAAACACGTGATCCTTGGTTCAGGACTGCTGCAAGCCTGGAAGGAGCTACTTCATGTGGCGCAGAGTGTAGGGCATTGGACTATTAATCTGCGTTTTGAGGCCATATGAAGTTTGTGGGTTTGAGTCAAAACAGATTGGTGACTTCTGGCCTTTCGTTTATCATTAAATTGCACGCTTATGCCCTCGGGCAACAGAAAGTTTTGAAAAATCTCATAAGCTGACCAGCCCGTGGACCTTTGTCCTCACTGCTGGATATTTTGATAAACTTACTCACCATCTGAGTGCTCCGCTTGGTGCTGTGGCTTAGTTGGTTAAAGCGTCTGTCTCGTAAACAGGAGATCCTGGGTTCAAATCCCAGCGGTGCCTTTAGAATCCCTTGTGTGCCTCAAGCATGTGCTTTTCTGAGATCGGACTGCAAACAGGGATAGCAAAGGCAGCAGGTAATTCCGTTTCCAAGTCAGATCCTGATAATGCTGATGCTCTTTTGAACAGGTCAACAGTTGCTGACAGGCTCTGTGGCACAATAGATAGCAAACTGGACTTCTAGACTGCCAGATGAGGGCATTCAAAGGTTAACTAATGGCACTTGGCCAACAATCCCACAGTCTAGCTGGCCACCCCGAATCAGTTGTAAAAAAAAAACATTTTGGGCTGTGCAAAGCCTGGCCGTTGGCCTCTTATCTGGATGCTTTAATCCTCAAAGTGCGGCTCCCTGGGAGAGTGTGTGCAGGTTGGCGCGGTGGCTTAGTTGGTTAAAGCTTGTGTCGTAAATAGGACATACTGAATTCAAATCCCAGCACTGTCTTTGCTGGTAATCAAACACCACCTTGGGTTGTGTGGTTTTGCTTTGCGCAATCAGGCGGTACAGAGGAGCGTCAGAGCAGCATGCAATTTCATTTGTCAATCACCCCTCAGCTGCTGCCGAAGAATTCTGACCCAAGTCAACAATACAGCAAGGCGCCGTGGCTTAGCTGGTCAACAAACACATATTTTCTCTGGCCACCCCTCCAGAGTTATAAAACTCTAAGTCTCACTTTCTTACTGGGTACATGCAAGTTGGTGCTGTGGCTTAGTTGTTTAAAGCGCCTGTCTAGTAAACAGGAGATCCTGGGTTCGAATCCCAGCGGTGCCTTTGCTGGTGATCAAGTGCTTCCTTGGGCTTTGAGGTTTTGCTCTCCGTAAAAAGGGGTTGCAGAGGAGTGCTAAAGCAGCATGCAATTTAATTTGCGAACCATCCCCTCAGATGCTGCCGAAGAATGCTGCCCAGAGTCATCTCAACAATGCAGCATGGCTCAACTGGTCAAAGAGCTTGCCTTGCAAACAAGTGATCCTTGGTTTAGGACTGCTGCAAGCCTGGAAAGAGCTACTGCATGTGGCGCAGAGAGTAGCGCATTGGACTATTAGTCTGCGGTTTGAGGCAATATTAAATTTGTGGGTTTGAGTCAAAACAGATTGGTGACTTCTGGCCTTTTGTTTATCATTAAATTGAACGCTTATGCCCTCGGGCAACAGAAAGTTGTGAAAAATCTCATAAGCTGACCAGCCCTTGGAGCTTTGTCCTCACCGCTGGATGTTTTGATCAACTTACTCCACCTGCCAGTGCTCTGCTTGGTGCCATGGCTTAGTTGGTTAAAGCGTCTGTCTCGTAAACAGGAGATCCTGGGTTCAAATCCCAGCGGTGCCTTTAGCATCCCTTGTGTGCCTCAAGCATGTGCTTTTCTGAGATCGGATAGCAAAGGCAGCAGGCAATTCCATTTCCAAATCAGACCCTGATAATGCTGATGCTCTTTTGAACAGGTCAACAGTTGCTGACAGGCTCTGTGGCACAATAGATAGCAAACTGGACTTCTAGACTGCCAGATGAGTCCATTCAAAGGTTAACTAATGGCACTTGGCCAACAAACCCATAGGCTAGCTGGCCACCCCGAATCAGTTATCAAAAAAACTAATTTAGGCTGTGCAGAGCCTGGCCGTTGGCCTCTTATCTGGATGCTTTAATCCTCTAAGTGCCGCTCGCTGGGAGCGTGTGTGCAGGTTGGCGCTGTGGCTTAGTTGGTTAAAGCTTGTGTCGTAAATAGGACATACTGAATTCAAATCCCAGCACTGTCTTTGCTGGTAATCAAACACCACCTTGGGTTATGTGGTTTGCTTTGCGCAATCAGGAGGTACAGAGGAGCGCCAGAGCAGCATGCGATTTCATTTGTCAACCACCCCTCAGCTGCTGCCGAAGAATTCTGACCCAAGTCAACAATACAGCAAGGCGCTGTGGCTTAGCTGGTCAAAGCGCTTGTCTTGTAAACAGGAGATCCTGGGTTCGATTCCCAGCCGTGCCTTTTAACAGGTGGCTCTGCTCTGTGGGTTCTTTCTTGGAAAGGAAGCCCTTACAGATCCTCCACTTTTCCAACCACATACCAATTGCAAAGAGACCCACATATCTTGTCCTTCCCGCTCCCCAAATGCCTGAACTCAATTCAACGGACTGGCACAAGCCAGGAAAAAAAGGTCCACACATGGCTCTGTGGCGCAATGGAGAGCGCATTGGACTTCTAGACTGCCAAATGAGGCCATTCAAAGGTTGTGGGTTTGAGTCTTACCAGAGTCGTTACTTTTGGCATTCTGTTAATGGCGCTTGGCCAACAAAAACATATTCTCTCTGGCCACCCCTCCAGAGTTATAAAACTCTAAGTCTCAGTTTCTTACTGGGTACATGCAAGTTGGTGCTGTGGCTTAGTTGGTTAAATCGCCTGTCTAGTAAATAGGAGATTCTGGGTTCGATTCCCAGCGGTGCCTTTTAACAGGTGGTTCTGCTCTGTGGGTTCTTTCTTGGAAAGGAAGCCCTTACAGATCCTCCACTTTTCCAACCACATACCAATTGCAGAGAGACCCACATATCTTGTCCTTCCTGCTCCCCAAATGCCTGAACTCAATTCAACGGACTGGCACAAACCAGGAAAAAAAAGCTCCACACATGGCTCTGTGGCGCAATGGATAGCGCATTGGACTTCTAGACTGCCAGATGAGGCCATTCAAAGAATGTGGGTTTGAGTCCCACCAGAGTCGTTACTTTTGGCATTCTTTTAATGGCGCTTGGCCAACAAACACATATGCTCTCTGGCCACCCCTCCAGAGTTATAAAACAAGTTATATGCAAGTTGGTGCTTTGGCTTAGTTGGTTAAAGCGACTGTCTAGTAAACAGGAGATCCTGGGTTCGAATCCCAGCGGTGCCTTTGCTGGTGATCAATTGCCGCCTTGGGCTGTGAGGTTTTGCTCTCTGTAAAAAGGGGGTGCAGAGGAGTGATAGAGCAGCATGCAATTTAATTTGCGAGCCACCCCTCAGATGCTGCCGAAGAATGCTGCCCAGAGTCATCTCAGCAATGCAGCATGGCTCAGCTGGTCAAAGAGCTTGCCTTGCATACACGTGATCCTTGGTTTAGGACTGCTGCAAGCCTGGAAGGAGCTACTGCATGTGGCGCAGAGTGTAGTGCAATGGACTATTAGTCTGCAGTTTGACGCCATATGAAGTTTGTGGGTTTGAGTCAAAACAGATTGGTGACTTCTGGCCTTTCGTTTATCATTAAATTGCACGCTTATGCCCTCGGGCAACAGAAAGTTGTGAAAAATCTCATAAGCTGACCAGCCCGTGGACCTTTGTCCTCACTGCTGGATATTTTGATAAACTTACTCACCATCTGAGTGCTCTGCTTGGTGCTGTGGCTTAGTTGGTTAAAGCGTCTGTCTCGTAAACAGGAGATCCTGGGTTCAAATCCCAGCGGTGCCTTCAGTATCCCTTGTGTGCCTCAAGCATGTGCTTTTCTGAGATCGGACTGCAAACAGGGATAGCAACGGCAGCAGGCAATTCCATTTCCAAATCAGATCCTGATAATGCTGATGCTCTTTTGAACAGGTCAACAGTTGCTGACAGGCTCTGTGGCACAATAGATAGCAAACTGGACTTCTAGACTGCCAGATGAGGGCATTCAAAGGTTAACTAATGGCACTTGGCCAACAATCCCAGAGGCTAGCTGGCCACCCCGAATCAGTTGTCAAAAAAAACATTTTGGGCTGTGCAAAGCCTGGCCGTTGGCCTCTTATCTGGATGCTTTAATCCTCTAAGTGCGGCTCCCTGGGAGAGTGTGTGCAGGTTGGCGCCGTGGCTTAGTTGGTTAAAGCTTGTGTTGTAAATAGGACATACTGAATTCCAATCCCAGCACTGTCTTTGCTGGTAATCAAACACCACCTAGGGTTGTGTGGTTTTGCTTTGCGCAATCAGGCGGTACAGAGGAGCGTCAGAGCAGCATGCGATTTCATTTGTCAACCACCCCTCAGCTGCTGCCGAAGAATTCTGACCCAAGTCAACAATACAGCAAGGCGCAGTGGCTTAGCTGGTCAAAGCGCTTGTCTTGTAAACAGGAGATCCTGGGTTCAATTCCCAGTGGTGCCTTTTAACAGGTGGCTCTGTTCTTTCTTGGAAAGGAAGCCCTTACAGATCCTCCACTTTTCCAACCACATACCAATTGCAGAGAGACCCACATATCTTGCCCTTCCCGCTCCCCAAATGCCTGAACTCAATTCAAGAGACTGGCACAAGCCAGGAAACAAAAGCTCCACACGTGGCACAATGGATAGCGCATTGGACTTCTAGACTGCCAGATGAGGCCATTCAAAGGTTGTGGGTTCGAGTCCCACCAGAGTCGTTACTTTTGGCATTCTGTTAATGGCGTTTGGCCAACAAACACATATTCTCTCTGGCCACCCCTCCAGAGTTATAAAACTCTAAGTCTCACTTTCTTACTGGGTACATGCAAGTTGGTGCTGTGGCTTAGCTGGTCAAAGCGCTTGTCTTGTAAACAGGAGATCCTGGGTTCGATTCCCAGCGGTGCCTTTTAACAGGTGGCACTGCTCTGTGGGTTCTCTCTTGGAAAGGAAGCCCTTACAGATCCTCCACTTTTCCAACCACATACCAATTGCAGAGAGACCCACATATCTTGTCCTTCCCCCTCCCCAAATGCCTGAACTCAATTCAACGGACTGGCACAAGCCAGGAAAAAAAAGCTCCACACATGGCTCTGTGGTGCAATGGATAGCGCATTAGACTTCTACATTGCCAGATGAGGCCATTCAAAGGTTGTGGGTTCGAGTCCCACCAGAGTTGTTACTTTTGGCATTCTGTTATTGGCGCTTGGCCAACAAACACATATTCTCTCTGGCCACCCCTCCAGAGTTATGAAACTCTAAGTCTCACTTTCTTACTGGGTACATGCAAGTTGGTGCTGTGGCTTAGTTGGTTAAAGCGCCTGTCTAGTAAACAGGAGATCCTGGGTTTGAATCCCAGCGGTGCCTTTGCTGGTGATCAAGTGCGGCCTTGGGCTGTGAGGTTTTGCGCTCTGTAAAAAGGGGGTGCAGAGGAGTGCTAGAGCAGCATGCAATTTAATTTGCTAAACACCCCTCAGATGCTGCCGAAGAATGCTGCCCAGAGTCATCTCAGCAATGCAGCATGGCTCAGCTGGTCAAAGAGCTTGCCTTGCAAACACGTGATCCTTGGTTTAGGACTGCTGCAAGCCTGGAAGGAGCTAATGCATGTGGCGCAGAGTGTAGCGCATTGGGCTGTTAATCTGCGGTTTGAGGCCATATGAAGCATGTGGGTTTGAGTCAAAACAGATTGGTGACTTCTGGCCTTTCGTTTATCATTAAATTGAACGCTTATGCCCTCGGGCAATAGAAAGTTGTGAAAAATCTCATAAGCTGACCAGCCCGTGGACCTTTGTCCTCACTGCTGGATATTTTGATAAACTTCCTCACTATCAGAGTGCTCTGCTTGGCGCCGTGGCTTAGTTGGTTAAAGCGTCTGTCTCGTAAACAGAAGATCCTGGGTTCAAATCCCAGCGGTGCCTTTACCATCCCTTGTGTGCCTTAAGCATGTGCTTTTCTGAGATCGGACTGCAAACAGGGATAGCAAAGGCAGCAGGCAATTCAGTTTCCAAATCAGATCCTGATAATGCTGATGCTCTTTTGAACAGGTCAACAGTTGCTGACAGTCTCTGTGGCACAAAAGATAGCAAACTGGACTTTTAGACTGCCAGATGAGGGCATTCAAAGGTTAACTAATGGCACTTGGCCAACAATCGCAGAGGCTAGCTGGCCACCCCGAATCAGTTGTCAAAAAAAACATTTTGGGCTGTGCAGAGCCTGGCCGTTGGCCTCTTATCTGGATGCTTTAATCCTCTAAGTGCCGCTCCCTGGGAGAGTGTGTGCAGGTTGGCGCCGTGGCTTAGTTGGTTAAAGCTTGTGTCGTAAATAGGACATACTGAATTTAAATCCCAGCACTGTCTTTGCTGGTAATCAAACACCACCTTGGGTTGTGTGGTTTTGCTTTGCGCAATTAGGCGGTACAGAGGAGCGTCAGAGCAGCATGCGATTTCATTTGTCAACCACCCCTCAGCTGCTGCCGAAGAATTCTGACCCAAGACAACAATACAGCAAGGTGCCGTGGCTTAGCTGGTCAAAGCGCTTGTCTTGTAAACAGGAGATCCTGGATTCGATTCCCAGCGGTGCCTTTTAACGGGTGGCTCTGCTCTGTGGGTTCTTTTTTGGAAAGGAAGCCCTTACAGATCCTCCACTTTTCCAACCACATACCAATTGCAGAGAGACCCACACATCTTGTCCTTCCCGCTCCCCAAATGCCTGAACTCAATTCAACGGACTGGCACAAGCCAGGAAACAAAAGCTCCACACGTGGCTCTGTGGCGCAATGGATAGCGCATTGGACTTCTAGACTGCCAGATGAGGCCATTCAAAGGTTGTGGGTTCGAGTCCCACCAGAGTCGTTACTTTTGGCATTCTGTTAATGGCGCTTGGCCAACAGACATATATTCTCTCTGGCCACCACTCCAGAGTTATAAAACTCTAAGTCTCACTTTCTTACTGGGTACATGCAAGTTGGTGCTGTGGCTTAGTTGGTTAAAGCGCCTGTCTAGTAAACAGGAGATCCTGGGTTCGAATCCCAGCGGTGCCTTTGCTGGTGATCAATTGCTGCCTTGGGCTGTGAGGTTTTGCTCTCTGTAAAAAGGGGGTGCAGAGGAGTGATAGAGCAGCATGCAATTTAATTTGCGAGCCACCCCTCAGATGCTGCCGAAGAATGCTGCCCAGAGTCATCTCAGCAATGCAGCATGGCTCAGCTGGTCAAAGAGCTTGCCTTGCATACACGTGATCCTTGGTTTAGGACTGCTGCAAGCCTGGAAGGAGCTACTGCATGTGGCGCAGAGTGTAGCGCAATGGACTATTAGTCTGCAGTTTGACGCCATATGAAGTTTGTGGGTTTGAGTCAAAACAGATTGGTGACTTCTGGCCTTTCGTTTATCATTAAATTGCACGCTTATGCCCTCGGGCAACAGAAAGTTGTGAAAAATCTCATAAGCTGACCAGCCCGTGGACCTTTGTCCTCACTGCTGGATATTTTGATAAACTTACTCACCATCTGAGTGCTCTGCTTGGTGCTGTGGCTTAGTTGGTTAAAGCGTCTGTCTCGTAAACAGGAGATCCTGGGTTCAAATCCCAGCGGTGCCTTCAGTATCCCTTGTGTGCCTCAAGCATGTGCTTTTCTGAGATCGGACTGCAAACAGGGATAGCAACGGCAGCAGGCAATTCCATTTCCAAATCAGATCCTGATAATGCTGATGCTCTTTTGTACAGGTCAACAGTTGCTGACAGGCTCTGTGGCACAATAGATAGCAAACTGGATTTCTAGACTGCCAGATGAGGGCATTCAAAGGTTAACTAATGGCACTTGGCCAACAATCCCAGAGGCTAGCTGGCCACCCCGAATCAGTTGTCAAAAAAAACATTTTGGGCTGTGCAAAGCCTGGCCGTTGGCCTCTTATCTGGATGCTTTAATCCTCTAAGTGCGGCTCCCTGGGAGAGTGTGTGCAGGTTGGCGCCGTGGCTTAGTTGGTTAAAGCTTGTGTTGTAAATAGGACATACTGAATTCAAATCCCAGCACTGTCTTTGCTGGTAATCAAACACCACCTTGGGTTGTGTGGTTTTGCTTTGCGCAATCAGGCGGTACAGAGGAGCGTCAGAGCAGCATGCGATTTCATTTGTCAACCACCCCTCAGCTGCTGCCGAAGAATTCTGACCCAAGTCAACAATACAGCAAGGCGCAGTGGCTTAGCTGGTCAAAGCGCTTGTCTTGTAAACAGGAGATCCTGGGTTCAATTCCCAGTGGTGCCTTTTAACAGGTGGCTCTGTTCTTTCTTGGAAAGGAAGCCCTTACAGATCCTCCACTTTTCCAACCACATACCAATTGCAGAGAGACCCACATATCTTGTCCTTCCCGCTCCCCAAATGCCTGAACTCAATTCAACGGACTGGCACAAGCCAGGAAAAAAAAGCTCCACACGTGGCGCAATGGATAGCGCATTGGACTTCTAGACTGCCAGATGAGGCCATTCAAAGGTTGTGGGTTCGAGTCCCACCAGAGTCGTTACTTTTGGCGTTATGTTAATGGCGCTTGGCCAACAAACACATATTATCTCTGGCCACCCCTCCAGAGTTATAAAACTCTAAGTCTCACTTTCTTACTGGGTACATGCAAGTTGGTGCTGTGGCTTAGTTGGTTAAAGCGCCTGTCTAGAAAACAGGAGATCCTGGGTTCGATTTCCAGCGGTGCCTTTTAACAGGTGGCTCTGCTCTGTGGGTTCTTTCTTTTGGAAAGGAAGCCCTTACAGATCCTCCACTTTTCCAACCACATACCAATTGCAGAGAGACCGACATATCTTGGCCTTCCCGCTCCCCAAATGCCTGAACTCAATTCAACAGACTGGCACAAGCCAGCAAAACAAAAGCTCCACACGTGGCACAATGGATAGCGCATTGGACTTCTAGACTGACAGATGAGGCCATTCAAAGGTTGTGGGTTCGAGTCCCACCAGAGTCGTTACTTTTGGCATTCTGTTAATGGCACTTGACAAACAAACACATATGCTCTCTGGCCACCCCTCCAGTTATAAAACTCTAAGTCTCACTTTCTTACTGGGTACATGCAAGTTGGTGCTGTGGCTTAGTTGGTTAAAGCGCCTGTCTAGTAAACAGGAGATCCTGGGTTTTAATGCCAGCGGTGCCTTTGCTGGTGATCAAGTGCCGCCTTGGGCTGTGAGGTTTTGCTCTCTGTAAAAAGGGGGTGCAGAGGAGTGCTAGAGCAGCATACAATTTAATTTGTGAACCACCCCTCAGATGCTGCCGAAGAATGCTGCCCAGAGTCATCTCAACAATGCAGCATGGCTCAACTGGTCAAAGAGCTTGCCTTGCAAACAAGTGATCCTTGGTTTAGGACTGCTGCAAGCCTGGAAGGAGCTACTGCATGTGGCGCAGAGTGTAGCGCATTGGACTATTAGTCTGCAGTTTGAGGCAATAATAAATTTGTGGGTCTGAGTCAAAACAGATTGGTGACTTCTGGCCTTTCGTTTATCATTAAATTGCACGCGTATGCCCTCGGGTAACAGAAAGTTGTGAAAAATCTCATAAGCTGACCAGCCCTTGGACCTTTGTCCTCACTGCTGGATATTTTAATAAACTTCCTCACTATCGGAGTGCTCTGCTTGGCGCCGTGGCTTAGTTGGTTAAAGCGTCTGTCTCGTAAACAGGAGATCCTGGGTTCAAATCCCAGCGGTGCCTTTAGCATCCCTTGTGTGCCTTAAGCATGTGCTTTTCTGAGATTGGACTGCAAACAGGGATAGCAAAGGCAGCAGGCAATTCCATTTCCAAATCAGATCCTGATAATGCATATGCTCTTTTGAACAGGTCAACAGTTGCTGACATGCTCTGTGGCACAATAGATAGCAAACTGGACTTCTAGACTGCCAGATGAGGGCATTCAAAGGTTAACTAATGGCACTTGGCCAACAATCCCAGAGGCTAGCTGGCCACCCCGAATCAGTTGTCAAAAAAAACATTTTGGGCTGTGCAGAGCCTGGCCGTTGGCCTCTTATCTGGATGCTTTACTCCTCTAAGTGCCTCTCCCTGGGAGAGTGTGTGCAGGTTGGAGCCATGGCTTAGTTGGTTAAAGCTTGTGTCGTAAATAGGACATATTGAATTTAAATCCCAGCACTGTCTTTGCTGGTAATCAAACACCACCTTGAGTTGTGTGGTTTTGCTTTGCGCAATCAGGCGGTA
Source organism: Carassius carassius (assembly GCF_963082965.1). Taxonomy (NCBI): domain Eukaryota; kingdom Metazoa; phylum Chordata; class Actinopteri; order Cypriniformes; family Cyprinidae; genus Carassius; species Carassius carassius. The sequence goes on from NC_081782.1 coordinate 18,733,015, forward strand.
CAGAGGAGTGTCAGAGCAGCATGCGATTTCATTTGTCAACCACCCCTTATCTGCTGCCGAAGAATTCTGACCCAAGTCAACAATACAGCAAGGCGCCGTGGCTTAGCTGGTCAAAGCACTTGTCTTGTAAACAGGAGATCCTGGGTTCGATTCCCAGCGGTGCCTTTTAACAGGTGGCTCTGCTCTGTGGGTTCTTTCTTGGAAAGGAAGCCCTTACAGATCCTCCACTTTTCCAACCACATACCAATTGCAGAGAGACCCACATATCTTGTCCTTCCCACTCCCCAAATGCCTGAACTCAATTCAACGGACTGGCACAAGCCAGGAAAAAAAAGCTGCACACATGGCTCTGTGGCGCAATGGATTGCGCATTGGACTTCTAGACTGCCAGATGGGGGCATTCAAAAGTTGTGGGTTCGAGTCCCACCAGAGTCATTACTTTTGGCATTCTTTTAATGGCGCTTGGCCAGCAAACACATATGCTCTCTGGCCACCCTTCCAGAGTTATGAAACAAGTAATATGCAAGTTGTTGCTGTGGCTTAGTTGGTTAAAGCGCCTGTCTAGTAAACAGGAGATCCTGGGTTCGAATCCTGGCCGTGCCTTTGCTGGTGATCAAGTGCCGCCTTGGCCTGTGAGGTTTTGCTCTCTGTAAAAAGGGGGTGCAGAGGACTGCTAGAGCAACATGCAATTTAATTTTCGAACCACCCCTCAGATGCTGCCGAAGAATGCTGCCCAGAGTCATCTCAGCAATGCAGCATGGCTCAGCTGGTCAAAGAGCTTGCCTTGCAAACACGTGATCCTTGGTTCAGGACTGCTGCAAGCCTGGAAGGAGCTACTTCATGTGGCGCAGAGTGTAGGGCATTGGACTATTAATCTGCGTTTTGAGGCCATATGAAGTTTGTGGGTTTGAGTCAAAACAGATTGGTGACTTCTGGCCTTTCGTTTATCATTAAATTGCACGCTTATGCCCTCGGGCAACAGAAAGTTTTGAAAAATCTCATAAGCTGACCAGCCCGTGGACCTTTGTCCTCACTGCTGGATATTTTGATAAACTTACTCACCATCTGAGTGCTCCGCTTGGTGCTGTGGCTTAGTTGGTTAAAGCGTCTGTCTCGTAAACAGGAGATCCTGGGTTCAAATCCCAGCGGTGCCTTTAGAATCCCTTGTGTGCCTCAAGCATGTGCTTTTCTGAGATCGGACTGCAAACAGGGATAGCAAAGGCAGCAGGTAATTCCGTTTCCAAGTCAGATCCTGATAATGCTGATGCTCTTTTGAACAGGTCAACAGTTGCTGACAGGCTCTGTGGCACAATAGATAGCAAACTGGACTTCTAGACTGCCAGATGAGGGCATTCAAAGGTTAACTAATGGCACTTGGCCAACAATCCCACAGTCTAGCTGGCCACCCCGAATCAGTTGTAAAAAAAAAACATTTTGGGCTGTGCAAAGCCTGGCCGTTGGCCTCTTATCTGGATGCTTTAATCCTCAAAGTGCGGCTCCCTGGGAGAGTGTGTGCAGGTTGGCGCGGTGGCTTAGTTGGTTAAAGCTTGTGTCGTAAATAGGACATACTGAATTCAAATCCCAGCACTGTCTTTGCTGGTAATCAAACACCACCTTGGGTTGTGTGGTTTTGCTTTGCGCAATCAGGCGGTACAGAGGAGCGTCAGAGCAGCATGCAATTTCATTTGTCAATCACCCCTCAGCTGCTGCCGAAGAATTCTGACCCAAGTCAACAATACAGCAAGGCGCCGTGGCTTAGCTGGTCAACAAACACATATTTTCTCTGGCCACCCCTCCAGAGTTATAAAACTCTAAGTCTCACTTTCTTACTGGGTACATGCAAGTTGGTGCTGTGGCTTAGTTGTTTAAAGCGCCTGTCTAGTAAACAGGAGATCCTGGGTTCGAATCCCAGCGGTGCCTTTGCTGGTGATCAAGTGCTTCCTTGGGCTTTGAGGTTTTGCTCTCCGTAAAAAGGGGTTGCAGAGGAGTGCTAAAGCAGCATGCAATTTAATTTGCGAACCATCCCCTCAGATGCTGCCGAAGAATGCTGCCCAGAGTCATCTCAACAATGCAGCATGGCTCAACTGGTCAAAGAGCTTGCCTTGCAAACAAGTGATCCTTGGTTTAGGACTGCTGCAAGCCTGGAAGGAGCTACTGCATGTGGCGCAGAGAGTAGCGCATTGGACTATTAGTCTGCGGTTTGAGGCAATATTAAATTTGTGGGTTTGAGTCAAAACAGATTGGTGACTTCTGGCCTTTTGTTTATCATTAAATTGAACGCTTATGCCCTCGGGCAACAGAAAGTTGTGAAAAATCTCATAAGCTGACCAGCCCTTGGAGCTTTGTCCTCACCGCTGGATGTTTTGATCAACTTACTCCACCTGCCAGTGCTCTGCTTGGTGCCATGGCTTAGTTGGTTAAAGCGTCTGTCTCGTAAACAGGAGATCCTGGGTTCAAATCCCAGCGGTGCCTTTAGCATCCCTTGTGTGCCTCAAGCATGTGCTTTTCTGAGATCGGATAGCAAAGGCAGCAGGCAATTCCATTTCCAAATCAGACCCTGATAATGCTGATGCTCTTTTGAACAGGTCAACAGTTGCTGACAGGCTCTGTGGCACAATAGATAGCAAACTGGACTTCTAGACTGCCAGATGAGTCCATTCAAAGGTTAACTAATGGCACTTGGCCAACAAACCCATAGGCTAGCTGGCCACCCCGAATCAGTTATCAAAAAAACTAATTTAGGCTGTGCAGAGCCTGGCCGTTGGCCTCTTATCTGGATGCTTTAATCCTCTAAGTGCCGCTCGCTGGGAGCGTGTGTGCAGGTTGGCGCTGTGGCTTAGTTGGTTAAAGCTTGTGTCGTAAATAGGACATACTGAATTCAAATCCCAGCACTGTCTTTGCTGGTAATCAAACACCACCTTGGGTTATGTGGTTTGCTTTGCGCAATCAGGAGGTACAGAGGAGCGCCAGAGCAGCATGCGATTTCATTTGTCAACCACCCCTCAGCTGCTGCCGAAGAATTCTGACCCAAGTCAACAATACAGCAAGGCGCTGTGGCTTAGCTGGTCAAAGCGCTTGTCTTGTAAACAGGAGATCCTGGGTTCGATTCCCAGCCGTGCCTTTTAACAGGTGGCTCTGCTCTGTGGGTTCTTTCTTGGAAAGGAAGCCCTTACAGATCCTCCACTTTTCCAACCACATACCAATTGCAAAGAGACCCACATATCTTGTCCTTCCCGCTCCCCAAATGCCTGAACTCAATTCAACGGACTGGCACAAGCCAGGAAAAAAAGGTCCACACATGGCTCTGTGGCGCAATGGAGAGCGCATTGGACTTCTAGACTGCCAAATGAGGCCATTCAAAGGTTGTGGGTTTGAGTCTTACCAGAGTCGTTACTTTTGGCATTCTGTTAATGGCGCTTGGCCAACAAAAACATATTCTCTCTGGCCACCCCTCCAGAGTTATAAAACTCTAAGTCTCAGTTTCTTACTGGGTACATGCAAGTTGGTGCTGTGGCTTAGTTGGTTAAATCGCCTGTCTAGTAAATAGGAGATTCTGGGTTCGATTCCCAGCGGTGCCTTTTAACAGGTGGTTCTGCTCTGTGGGTTCTTTCTTGGAAAGGAAGCCCTTACAGATCCTCCACTTTTCCAACCACATACCAATTGCAGAGAGACCCACATATCTTGTCCTTCCTGCTCCCCAAATGCCTGAACTCAATTCAACGGACTGGCACAAACCAGGAAAAAAAAGCTCCACACATGGCTCTGTGGCGCAATGGATAGCGCATTGGACTTCTAGACTGCCAGATGAGGCCATTCAAAGAATGTGGGTTTGAGTCCCACCAGAGTCGTTACTTTTGGCATTCTTTTAATGGCGCTTGGCCAACAAACACATATGCTCTCTGGCCACCCCTCCAGAGTTATAAAACAAGTTATATGCAAGTTGGTGCTTTGGCTTAGTTGGTTAAAGCGACTGTCTAGTAAACAGGAGATCCTGGGTTTGAATCCCAGCGGTGCCTTTGCTGGTGATCAAGTGCTTCCTTGGGCTGTGAGGTTTTGCTCTTTGTAAAAAGGGGGTGCAGAGGAGTGCTAGAGCAACATGCAATTTAATTTGCGAACCACCCCTCAGATGCTGCCGAAGAATGCTGCCCAGAGTCATCTCAGCAATGCAGCATGGCTCAGCTGGTCAAAGAGCTTGCCTTGCAAACACGTGATCCTTGGTTTAGGACTGCTGCAAGCCTGGAAGGAGCTACTGCATGTGGCGCAGAGTGTAGTGCATTGGACTATTAGTCTGCAGTTTGACGCCATATGAAGTTTGTGGGTTTGAGTCAAAACAGATTGGTGACTTCTGGCCTTTTGTTTATCATTAAATTGCACGCTTATGCCCTCGGGCAACAGAAAGTTGTGAAAAATCTCATAAGCTGACCAGCCCGTGGACCTTTGTCCTCACTGCTGGATATTTTGATAAACTTACTCACCATCTGAGTGCTGTGCTGTGGCTTAGTTGGTTAAAGCGTCTGTTTCGTAAATGGGTGATCCTGGATTCAAATTCCAGCGGTGCCTTCAGTATCCCTTGTGTGCCTCATGTGCTTTTCTGAGATCGGACTGCAAACAGGGATAGCAAAGGCAGCAGGCAATTCCATTTCCAAATCAGATCCTGATAATGCTGATGCTCTTTTGAACAGGTCAACAGTTGCTGACAGGCTCTGTGGCACAATAGATAGCAAACTGGACTTCTAGACTGCCAGATGAGGGCATTCAAAGGTTAACTAATGGCACTTGGCCAACAATCCCAGAGGCTAGCTGGCCACCCCAAATCAGTTGTCAAAAAAAACATTTTGGGCTGTGCAGAGCCTGGCCGTTGGCCTCTTATCTGGATGCTTTAATCCTCTAAGTGCCGCTCCCTGGGAGAGTGTGTGCAGGTTGGCGCCGTGGCTTAGTTGGTTAAAGCTTGTGTCGTAAATAGGACAAACTGAATTCAAATCCCAGCACTGTCTTTGCTGGTAATCAAACACCACCTTGGGTTGTGTGGTTTTGCTTTGCACAATCAGGCGGTACAGAGGAGCGTCAGAGCAGCATGCGATTTCATTTGTCAACCACCCCTCAGCTGCTGCCGAAGAATTCTGACCCAAGTCAACAATACAGCAAGGCGCCGTGGCTTAGCTGGTCAAAGCGCTTGTCTTGTAAACAGGAGATCCTGGGTTCGATTCCCAGCGGTTCCTTTTAACAGGTGGATCTGCTCTGTGGGTTCTTTCTTGGAAAGGAAGCCCTTACAGATCCTCCACTTTTCCAACCACATGCCAATTGCAGAGAGACCCACATATCTTGGCCTTCCCGCTCCCCAAATGCCTGAACTCAATTCAACGGACTGGCACAAGCCAGGAAACAAAAGCTCCACACGTGGCGCAATGGATAGCGCATGGACTGCTGCAAGCCGGGAAGGTGCTACTGCATGTGGCGCAGAGTGTAGTGCATTGGACTATTAGTCTGCGGTTTGACGCCAAATGAAGTTTGTTGGTTTGAGTCAAAACAGATTGGTGACTTCTGGCCTTTTATTCATCATTTTATTTATCATTGTGAAAAATCTCATAAGCTGACCGGCCCGTGGACCTTTGTCCTCACTGCTGGATATTTTGATAAACTTACTCACCATCTGAGTGCTCTGCTTGGTGCTGTGGCTTAGTTGGTTAAAGCGTCTGTTTCGTAAATGGGTGATCCTGGATTCAAATCCCAGCGGTGCCTTCAGTATCCCTTGTGTGCCTCAAGCATGTGCTTTTCTGAGATCGGACTGCAAACAGGGATAGCAAAGGCAGCAGGCAATTCCATTTCCAAATCAGATCCTGATAATGCTGATGCTCTTTTGAACAGGTCAACAGTTGCTGACAGGCTCTGTGGCACAATAGATAGCAAACTGGACTTCTAGACTGCCAGATGAGTCCATTCAAAGGTTAACTAATGGCACTTGGCCAACAATCCCAGAGGCTAGCTGGCCACCCCAAATCAGTTGTCAAAAAAAACATTTTGGGCTGTGCAGAGCCTGGCCGTTGGCCTCTTATCTGGGTGCTTTAATCCCCTTTAGTGCCCCTCCCTGAGAGAGTGTGTGCAGGTTGGCGCCGTGGCTTAGTTGGTTAAAGCTTGTGTCGTAAATAGGACAAACTGAATTCAAATCCCAGCACTGTCTTTGCTGGTAATCAAACACCACCTTGGGTTGTGTGGTTTTGCTTTGCACAATCAGGCGGTACAGAGGAGCGTCAGAGCAGCATGCGATTTCATTTGTCAACCACCCCTCAGCTGCTGCCGAAGAATTCTGACCCAAGTCAACAATACAGCAAGGCGCCTTGGCTTAGCTGGTCAAAGCGCTTGTCTTGTAAACAGGAGATCCTGGGTTCGATTCCCAGCGGTTCCTTTTAACAGGTGGATCTGCTCTGTGGGTTCTTTCTTGGAAAGGAAGCCCTTACAGATCCTCCACTTTTCCAACCACATGCCAATTGCAGAGAGACCCACATATCTTGGCCTTCCCGCTCCCCAAATGCCTGAACTCAATTCAACGGACTGGCACAAGCCAGGAAACAAAAGCTCCACACGTGGCGCAATGGATAGCGCATGGACTGCTGCAAGCCGGGAAGGTGCTACTGCATGTGGCGCAGAGTGTAGTGCATTGGACTATTAGTCTGCGGTTTGACGCCAAATGAAGTTTGTTGGTTTGAGTCAAAACAGATTGGTGACTTCTAGCCTTTTATTCATCATTTTATTTATCATTGTGAAAAATCTCATAAGCTGACCGGCCCGTGGACCTTTGTCCTCACTGCTGGATATTTTGATAAACTTACTCACCATCTGAGTGCTCTGCTTGGTGCTGTGGCTTAGTTGGTTAAAGCGTCTGTTTCGTAAATGGGTGATCCTGGATTCAAATCCCAGCGGTGCCTTCAGTATCCCTTGTGTGCCTCAAGCATGTGCTTTTCTGAGATCGGACTGCAAACAGGGATAGCAAAGGCAGCAGGCAATTCCATTTCCAAATCAGATCCTGATAATGCTGATGCTCTTTTGAACAGGTCAACAGTTGCTGACAGGCTCTGTGGCACAATAGATAGCAAACTGGACTTCTAGACTGCCAGATGAGTCCATTCAAAGGTTAACTAATGGCACTTGGCCAACAATCCCAGAGGCTAGCTGGCCACCCCAAATCAGTTGTCAAAAAAAACATTTTGGGCTGTGCAGAGCCTGGCCGTTGGCCTCTTATCTGGGTGCTTTAATCCCCTTTAGTGCCCCTCCCTGAGAGAGTGTGTGCAGGTTGGCGCCCGTGGCTTAGTTGGTTAAAGCTTGTGTTGTAAATAGGACATACTGAATTCAAATCCCAGCACTGTCTTTGCTGGTAATCAAACACCACCTTGGGTTGTGTGGTTTCGCTTTGCGCAATCAGGCGGTACAGAGGAGCATCAGAGCAGCATGCGATTTCATTTGCCAACCACCCCTCAGCTGCTGCCGAAGAATTCTGACCCAAGTCAACAAAGCAACAGGGCGCTGTGGCTTAGTTGGTTAAAGCGCTTGTCTTGTAAACAGGAGATCCTGGGTTCGAATCCCAGCGGTGCCTTTGCTGGTGATCAAGTGCTGCCTTGGGCTGTGAGATTTTGCTCTCTGTGAAAAGGGGGTGCAGAGGAGTGCTAGAGCAGCATGCAATTTAATTTGCGAACCAGCCCTCAGATGCTGCCGAAGAATGCTGCCCAGAGTCATCTCAGCAATGCAGCATGGCTCAGCTGGTCAAAGAGCTTGCCTTGCAAACAGGTGATCCTTGGTTTAGGACCGCTGCAAGCCTTTAAGGAGCTACTGCATGTGGCGCAGAGTGTAGCGCATTGGACTATTAGTCTGCGGGGTGAGCCCATATGAAGTTTGTGGGTTTGAGTCAAAACAGATTGGTGACTTCTGGCCTTTCATTTATCATTAAATTGCACGCTTATGCCCTTGGGCAACAGAAAGTTGTGAAAAATCTCATAAGCTGACCAGCCCATGGACCTTTGTCCTCACCGCATCCCTTGTGTGCCTCAAGCATGTGCTTTTCTGAGATCGGACTGCAATCAGGGATAGCAAAGGCAGCTGGCGATTCCATTTCCAAACCAGATCCTGATAATGCTGACGCTCTTTTGAATAGGTCAACAGTTGCTGACAGGCTCTGTGGCACAATAGATAGCAAACTGGACTTCTAGACTGCCAGATGAGGCCTTTCACATCAATCAAATCAAACTTTTTTTCTATAGCCCTTTACAGCAGCCACAAGGTGTCCAAAGTGCTTCACATCAGATACAAATAACACATCATTCGAACACAATATTCGAATAAAATTATAAACAATAAGCTATATATAATTACTTAGAAACATCAATGGACAAAGGAAAAATAAAAAAAAATGTTACAATTTTACAATGTTACACCGCTACTGCGTATTAAATGCCAATTTAAACAAATAAGTTTTAAGTTTGGTTTTAAAGAGTACAACGTCTGTTTCAGTACCCATGTCAGGGGGGAGCTTATTCCAAAGCTTAGGGCCAGCAACAGCAAAGGCCCTATCACCTTACTGTTTATGCTTCGACTTAGGGACCTGTAAAGTGCATTGATCAGAAGACCGCAACCAACGATTTTGTCCACCCAGAGTTAAAAGCTCAGACAGGTGCTCAGGGGCTAGCCCATTTAGAGCTTTAAAAACAAACAATAAAATCTTAAAATCAATCCTAAAATGCACTGGAAGCCAGTGGAGAGTAGCTAAAACCGGAGTAATGTGTGCTATTCTAGAAGTACTGGTTAAAAAGCGAGCAGCAACATTTTGTACAAGTTGCAGACGGGAAAGAGATGTTTGACTCAGACCGACATAAAGAGCATTGCAATAATCAAGCCTTGAACTAATAAAGGCATGTAAAGCTCTTTCCAAATCATGCCTTGCAAGAAAAGGCTTAACTTTACTCAGCAGACGAAGTTGGAAGAAGCTCATTTTTACTACATTGCTAATCTGTGTATCAAATTTCATGCTGCAATCGAAAGTCACGCCCAAATTCCTGACAGTTTGTTTGGCAGATGGAGTCAAAGCTCCCAAACTTAAATTAGAATTTACTGACATGCATCTTGTATTGAAAACAATGCATTCAGTTTTATCATCGTTTAAAGTAAGGAAATTGCGAGAAAGCCACAGCTTTCCTGTTTGTTGTTGGCGGCTGTACTGCGTTTGAGCTCCGTCACTATATTCTTTTCATTGACTATTTTTAACTCAAAAATCAATTTTATACATCATCGTTTCCGTTTATATAACGTGTGAATATATCCTCTATTGTATTCTACAACAAAAACAATCAGAGTGCCTCGCTATCACCAGTGTTGGGGAGTAACTAGTTACATGTAACGCCGTTACGTAATTTAATTACAAAATTATTGTAACTGTAATTAGTTACAGTTACTAAGAAAAAATGAGTAATTAAATTACAGTTACTTATGAAATTTTTTACGATTACAAAGGGGATTACATTTGAATATTTACACACATCCACATACAGATTTAACTGATTTCTTTCCCAAATTGCACTGACTATTCTGAGACATACCACCCTAATAATTTCCGGGATGCGGAAATACAGTCTGGTTCGTAGAATCCAGTCATAAAAACCGGAATGCCTAACGCGGACGGAATATGCCACATTTTGGATGACTAAATCACTTCATCAGTACACTTGAATCAAAACATGACATCGACTAGTGTCTGTGAATATAAAGCCCCAAAAATGCAATATATGACTTGCACATTCTGCGTGTCTGTGGAAATCAGGCGCGGACTGGACACCGGGAGAACCGGGGCAATTCCCGGTGGCCTGGCAGCCGATTTTGCCCCACTATTTAATATCATTTTTGTATAGTTGCCTGCCGAATGTACTAAAGCGATCATTTGCGAATCCGCCATTTGATAATTAAATCTCTAATAAGTCATGAATTGTTAGTCATGACTCGCGCGCTCTCCGCGCCTCCGCCAAACGGTTTGGATCAGACTCAGAGTAATCAATGCGAGAGAGAGAGAGAGAGAGAGAGAGAGAGAGAGAGAGAGAGAGAGAGAGAGAGAGTGAGAGTGGACTGCTGGAGCAGAGAAGCAGAACTACTGTTCAGGGTTTCAGGTCAGTTTCATCTGTAAAGATGCTTTTTTGCATTTGTTTTTTTATTTAATTAATCAAGCAGCAGCACGTTGCTCATCAGTCATCACTCAAAATACTATATAAAGGCCATCATTATTATCTGTTGTAACGTTACAGCAGTAATTTAGCTGAAAAAAAAATCAATTTTTTTTTTATAGGTTTAGGGGGAGCTACGACAGACAACAACACAACCCTTACGAAAATTAACATTTTAATATTTAACTATAAATCCAGAGAAAATGGTTACTATTGTTAAACTGTGATAACCAAAAATGTAAAATTATTTTACAAATGTATTTATTTAAAAATAAATACAAATCCATTTGCAAAAAAAAACAAGGTTATTTTACTTTTATATAGGCTAATAAAAGCATGGTAATTTTTTGTAAGGGAAAAACATGACTCGTGTACAGTATTAGGATTTTTCTATAAAGATATTGTAGTATTGTAGAGTAATGTATTGTAAAGTATAGTTTTGTTCAATTTTGAGTATTAAAGTCATGAGAGAGATGGATAACAGGGCAAAATAAAGAGACTGAAGAGAAAAATGGAAGTGAAGGTGCAGTTCAGGAGAGAACTTTTAATTATTTTGCATGTCCCCAAATTAAAGATTTAAACCTTTTTTATGTCAGGTCCATACAAAAAATAGGTTTGTCCATGAATTTGTTTGTATGAGTTTGAATTTTCCAGTCTGAATTTTTTTCCCAGTCCGCCCCTCCTGTAAATTAATGGCAAAGACATGGTTTCATTTACTACACATAGGCCTACTGAAGCTCGCAGTGTTTTCAACCTCTGCCATCTCAATATAGGAGTACACGAGCACATAAACATAATTTCTAGAACTGCTCTGTGTCACTTCATGTGCATTTTACTTATTTTGAGAAAACTATCATCATGTACAGATACAGCAGTTTAAAAAAAACACCAATGTTTCAGGAGTTTATTACACAGAATACGACACATGCTTATTAGATAACTGTATTTAAGTTGATGTATATGCTTTTATTTATTATTCTTTAATTTTCACAAATTTAGAAAAGTAATCAAAAAGTACTCAAAAGTAATTAGTTACATTACTTTAATAAAGTAATTGAAAAGGTTACACTACTATTACATTTTAAACAGGGTAACTTGTAATCTGTAACCTATTACATTTCCAAAGTAACCTTCCCAACACTGGCTATCACTAGTTTTATTTTGATCTCCCGGGTCCGCTATTAGCTTTTAGCCCATTAGCATCAGCGGCGTGGTTGCAGCTAACTGCGCTTACATTGATAATACTCTATTCACACACATTACCACTGCTGTACTCACTGTTACTTGCTTTAATGGCGGATGAATGTCTCCACTCTGTGCAGCTCGAGCTCGAGGCCGTGGGAAAGCAGATTCGCGACCTGGAGGTGAGGCAGGCCCAGCTGAGAGAGCGGAGAGCCGTGCTGGAATCATCCCGGGCTGACGCTCAAAAGTCCGGGGTAAGTATACAGCGATCTGCTAACAGTCCCACCACGTCTACTCCGTGTGTTTCTCTGCACAGGCCCGGTGCACCCAGGACACGATCTTCCCAGATGTCCTTCACTGCGACGACTTCTCCCCCTCCTGCCTTCGACATCTCCATCCGGAACCGCTTCGCTCCCCTCCGCGAGACAGGACGCGACGCTGTGATCATTGGAGACTCCATCGTCCGACACGTAAGTGCTACGTTAGCCGAAGGTAAAGTGCACACTCATTGTTTGCCTGGTGCTCGTGTTCTCGATGTTTCTGCGCAGATACCCGCGATCCTGAAGGTCGACGAGAGCCCCAGAGCGGTCGTGCTTCACGCCGGGGTTAACGACACCACGCTGCGGCAGACGGAGACGCTGAAGAGGGACTTCAGCAGCCTGATCGAGACGGTTCGCAGCATGACGCCCGCGGCGACGATCGTCGTGTCTGGACCACTACCCACGTATCGACGAGGACACGAAAGGTTCAGTAGACTTTTTGCTTTAAATGAATGGTTGTTGTCATGGTGTAAAGAACAGAAACTGCTATTTGTTAATAACTGGAATCTTTTCTGGGAGCGTCCTAGGCTGTTTCGCGCTGATGGATTACACCCCAGCAGAATCGGAGCAGAGCTGCTCTCTGACAACATCTCCAGGACACTTCGCTCCATGTGACTAGTAAGACAATTCTCTAATAACTATTATGATGACTTTTGTTCCACCCGCTTAAATGATAAAAGTACTTGTGCTGTAAAAACTATTAAGACTGTGTCTGTTCCCCGAATAGTGAGGTCAAAATATAATGTAGGATCTAGAAAAAATCTTATCGTAATTAAACCAGAAAAATGTAAAGTAAATGAACAAAAACAATTTTTAAAGTTTGGGCTCATAAATATTAGATCACTCTCACCCAAAGCAGTTATTGTAAATGAAATGATCACAGAAAATAGTTTTGATGTACTCTGCTTGACTGAAACCTGGCTAAAACCAAATGATTATTTTGGTCTAAATGAGTCTACTCCACCAAACTACTGTTATAAGCATGAGCCCCGTCAGACTGGTCGTGGCGGAGGTGTTGCAACAATGTATAGTGATATTCTCAATGTTACCCAGAAAACAGGATACAGGTTTAACTCTTTTGAAATACTTCTGCTAAATGTTACACTGTCAGACATGCAAAAGAAATCTAATGTATCTCTTGCTCTGGCTACTGTGTATAGACCACCAGGGCCGTATACAGAATTCCTAAAAGAATTTGCAGATTTCCTCTCAGACCTTCTAGTTACAGTTGATAAGGCGCTAATCATGGGAGATTTTAATATTCACGTTGATAATGCAAATGATACATTAGGACTTGCGTTTACTGACCTAATAAACTCCTTTGGAGTCAAGCAAAATGTCACCGGGCCCACTCATCGTTTTAATCATACACTAGATCTAATTATATCGCATGGAATCGATCTTACTGCTATAGATATTGTACCCCAAAGTGATGATATTACAGACCATTTCCTTGTATCGTGCATGCTGCGTATAACTGATATTAACTATATGTCTCAGCGTTACCGTCTGGGCAGAACTATTGTTCCAGCCACCAAAGACAGATTCGCAAATAACCTGCCTGATCTATCTCAACTGCTATTTGTACCCAAAAATACACATGAATTAGACGAAATTACTGACAACATGGGCACTATTTTCTCTAATACATTAGAAGCTGTTGCCCCCATCAAATTGAAAAAGGTTAGAGAAAAACGTACTGTGCCATGGTATAACAGTAATACTCTCTCAAGAAAGTAACTCGTAGTCTTGAACGCAAATGGAGAAAAACTAACTTGGAAGTTTTTAAAATTGCATGGAAAAACAGTATGTCCATGTATAGACAGGCTCTAAAAACTGCTAGGGCAGAGCATATCCACAAACTCATTGAAAATAACCAAAACAATCCAAGGTTTTTATTTAGCACAGTGGCTAAATTAACAAATTACCAGACGCCACCTGATTCAAATATTCCACCAACGTTAAATAGTAATGACTTTATGAATTTCTTCACTGATAAAATAGATAACATTAGAAATACAATAGCGAATGTAGATTCTACAGCGTCTAACACTTCAGTTTCATCCATCGCACCCAAAGATAAACTGCAGTGCTTTACAAATATAGGACAGGAAGAGCTAAATAAACTTATCACTGTATCTAAACCAACAACATGTTTATTAGATCCTGTACCCACTAAATTACTAAAAGAGCTGTTACCTGTAGCCGAAGAACCGCTTCTCAATATCATTAACTCGTCGTTATCTTTAGGTCACGTCCCAAAACCATTCAAGCTGGCGGTTATCAAGCCTCTTATTAAGAAACCAAAACTAGATCCTAGTGTACTGGCAAATTATAGGCCTATTTTAAATCTTCCATTTATGTCTAAAATTTTAGAAAAAGTTGTGTCTGCTCAATTGAGCACCTTCCTGCATAAAAATGATCTGTATGAAGAATTTCAGTCAGGTTTTAGGCCCCACCATAGCACAGAAACTGCACTTGTTAAAATTACAAATGACCTGCTTCTTGCGTCAGATCAAGGCTGCATCTCATTTCTAGTCTTACTTGATCTTAGTGCTGCGTTCGACACCATAGATCATGACATACTCATAGATCGATTACAAAACTATACAGGTATTCAAGGGCAGGCTCTAAGATGGTTTAGATCCTACCTGTCCGATCGCTACCATTTTGTTTACTTAAATGGGGTGTCATCTCATTTATCATCAGTAAAATATGGAGTGCCACAAGGATCCGTCCTAGGTCCCCTTCTATTTTCAATATACATGTTGCCCCTTGGTAATATTATTAGAAAATACGGAATTAGCTTCCACTGTTATGCTGATGATACTCAGCTATATATCTCAACGAGACCAGATGAAACTTCCCAATTATCTAAGCTAACAGAGTGTGTTAAAAATGTAAAAGATTGGATGACAAATAATTTTCTCCAATTAAATTCGGATAAGACAGAGATATTAATTATTGGACCAAAAAACACCACACAGAATCTTGTAGATTACAATCTGCAACTAGACGGATGTACTGTTACTTCCTCTACAGTCAGAAATCTGGGTGTTATATTGGACAGCAATTTGTCTTTTGAAAATCATATTTCCAATGTTACAAAAACCGCATTCTTCCATCTTAGAAACGTTGCCAAGCTACGAAACATGGTATCTGTTTCTGATGCAGAAAAGCTAGTTCATGCTTTCATGACCTCTAGACTGGACTATTGTAATGCACTTCTAGGTGGTTGTCCTGCTTCGTCAATAAACAAGCTACAGGTAGTCCAAAATGCAGCAGCTAGAGTCCTTACCAGGTCAAGAAAATATGATCATATTACCCCAATTTTACAGTCTCTGCACTGGCTACCTATTAAGTTCCGTATCAGTTACAAATTATCATTACTTACCTATAAGGCCCTAAATGGTTTAGCTCCTGCGTACCTAACTAGCCTTCTACCACGCTACAACCCATCACGCACCCTAAGGTCACAAAACACTGGACTTTTGGTAGTTCCTAGGATAGCAAAGTCCACTAAAGGAGGTAGAGCTTTTTCACATTTGGCTCCCAAACTCTGGAATAGCCTTCCTGATAATGTTCGGGGTTCAGACACACTCTCTCTGTTTAAATCTAGATTAAAAACGCATCTCTTTTGCCAAGCATTCGAATAATGTATCTCTTAAATTGTGAGTGTAGTTGCATCTGCATTTTTATTCTTTAGCTTGGGTTAAACTAATTTTACTTTGTTGGATCAGCAGCTATGCTAATGATGTCTCTATTTTGTTTCTATGTTTTGCCGTAACTAGGATTTACACAAGCTCCAATCTGGATCCAGAACACCTGAGAAGAGATGATGCTGACCCTCAGAGGACCCCAGATGATCCTAACCTTGAATCAACAAACAGAACTAACAATTATTGCTACATGTGTGACTGCATCATATAATTACTATTAATTAATTATATTGATAGTTCATCATCTAGCTGACTACGTCTTGTATTATTATTATTATTTTTATTTTTCTAAAATCCTGTCAAACGTGCACAAACTACTAGCTACTACTAAATATTGTAGAAACATAATTTTCTGTAAAGTTGCTTTGTAACGATTTGTATTGTAAAAAGCGCTATACAAATAAACTTGAATTGAATTGAATTGAATTATTTTAATTAATGCAATTTTGCAAGCGGTTTAATGCTACACTGTCATTTGATTTTAAAGACAGGTAAATCTGCAGATCATCTGCATAACAATGAAATGACATATTATGCTTGTTTATTATAGCCCCTAGTGGCAACATATATAAAGAAAACAGGGTGGGGCCCAGAATTGAACCTTGGGGCACACCACAATAGAGGGGGGCAGACGATGATGAGCAATCTCCCATTGTGACAGCGAAACTCCTATTTGTTAAATATGACCTGAACCATTTAAGTGCGGAGCCTTGAATGCCTACACATTGCTCAAGACGTGCAAGAAGAATTGAATGGTCCACTGTATCAAATGCTGCTGTTAAATCCAGGAGCACTAATACATTAGGGTCCCCTGAATCTACAGATAGTGCTATATCGTTTGAACCCTTAACAATGCCGATTTGGTGCTATGACGTGATCTAATTGACGTGATCTAAAATAAAGATATTAGAATGGGAGCAAGTAACAGAAGCAGTCAATGCGGTTACCTCGGTGCCTCGCACAGTCCAAGAGACAAAACAAAAATGGTTTGACTTAAAAGTAGTCATAAAAAAAAGAATATGTGCACACAGGCGCAGTGTCGTAACAACTGGTGGTGGTCAAGGAATCACTGACATCTCAGCCTTTGATGCAAGGGTGGGTGCGATTATAGGGGAAGCAGGATTAAGTGGAGTTCTTCCAGAATTCCAAAGTAATACAGATGTGATTTGCGGTGACGATGGTAATTGATTTATCTACACATTATTTAAGTTTTTGTCTGTTTAAAATTCTGCTTTTTTATTGTGGATAATTTAAATCAACCAATTCAAATTCAGTGGAAGTGGAAAGTCCTAATATATCCAAGTGACAAATCTAGCAATAGTTGCAGCTGCCCCTAAGATATACGTATATTAAAATAGTTGATTTTCCTGTTTATTCATATGCTAAAAATGTAACTTAAAAAGACAAAAGCAATTCATTAAGTGCACATTTTATTTCACACATTTACAGATATGCAATACAACCTTTATTTAATTAAACGTTTTTTAATGATTAAAGGAACAGTTAATCCTGGAATGCCTTCAGGCCCGGTGAGTGGTCCAAGTGGGGTAGACAAGGGATGTAGGCTTAGATCCTACGTGCCACCGCCGCCGCCATCCTGTGTGCCACCACCGGCATCTTGTGTGCCTCCATCACCATCCTGTGTGCCACCACCGGCATCTTGTGTGCCTCCACCAATGTCCAGTGTGCCGCCATCATCAAATGCCCAAGCAACCCCATCCTGTGCGCAATCCAGTGCATCATCATCCTTTGTGCCACCACCGAGCGCTGGTAACTCAAGGCGTGTACAGACGGAAGAAGTCATGCAGACCCAACGTCACATGGTTCATGCTGTTAATGCGGTGTGTTCCGAACAGAAAGAAATAAAAACAATTTTGTCAGAAATAAGTGGTTCACTTAAAGAACTTGTGAAAAAAAAGTTTGAATTCACTTGCCTTTTTACATTCCATTTATACGCCGCTGTATTGCCATAGCATTATGCACTGCATTAGGAGGGCCAGGGTCGGGTTCATTATCTTCAGTATGGGCATTCGATGGAACAGGTATACCATTCTTTTGAGCAAAGTTGTACAACACTGCGCAAGCCACCACAATGCGGCAAACCTTTGTAGGGCTGTACAATACTGTGCCACCAGACCTATCCAAGCACCTCCAGCGTCCTTTTAGCAGACCAATAGTGCGTTCGACCACTGAACACGTCCGGCAATGCTTCTCGATATAACGCCGTTCTTGTTCGTTTTGGGGTCTAGTTAGTGGAGTTAACAGCCACGTTCTAAGGGGATAACCACGGTCTCCTGAGAGGTAAAACATTTAAAAGAATTTTAAGAAAATATAACAAAACAATGAATGTAAATACAACGGGACAATTAATATAACATTTCAAGTGCTAGACAGAGGTAACAATTATAAACAATATTATAAGAATACTTTAAAGAAAGTACATGCTTGTGAATTAGCCTACAGGTCGCTTTTTGTTTTTTTTTCCAGGACAATATTGATTCAATATAACATTTCACTTAATTTTTAAATGCTATAAAACATGTTTTGTTTCCTGAAAATTTGCATTGACTAATGTGAAATTTTGCTTAAATATTAAAATAAGTGTGGGTTTGTTTATCATTGGAGATAATAAAAACATTTTAAAAAGGTATGCTTTAAACACATTTGCATCATTACTCAATTACATACGCATTCCTGCCGACTTACCAAGAAGCCATCCATCACGCACAGCTCCTGTTTGCAGTCTGTTCCCTACACTGCTGTTGGACAAAATGTAGGAATCATGAGTTGACCCAGGCATTCTCGCAACTACATTTGTCAGAGACATATGCGCATCACATATGATATGCACGTTCAAAGAATGAAAATGTTTTCGGTTAACAAAAGCAAATTCATTCTCAGATGGTGCCTTTATTGTAACATGAGTGCAGTCAATAGCACCGATTACATTGGGAAAACCGGCGATGGCTACAAATTGCATTTTGATGTTGGCCTGTTCAGCTTGCGTGTAAAGAAAACCGATGCATCGGGGTGCCATCCCCACTATGGCATCCCATACATATGGCATGACACGGCTCAGGGATGACCGCGACATACCTGATCGATCTGCCAACTCTTGCTGGACAGTACCAATGCCCAAGTGGCCTAATGTGGTCAATACTTGTTCAGGAACACACAGCGCGTGGTTTCTCCACGAGGGTCTTTCCAATACTGGCCGTAATTCAGAACACAAGCCTGGCCGTTGGCCTCTTATCTGGATGCTTTAATCCTCTAATTGCAGATTATTACATTTAATCATTAAGCAGACACTTTTGTCCAAAGTAACTTACAAATGAGAACAATAGAAGCAGTCAGGTCAACAAGAGAACAACAACAGTATACAAGTGCCATGACAAGTCTCAGTTTGTCTAGTATAGAATGCATAGCCAGGTTTATTTTTGATAAATGAAAAGATAAGAAAAGGAAAAGTGCTAGTAGTAGTTGGTTAAGTGCAGGTGAAAAAGATGAGTCTTTAGTTGTTTCTTGAAAATGAGTAAAGACTCAGCTGTACGAATTGAGATTGGGAGGTCATTCCACCAGCTGGGCACAGTCCAGGAAAAGGTCCGTGAGAGTGATTTTGAACTTCTTTGGGATGGCACCACAAGGCATCGTTCACTTGCAGAGCGCAAACTTTTGGAGGGCATATAAGATTTAACCAGTGAGTTTAGGTATGTTGGTGCCGTGCCAGTGGTCGTCTTGTAGGCAAGCATCAGTACCTTGAATTTGATGCTAGCGGCTAATGGTAGCCAGTGTAACCTGATGAAGAGAGGAGTAATGTGAGCTTTTTTGGCTCATTGAAGACAACCCTCGCTGATGCATTCTGGATCAATTGCAGAGGCTTGACAGTACATGCAGGAAGGCCCGCCAGGAGAGCATTACAATAGTCCAGTCTGGAGAGAACAAGAGCTTGGACAAGAAGTTGGGTGGCTTGCTCTGACAGGAAGGGTCTAATCTTCCTAATGTTGTATATGGCAAATCTGCAGGAATGGGTCGTTGTAGCAATGTGGTCTGTGAAGCTTAACTCATGATCCATCACAACTCCTAGGTTTCTGGCTGTCCTCGAAGGAGTAATGGTTGACGAACCCAGCTGTATAGAGAAGTTGTGATGAAGCAATGGGTTAGCTGGAATCAACAGGAGTTCTGTCTTTGTAAGGTTAAACTGAAGGTGATGGTCATTCATCCAGCTAGAAATGTCACTCAGACAGGCTGAAATGCAAGAAGCTACCGTCGGGTCATCTGGTTGGAATGAGAAGTAGAGTTGGGTGTCATCAGCGTAGCAGTGATAAGGAAAGCCATGCTTCTGAATGACAGATCCTAATGACGTCATGTAGATGGAGAAGAGAAGTGGTCCAAGTACTGAGCCTTGAGGAACCCCAGTAGTAAGGTGTTGTGACTTAGAAACATCACCCCTCCAAGACACACTGAAGGATCTATCAGAGAGGTAGGACTAAACCCACAGGAGCGCGGTTCCAGAGATGCCCATCTTTCTGAGGGTGGACAGGAGAATCTGGTGATTACCAATGTCAAAAACAGCAGACAGGTCCAGTAAGAGGAGTACTGAGGATTTTGAAGCTGATCTTGCTAGTCGCAGGGCTTTAGTAACTGAGAGCAGAGCAGTCTCAGTTGATTGGCCACTTTTGAAGCCAGATTGGTTGCTGTCCAGGAGGTTGTTCTGTACAAGGAACATAGAAAGCTGCTTGAACACAGCTCGCTCAAGTGTCTTTGCAATGAATGGAAGAAGGGATACCGGTCTGTAGTTTTCAAGAAGCGCTGGATTTAGAGATGGTTTCTTGAGCAGTGGGCTTACCCACGCCTGCTTGAATGCTGAGGGAAATGTTCCAGAGTGAAGAGAGGAGTTGATAACGTGAGTAAGCGAAGGTATGACTGAAGAGGTCGCTTGAAGGAGGTGAGTGGGGATTGGATCAGGTGGACAAGTAGTAGGATGATTGGACCGGAGAAGTTTGGAAACGTCCATCTCTGAGATTGGGGAGAAGGAGGAGAAAGAGTGTGCGTTGGTCATTATGAAGTTGTCCTCAGTCTGCGGTGTGGAGAATTAATCACTGATGGTTTTTGTCTTATTTGTGAAGAAAACTGCAAAGTCGTCCGCTGTCAGAGTCGATGGAGGAGGTGGAGGCGGATTAAGAAGAGAAGAGAAAAGTCTTGAAGAGTGTCCAAGCGTCACAACAGCTGTCAATTTTGTTGTGGTAGTAGGATGTTTTAGCCGTGAAGACATTTGCTGAGAAGGAAGAGAGGAGAGACTGATACACACTGAGGTCAGTAGAGTTTGTTGATTTCTGCCATTTCCTCTCTGCAGCCCTGAGTTTAGTGCGATATTCACGGAGAACCTCGGACAGCCAGGGGGCAGACGGGGCGGTGCGCGCTGGTCTACACAACAGTGGGCACAAGTTGTCCAAGCAAGATGTTAAAGTGGAGAAAATAGTTTCCGTAGTGCTGTTCGTGTCCAGAGCTGAAAACTGAGAGAGTGCAGGAAACGAGGATGAAACCACAGAAGATAAATGAGATGGAAAGAGTGAGTGTAGGTTCCATCGAAAGGTGACCTGGGTTGGAGTGTGTGCCGCTTCAGGAGAAAGTGCTAGGTTAGCAGTAATGAGGAAGTGGTCTGAGGTGTGCAGTGGAGCAACTGAAGAGTTGTCCACAGACTAACAGCGCGTGTAGATGAGGTCCAGTCGGTTGCCTGATTTGTGAGTCGCTGTAGTAGAACCTTGCTTGAGATCAAATTAGGTGAGCAGAGTTTTGAAGTCAGCAGCCTGGGGTTTATCTAGGTGGATGTTGAAGTCACCAAGCAGTACCAGAGGAGTACCATCTTCAGGAAAGTGTGATAGCAGCACATCCAACTCCTCCAAGAAGTTTCCTAATTGACCTGGGGGACGATAAATAACCACACAGTGGATTTTAACAGGGTGGGTTACAGTAATGGCATGTGATTCAAAAGAACCAATACCTGTAGGCGATGGCTGAAGATCAAATTTCCATTCTTTTGATATAAGGAGACCCGTACCTCCACCCCTCCCAGTGGTACGAGGAGTGTGGTAACAAGTGAAATTAGTGGAGAGGGCTGCGGGAGTGGCAGTGTCTTCAGGTTTGATCCAAGTCTCAGTCAGTGCCATGAGGTTGAGACCAGAATGAGTAGCAATAGAAGAAATGAAGTCTGCTTTGTTAAATGCAGACTGGCAGTTCCAGAGACCAACTGGAATAGAGAGTGTTGTAGTAGAGGTCAGAGGGACAGGCCGTAGGTTTGTCAGACAGGCCTTCCTGCGATGTACGTAGCATGCTCTCTGAGTGTTAGTAGTGATAGTAGAGATCTGAAAGCATATAGGGACTACAAGTGTAAGATATATTTGAGAACAACCTATACAAAAGTAAAGAAAGAGGAGAAAATAAATACTCAAGCGCCCTGTCAATGTCCTCGCTCGATGGAGTCGCGCAGGTAGAGTCGATGGTCTTTACCTTCGTTGGTCTTCACACGAGGAGGATTCACACAAGGGCTGCCGCTGCCGCTACCGCAGTGAAACCTACCGCTTTTGTATTTGCCTGATTATCTGTGATTGAAGTCAGCTGGCTACGCCTAACTATTTAGCAGATCGAAACTGGGCAGTCCCGCAAACGCAAAACCAAGCGCCACTTTCAGCATGTATTTACCAGGGTAAGACACACACAATTTAAACCAAAAACTTTCCTAGCAATGACGACCACACAGTAGTCTAATAAGAAAACGAAATAAAAAAACTTTCAAGCTGCTGTCCCTCTCTGTTGCTTGGCTGTTTCTTCTTACAAGTGCTTTCAAAACAGCTAATTAAGTACTTTCACTGGCTTTGGCCATGCCTCACTATTTAGCAGATCGAAACTGGGCAGTCCCGCGATAGGCAAACGCAAAACCAAGTGCCACATTCAGCACATATTTACCAGGCTAAGACACACACAATTTAAACCAATAACTTTCCTAGCAATGATGACCACACAGTAGTCTAATGAGAAAACGAGACAAAACACTTAAAAGCTGCTGTCCTTCTCTGTTGCTCGGCTGTTTCTTCTGACAAGTACTTTCAAAACAGCTAATTAAGTACTTTCACTGGCTTTGGCCATGCCTCACTATTTAGCAGATCAAAACTGGGCAGTCCCGCGATAGGCAAACGCAAAACCAAGCCCCACTTTCAGCACGTATTTACCAGGGTAAGACACACAATATTTAAACCAAAAACTTTCCTAGCAATGACGACCACACAGTAGTCTAATGAGAAAACGAAATAAAAAACTTTAAAGCTGCTGTCCTTCTCTGTTGCTCAGCTGTTTCTTCTGACAAGTGATTTCAAAACAGCTACTTAAGTACTTTCACTGGCTTTGGCCACGCCTCACTATTTAGCAGATCGAAACTGGGCAGTCCCGCGATAGACAAACGCAAAACCAAGTGCCACTTTCAGCACGTATTTACCATGGTAAGACACACACAATTTAAACCAAAAACTTTCCTAGCAATGACGAACACACAGTTGTCTAATGAGAAAACGAGACAAAACACAAGCTGCTGTCCTTCTCTGTTGCTCAGCTGTTTCTTCCTGTTTATCATTAAATTGCACGCTTATGCCCTCGGGCAACAGAAAGTTGTGGAAAATCTCATAAGCTGACCAGCCCCTGGACCTTTGTCCTCACCGCTGGATGTTTTGATCAACTGACTCACCCTCCCAGAGCAGCAGCAGCTTGGGGCCGTGGCTTAGTTGGTTAAAGCATCTTTCTCGTAAACAGGAGATCCGGGGTTCAAATCCCAGAGGTTCCTTTAGCGTCCCTTGTGTGCCTCAAGCATGTGCTTTTGAGATCGGACTGCAAACCGGGATAGCAAAGGCAGCAGGCGATTCCATTTCCAAACCAGATCCTGACAATGCTAACGCACTTTAGAACAGGTCAACAGTTGCTGACAGGCTCTGTGGCACAATAGATAGCGCACTGGACTTCTAGACTGCCAGATGAGGCCATTCAAAGTTTAATTAATGGCACTTGGCCAACAAACCCAGAGGCTAGCTGGCCACCACGGATCAGTTGTCAAAAAAACTCTTCTAGGCTGTGCAGAGCCTGGCCGTTGGCCTCTTATCTGGATGCTTTAATCCTCTAAGTGCCCCTCCCTGAGAGAATGTGTGCAGGTTGGCACCGTGGCTTAGTTGGTTAAAGGTAGTGTAGCAAATACGTCATCTTGAATTCAAATCCCAGCACTGCCTTTGCTGGTAATCAAACACCACCTTGGGTTGTGTGGCTTTGCTTTGCGTAATCAGGCGGTACAGAGGAGCGTCAGAGCAGCATGCGATTTCATTTGCCAACCACCACTCAGCTGCTGCCGAATAATTCTGACCCAATTCAGCAATACAGCAGGGCGCCGTGGCCTAGCTGGTCAAAGCGCTTCTCTTGTAAACAGGAGATCCTGTGTTTGAATCCCAGCGGTACCTCTTAACAGGTGGCTTTGCTCTGTGGGTTCATTCTTGGAAAGGAAGCCCTTACAGATCCTCCGCTTTTCGAACTGCCTACCAATTGTAGAGTGACCCAAATATCTTGTCCGTACCACTCCTCAAACGTGCGACCTCAAGGCGACGGACTGGTACAAGCCAGGAAGAAAGGTACACACGTGGTGCAAAGGATAGCGCATTGGACTTCTAGCTTGCCAGATGAGGACATTCAAAGGCTGAGCAGTGGTGCCTTCGGCAGTGTGGGCAGGAGCCAAATCCTGCTGGAAAATGAAATCAGACATAAAACGCCGTGCCTTGGTCGGTGAGGATCTCTTTTGGGATCCCCAATTGGGAGATTATCCGAAACAGGGCCTACGCCACACTTTTTGCAGGAAATGTTGTGGAGTGCCACTGCCTCTGGGTATGGTGTTGCATAATCCATAAGGACTAATGCAAAGTGATGCCCTCGTGCTGACTGTTCTAATGGCCCGATGAGGTCCATACCAATTCTCTCGAAGGGGACCTGCATGAGAGGCAGCTGGCGCAGTGTCCCTTTTGGGGAGGCCGGGGGATTCACTAACTGACATTCACCAGAAGCCGCGCACCACCTGCGCACATTCTCGTGAATGCCCGGCCAAAAGAATCGGGTCATGAAACGGTTTAATGTTGCTGCCTGTCCCAACTGTCCTTCCATAGGATTACAATGAGCTGCTTGCAGAAGCATTTCCTGATGGCTTTTCGCAACTAACAACTGGGTTGTATCTTATTTGGTTGAGTATATTGGCTCACTCGATACAACCTCTCTTTTAAAATAGTAAAATAGTGATACGAAGGGGGCTGTGCCGGCTGAAGAGGCTGCCTGTTGATGGAACAGACTTAGTCAAATGTGTTTTTCAGCTTCTCATCACGATACTGCTCCAGAGGAAAATCATCACACTCCGAGTGGATCAGCCTCTCGGTAGCATTAAGTTCCTTTGGTGCAGAATCGGTCTGTCGTGGCTCCGCCTACCCTCCCTGCTCCCACCAAGAGACACAAATACCCTAATAACTGACTAAACTGACTAAAAGCTGGCCTATTGGTCCCCAAAATTAGAGGATGCCTGAGGTGAGGATTAACTGCCACCTCCACTTTATGCCTTTGACCCCAAAATTTAATAGGTAGGAGCATTAAAGGATACTTCACCACATCCTCGTGTACCCACTCCGCCATCGGGGCTGTGCTTAGGGGGGGGGGGGTTCCCACAGGACTTAGGGACAGGGACAGGTTTAGAGGTAGAGGGTGAGGAGGAAGAGAGAGAGAGATAGAAGGCAGAGCTTCGCCAACCCCACGGCATGCCACCATCTGGTCATCCCCCAGTTAGATGGTCAGGTCTAGCAACACCGGCTGGTGGCAATGGACTCAGTGCACGGTGGTCGGTGGTAACCGAGCGACGAACTGTTCCAGCACCACACGATCGATGATTTGGTAGACGTTGCTTACCCCGGCCAACAGCCATTTGCGGCACGCATCCTGGGGCTGCTGTGCCATCACGAAGCGATCTGAAGCACTGCCGATGTTGTTCGGGGTTCAGGCTGATCTGCTGAAGGATGGCTCGCTTGAGGATGTCGTAGATCAGAACTGGCAACTGCTGTGCGGCCATTTGTGCCTCCCCCGACAACAATGGAATGAGCCGGACTGGCCAGTTCATGTGAGGCCACCCACATGCCTCTGCGGTTCTCTTGAAAAGATCTATGAATGCCTCAGGATCATCCTGCGGGCCTAGCTTGGTCAACGGCATGTGGGCTGGCAGGGCTAGGGCAGGTGGACTACCTCCAGCCCGAACCTCCTGATCAATCCAGCTCTGGAACAGCTCGCAGTCCTCCTGCTGCGTCCAGACAAGGGCCTGGAAACATTGCTCCTGGTCTTCCCTCATGTCCAGCAGTGACTGATGGTGTTCCTGATGGAGTCCCGCAAGCGTGTGGATGACATCCACAAACGGCGAACTTGACGGAGTTGACATGGTGGCAGCAGCACTGTCACTTCCTTCCCGGGTTTCGGCACCAGTGTAACAAAAAAACTTCATCATCACAGGAAGAAGGAGGCAGGAACAGGCAGACATTTGAATCAAAATTTTAATAACAAAATAAACACAAAATGGACTACTGCTGCGCACAAACAAAAACCAAACACAAAATAAAACCCAGACCTGGTACTCTCTCATCCTTCCCTGTCATCGCTCTTCTTTTGTATCCTTCAGATCTCCTCCGTGGGACTCGAGACCGCTAAATGGAGCAGGTGTCGCTCATTTCCAATCACTCCACCAGGCTCGCTCCGTTCCCACAGCTCTCGGCCCCGCCCCACTCATCACAGTGGGTTTTTGTTTAATGTGAGCCAAGATCATCACAATTAAAAGAATCAAAGACTTTAACTACTTCAGTCTGTGTGCATTTAATTTAATACACGTTTTACAATTTGAGTTGAATTACTGAAATAAATGAACTTTTCCACAAAATTTATTGAGATGCCCATGTATATGTCACTTTCACTATTTGTGCAGTGTGAGCATGTCAAAAAAATCTATTTTGATTTGAAGCTTGTGACATATAAACATGCACATCAACCCGATCACTTTATTTAGTGTTCATGTAAACACTACAATCAGATTCATCAACTGGAATGAATTCAGTCTGATTGAACCAAAAATTGTGTATGTAAATGAACAAATAAACCATTATAGTGAAATATAACAACTTAAAACAATGACTGATTGATAAAGTAATTAATGAGTTCATGGAAATAAATATGTAACCCAGAAACTCAGAAATATGCAATAAAAACATTGTCTAATATTCAAAAATAACAAGAGAATTTGTTTTACAGAACATTTTATAAGAAGCCAAATATTATTGGGAGTTTTGAGGCTCCAGTTCAAAAAAATAAATTATTTTCTATTTTCTTTCCTTTAATATATATATATATATATATATATATATATATATATATATATATATATATATATATATATATATATATATATATATATATATATATATATATTGTTGACAGGAATGTTCACAGTAGAGATGGGAGTGTTGACTGTAGAGGAAAAATGAATAAAATTAGACATACTAAGACTGGAAGTGGACATTAAAGGACTGAGAGCAGAAGTGCCACACAAGAGAGAGTGATGTGGAAGCTTTTGAAAGGGCTGGTACAGAGTTGATGGAGAAGTATGAAGTAATCTGTGAGAAATCCTGCAAGATAGGACCAAAGAGAATTTATCACATGATGGACAATAAAATCCTTTTCAAAAGCAAATAGCAGACAACAATATACTCTAACTGCAGAATGTATAACAGTAAACAAATCATTATCGTCTGTTGGTGTGGATGCTAAAATATTTCTCATCATAGTCATAGTTCTTGGTGTGAACAGCTTTAAGTGAAGTGATTTAGCCAAATTAATTTCACATCTGATTTGTCATGAGACAAGTTAAACAAGCAATTCCAGATTTCTTAAGATCTACATGGGCCGAAAGGCAGAATGTGAGGTGTGGACAGATGTACTGTTGGAACGGGAAAATGCTGCAGCAATTAGTAAAGGTTAATAAAGATTACAATGGACTTAAAGCCCTGGGGTATGTAAACCAAAGTTTAAGAAATATCACATGCTATCACTGCGTGAAAAGAGGAATTTCAGGGATAAATCTGACATGGGAAATTTCAGTTAAATTTAAGGTGTACGAAAAATTTCCCAGGCAAGTGTGCTGAGTCCCGTACATGACCACACACTTGAGATGCACAGAGATTTCCAGATACAAGATATTTCTGATTTCACACACTGGACGTGTTCAGAGATTTACAGTAAACAGGCCTCATAAAAACGTAACCATAGTTTTATAATAGTAAAAGGGTATACAATGATTTTTGGCAGTTTGACTGCCATTTGTATAACGGCAGTTTTACTACAAATAGGCTACCACGTAAAACTTTGGTTAGTCAAGTCAAGTCAAGTCAAGCTTTATTGTCAATTCTTCCACATGTACAGTACATACATACAGAGAATCGAAATTGCGTTACTCTCAGACCCCTGGTGCATACAGATAACACTAACAGTAGAGCCTAAAAATCGAGATCAAATATAAAATATAAGATACAACTATTCAATAAGGGAATGTAAAAAAAACACATGTAATAAAATTAAAAATAAAGTTAAATAAAGCAGCGCAAGGCACATGGCAGATAGAGTGCAAACCAGTGAAGTGAACAAACAGTGCAGATAAAAATATTTTTAGTGCAAAAAAAGCTTATTCAGTCTGATTAAAGTGACAAAGGGCTCAAGAGCAGTTATTTTATTTAAACTGACTGATGAGGTGGTAGAATGATGTCAGTTCCATGCTGAATAAGGTAGTGAGCAGACCAATGCTGCACAAAGTGACTGGTGCATGTCATCGTATGTTAGTGGGAGGGTGGTGGTGGAAGGACCTGGGGATGTGGGATCTCTGCAGTCTCCTCCCTGATGGCAGCAGACTAAAGGGATCACCTGTGATGCAGAGGGCTTTACGGTGAGGCGGGTTCCATAAATGTCCTGGAGAGAGGGGAGAGAGACACCAATGATCTTCTCAGCTGCTCTCAAAATGCATTGCAGAGTCTTTCGGAAGGACACGTTGCAGCCGCCATACCACACAGTGATGCAGCTCGTCAGGATGCTCTCGATGGTGCCTCTGTAGAAGGTGTACATGATGGGGGGCGGGGCTCTAGCTCTTCTCAGTTTGCGGAGGAAGTAGAGACGCTGCAGTGTTTTCAGTCCAGGAGAGGTCCTCTGTGATGTGCACACCCAGGAAATTGGTGCTGCTCACTCTCTCCACAGGCACACCGTTGTGTTCGTGACGCTGTGCAGGCGTGGGTCAGCAGAGTGAAGAGGAGGGGGCTCAGCACACATCCTTGGGGGGCCCTAGTGTTCAGTGTGATGGTGCTGGATGTGTTACTGCCGACCCATACTGCCTGAGGTCTTCCAGTCAGAAAGTCCAACAGCCAGTTGCACAGCGAAGTGTTGTGACCCAGGTGGACCAGTTTGTAAATGAGCTGTTGAGGGATGATTGTATTGAATGCTAAATTGAAGTCTATGAACAGCATTCTGATGTATGAGTGTACCGTGTGTAGTGTACCGTGGTTAATTTATGTTTATCATGGTGAGTACAATAATCATGTTTTTATATTTTTATGTACCATGGTTAATGTCGTAATTAGGAGAGCACTGTCTTTTTCGGGGTGTTTATCAGTTAAAAATGAATCGTCCAGTCATTTTAAATATGTAGGCTAGTTTAAATTAATCTGAACTGAATTAATCTAAACAAGTCTTTTGAACAGAATTGCAAAATTTGAGTGAGATTAATTAAATAAAAAATCCACATTATTCGCGGAAGTGCTGTATCTAGGAGTTTGTTGTAGTGTGGTAATAGAGGTAATGAACAGTAATATATCACACACTGACATTGCAGGACTCTCATTTGGAGCTGATTCACACAAGACTTGCAATTCTTGACGCCCTTGAATCTAATATTTTTGGAATCGACTCACTGTTCTTAATCCACCCGCCGCTTGTTGTTTGAATTTGCACGGGCGTGCTGAAAGTTGAGTTTGTGTTCTGCAGCGAGAGACTACTGGCTGACAGCGAGAGATTTACCTCAGACTACGGTAAGTGTGGATACATAACACCATTTTGTAAAAACATGTTTACAAGAACATAATGTCACGCCCAGACTGGGGGTGTGGAGGCACTCCCTGTCAGCCGACATCCCCACTTCCACCCTTCTCGAGGAGCTACCCCGTACCAGAGACAAAGGCAGACCACCAGAATTCAAATTTAACACATTTATTAATTTATTTAAAAGAAATGTCTCTAAAAGCGGTACGAGTTTCCTCTTTCCAGGTTAAGTGACTGCGTGTGTAGCTCTAGTTCCCCTCCTCCACTACCAACACAGTAAGGTGAATACATTCCGAGCGGCTATGGCGCCAGATGGCGAAGGCTTGGTGGTAACTCCGTTCTTTGAGTCCTCTGGCTGGATATCATCAGCAGCTGTCTCCGTTCAGTGGCTCAGT
Organism: Carassius carassius; assembly: GCF_963082965.1. NCBI lineage: Eukaryota > Metazoa > Chordata > Actinopteri > Cypriniformes > Cyprinidae > Carassius > Carassius carassius. The sequence continues at coordinate 18,763,002 of NC_081782.1, forward strand.
GGGGTTTCAGCCCCAATTCAGTGACTCTGCAGGGCTTCGCACAGACTCTGTAGCTCTGCAGGACTTCAACACAGATTCAATATGAATGATCAAGTCAGTGAAAACACAGTTCCATATGTCACAAGCTCCTGCAATGGCAGCAGATCGTGCGGGCCCATATGACAATATCAACCAATGAACTCTCCGTATGTTGATACAAAACAAGACTTTCACTACTGTGTCATTTCCAAACATCCATCTCCAGTTCCTTCCTCGCTGTGTCACTACTGCGTCTTCACTGATCCTTCCTCTTCCTTTCCTGCGTCTTCACCGATACTTCCTCTCTCCTTCCTCCATCTTCACCGATCCTTCCTCCCTTCCTTCTGTGTCTTCCCCAATCCTTCCTCTCTGCTTCCCTTCTCTCAAACGCCAACTCTTTTTATTTCCCTTCCAATCCAATACTGAAACATTTTAAATAAGCTATTTGCCACAGCTTAATGTTAAGTGTTGTAATGGATTTATTTGAATCGATTTATGAACGCGCTAATGAGATTATAATGTTCCTCTGAAGCACGCGGCTTGAATACGCCCATACAGAAAACAAAGCAAGCAGCGAGAATGTTATTCAAGTTTTTTTTTTTTATTTTACTGTTTACTTCGCGATGAGTGGAATAAGACATAACTCACCCCAAGAAGATGTGATGAGGATACCTCAGGATATGAGATTTCATCAGAAAAAAGGAATTAAATGCTTTATTCAGCAGAGATCATAAGTCTCTCTTTTATTTATTTATATACTTGTATTAGGTTTCACATAATGTGAAAACATTTTACTAGTTAGGCTTTTTCCAAACTATAACTCCTGACTAAATGAAGATGAAATAAAAATATACTCTATACCATTCAAAAGCTTGATGTAAATAATATAAATGTAACAAATAAATGTAACTGTAACAAATGTAACAAACAATGTTGTTCTATCAATTTATAAATAAAAAAAATCTGAAAAAAATAATCAGCTCTTTTCCACATTAATAATAATAATAATAATAATAATAATAATAATAATAATAATAATTAATGTTTATTTGGTAGAAAATCAGTGTGCAACTGGGCAATGATGCAAAAAATTCAGCTTTGAAAGTCAGCTTTGATTGTGTCACGCTGTCTAGTCTCTGTTTCCCTGGGTGTCCACTAGTGGGCTCACTTCCCCTTAGGCACTTCACCGTAGGCACTAGAATTCCTCTAGTCTGGTCCTGTCTTCACAGTAATTGCACTCCGGTTAATTGCACCAGCTGCAGTCACTTGATTGTCATTAGCCTCCTTATAAATACCTGTCTTTCCCTGTTGTTTGTATGGAGTCGTTACCCTTCGGGTGTCCAACTTTCTCATTCCCCGAGATTCTGCCTGTCTGCTCGTCCTCCGAGTCATCTCGCATTTCGAGTTTCCTTTTCCTGTCCCCTTCATTTGTTTGTTTTGTTTGGACTGTCTTTTTGGTTTTGACATTGCTGTATTCGACTATGATTTGGATTTTCCTTATTAAAATACCAGCAATTGGATCTCTCGCTCTCCCTGTGTCTTTCTGGGTACACGAATCGTCACAGATTATTCCTAATAAACTGTTTAAATGCACTCGCAAGTGAATATTAAATTGTTCTGTGGGATAATTAAATATATTCTAAATAAACTACAAACATAAAAATATATCCTCACATTCTTTCTTGTAATTCTTCCCTCTCAGTCACAAACCTGACTGAAAGGCTCATTATGCTGACCTTTGTCTTCTCAGGTGTAAATCACAATGATATTCATGATAGTTGATGTCTACTTGCATATGACTTTTACAAACAAAAAGTGTCTTAGAAAATTTAAATCAATATATTGCTTTCTGTGAGTGAGTTAACAAGATGATTTAGAATTTAGAAAACACAATCATATACATACATGCTGCTCACATATTATTATGTCCCAGTTTGTGCTGATTACAGTGATATTAGACTTTAGCCATTAAGATGTTTATAAGCAACTGAAAAAAGAACAAATATCAGGGCATGACAAAACTTCTCCAGGCCCCAAAAATACCCTTAGACCTCAGATGGTTAACCATGGTAACCACAAATTAACCATGGTTTTGTGAACCATAGTTTAACCATGGTGGTTATACAAATGGTAATCAATACAGCAAAAAAAAACACAGTTACTAAAGTTTTACTTTAATGGTTAATTTTTGTAAGGGATTGACTACACATGACATAGTCGAGCAACAGTTACTACGGTAAAAATATGGAAAATGTGTGGACTTTTTACATGATCCCTTTCCCACGACAGGCAAATTTCAAATTAATAATTTTATTCATAAATAGATTGACTATTTTATGAGACTGGTGTAAACCTTACCTCTATGCGCCTTGAAGTTATCTAAATCACTCTTTTAACGCATTATATTGCTAGTCTTTTTAAATCCAATAACGCAATGTGCAGGTTAATACGATGATCACCAGATTACCAGTTTACCCACCTCTTATTTTACCACTAAACATAATTATGACCATGAAAACCAAAACTTTCCAGCGCACCCATATCTCTCGTTGATTGACCCTCCTGCGTCAGAATCCAAAGGTGAGGGATTTATATTGAAGTGTATCGGACGGCCCTCTATGTTGAAAAGCGATGCAAAGAGGGTACCTTCTGATTGATCATCGTCTGTTTTCACACCAATTCTCGTTAATTCTGATATAAAGTCATTCAGTCAATCATTATACAGCATTAGGAGGGCACTTCTGATAAAAGCTTCAATCTTTTACCTTCTTACATAAGACAAACCTTATGGTGAAGTCAGGGGCGGATCTAGAAAAATATTGATGGGGTGGCGAGAAGGGGGCAGGAATTTTTGAGGGGTGGCACCATATGGCAGACGTATATACAGGTGCTGGTCATATAATTAGAATATCATCAAAAAGTTGATTTATTTCACTAATTCCATTCAAAAAGTGAAACTTGTATATTATATTCATTCCTTACACACAGACTAAAATATATTTCAAATGTTTTTTTCTATTAATTTTGATGACTATAACTGACAACTAAGGAAAATCCCAAATTCAGTATCTCAGAAAATTTGAATATAACTTAAGACCAAAACAAAGAAAGGATTTTTAGAAATCTTGGCCAACTAAAAATGTATGAAAATGAAAAGTATGAGCATGTACAGCACTCAATACTTAGTTGGAGCTCCTCTTGCCTGAATTACTGCAGCAATGCGGCGTGGCATGGAGTCGATCAGTCTGTGGCACTGTTCAGGTGTTATGAGAGCCCAGGTTGCTCTGACAGTGCCCTTCAGCTCTTCTGCATTCTTGGGTCTGGCATATAGCATCTTCCTTTTCACAATACCCCATAGATTTTCTATGGGGTTAAGGTCAGTTTGATCAAGTTTGCTGGCCAATCAATAACAGGGATAGCATGGTGATTAAACCTGGTACTGGTAGCTTTGGCACTGTGTGCAGGTGCCAAGTCCTGTTGGAAAATTAAATCTGCATCTCCATAAAGTTTGTATTGTGTGCCTCTCCTCTCTTCCTCCAGACTCTGGGACCCTGATTTCCAAAGGAAATGCAAAATTTACTTTTATCAGAGAACATAACTTTGGACCACTCAGCTGCAGTCCAGTCCTTTTTGAAGCGAGAAGCTTCTGACGCTTTCTGTTGTTCAAGAGTGGCTTGACACAAGGAATGCAACAGCTAAAACCCATGTCTTGCATACGTCTGTGTGTAGTGGTTCTTGAAGCACTGACTCCAGCTGCAGTCCACTCTTTGTGAATCTCCCCCACATTTTTGAATGGGTTTTGTTTCACAATCCTCGCCAGAGTGCGCTTATCCCTATTGCTTATACACTTTTTTCGACCACATCTTTTCCTTCCCTTTGCCTCTCCATTAATATGCTTGGACACAGAGCTCTGTGAACAGCCAGCCTCTTTTGCAATGACCTTTTGTGTCGTTTTGTGTCCTTGTGTAGGGTGTCAGTGGTCATCTTTTGGACAACTGTCAAGTCAGCAGTCTTCCCCATGATTGTGTAAAGGACTGGTCCGATCACGATCGGCCGATTGTTATGTGCATCTCGTCATAGAGAACCGGCTTTACTGACGAGATGTGCATTAATGATCGGCCGATCGTGATCGGAGCAGCCCTAATTGTGTAGCCTACAGAACTAGACTGAGAGACCATTTAAAGGCTTTGCAGGTGTTTTTAGTTAATTAGCTGATTAGAGTGTGGCACCAGTTGTCTTCTTCAATATTGAACCTTTTCACAATATTCAAATTTTCTGGGACACTGAATTTGGGATTTTCCTTAGTTGTCAGTTATAAACATCAAAATTAAAGCAAATAAACATTTGAAATATATCAGTCTGTGTGCAATGAATGAATATAATATACAAGTTTCCAGGGTGTCAATTGCTTTGAGAGACCAGTTATCAAATCCATGATTTTTAGTTGGAGAGCAGTGCAGAGAGTCTCTCAGAGTATACGAGACAAGAGGAGCAAAGCAGGGAAGATAAGGGAATGGAGAGGGAGAGAAAATGCGACCGCCTTCGTTGATAGCCAGAGAGAGGATTACTAGTATATTACTAGTTGGTATTACTAGTCATAGAATGGGAAATGTTACATTAAACTGTTAGCAGCGGTTTTCTGTGTTCATATATTTAAGTAAACAGTGATTATTTTAATAAGTAACATGTTTTCCCTACTCATCTTATTTTTGTATTTGCAGTTATTACAGCCTGCGCATAGTAACACTGTATTTCTTTGTTCAAATCTAATTACACAAACAAAACTGATCTTGGAAACTGAGCAACCACATTGCTACATTAAACTGCCATGCACCATGCCTCATCTGCGGTCATTCTTTAGTAAGGTTCATTAGTTAAAATTATTTAACATATAAATAACATAATTAATAATGAACAATATTTCCACAGCATTTATTAATCTTAGTCTATGTAAATTTCAGCATATACTAATGCATTATTAAAATTACAAGTTGTGTTTGTAAACATTTAATGCACTGTGAACTTGTCACAGTTTATGAATGCATTGTTTCCTGCTCGTCTCATTTTGATGTTGTCAAGCTGATTTTTTGAGGTCCTCTGTGCTGCATGTCTGTCTCCCTCCTGTTCAGCGTTTCATCCTCGTGGTCTTGTTCCGGTTCCGTGTTTCGCTGTGGATTACATCATCATCTGGATCTTTCATCATCTTTCACCAGCACACTCTACTTACCATCTCAACCATCCTGTGCTGTCCATCGAGGTCCATGCACCACCCGCCGTCAGTTGAAGCCTTATATATTATTTCTGTCAATAAACTGTTGCTTGCACTTTGCTTTCTCTCATCCATTCCTGACAGAACGATCTGACCAACAAGATGGAAGCAGCGAGTTACACCTCTTCATCACTGGAGGAATTTCTTAGCACCAACATCCGTCGAATGGATTCCAAGCAGAAGAATCTCAACTACACAGGTCGCGCTGTACAGGTTTTGGTGGCGCAGGTTTCAGACTCTCCCAGCAACTACAACTCCTGCAAGCTCCCACTGCGCCGCCCACGCCGGCCGTTCCCCCCACACCACCAGAGAACCCCTCCCAGCCGAAACGGCGGTGTGGGAGAACCAATACCCATGCTGTGTCTTGTTCCAGACACTTGCCGCTGAAATGAGACGGGTTTTTGATCGGGCCATTGCCGGGAGAAAGGCGTCCAGAATGCTTGCGGACCTGCGACAGGTAGAGAGATTGGTTTCTGACTTTTCCATCAAGTTCAGAAAATTAGCGGCAGAGTGTCAATGGAATGAGGAGGTGCAGTGGGACATGTTCCTGCATTGATTGGCTGACCGCGTCCAGAGAGAGATCAACGCCCTGGATCTTCCAACATCTCTCAATGGACTTATTGAGTTGGCTCTGAGAGTAGATGCACGACTGTCCTGAGTAGAGCGATGGACCCTGCCCAGTCATACTCCAAGAGGAGCTGCTGGTCCACGAGTCAGCGGCGGGGACGCGGTCAGTCCCATCTACGATCAAGAGCCCATGCAGGTAGGGTGAGCTCGGTTTTCCCGGGAGGAGAAGGAAAGGTGGAGATCCCAGGACCTTTGCCCCTACTGTGGGGAAGCAGGCCATTATGCTTACAACTGTCTGGTAAAAGGCCAAGCCCAATAGTAAGAATGAGGCTACTATCGGGTGGGATCTCCACTGAGAAAACCTCATCCACATCTACGCTGCTCCCGGTAAAACTGAGATGGTCAGCACACACCCACGACTGTCAAGCACTTCTGGACTCTGGGGCTGAAGGTAATTTCATGGACCATGCACTGGCGCACAAACTTCAGATTCCCCTCAAACCACTCACACACAAGATCACTGTACATGCCCTCAACGACAAAGAACTTCCCACCATTTTACTCACCACTGGAGAAAAAAAGGCAAATTATATTCGCTTTCTGTTCCGGAAAGGGAGGCTATGGAGAAATATATTTCTGATTCTCTAGCTACGGGGTTCATCTGCCCTTCCTCTTCTCCAGCGGGGGCGGGGTTCTTTTTCGTGGGGCAGAAGGACGGATCTCTGCGACCTTGTATTAATTACCGGGACTGAACAGCATCACGGTAAAGAATACTTATCCTTTGCCATTGATGTCTTCAGCCTTCGAGATGTTGCAGGGAGTGTCAATCTTCACGAAATTGGATTTACGTAATGCTTATCATTTGGTCCACTATAGGGAGGGGGATGAATGGAAGACCGCTTTAAACTGCCTCAGGGGGCACTTTGAATATTTGGTCATGCCTTTTGGGTTGTCCAACTCCTCAGCGGTCTTGCAGGCATTCGTCAATGACGTGCTGCGAGAAAAGGTTGATCAGTTCATATATGTATACCTGGATGACATATTGATTTTTTCCTCTTCTCTCCAGGAACACGTGCAGCACGTCCGACGAGTGCTTCTGAGGTTGCTAGAGAATGAGCTTTTTGTCAAGGAGGAGAAATGCATTTTTCATGCACAGCCTGTTCCTTTTCTGGGGTACATCGCTTCGACTGAGGGAATGCGTATTGATCCTGAGAAAGTTAATGCTGTGGAAGATTGGCAAAGTCCAGATTCTCGTAAGGCCCTACAGAGGTTTCTGGGGTTCGCCAACTTCTACCAATGTTTTATTCGCAACTGCAGCCAACTAGCCGCGCCTCTGACCGCCTTGACCTCCCTCAGAACTACGTTCAGGTGGTCAGACACAGCCGAAGCTGTGTTTGCCAAACTGAAAGGTTGCTTTGTTTCAGCCCACATCTGCTGGAGGGATTATGGTCTGACGTCATTCAGTGGGGGCATTGTTCCAATGTGGCTTGTCATCCAGGAGTTAATCGTACAAGTTTTTGGTCAAGCAACGATTCTGGTGGCCACTTATGGCTCGCGACGTACACAGTTTTGTTTTGGCTTGCTCGGTTTGTGCCACTGGTAAGACTTCCAATCTACCCCCAGATGGGTTACTTCAACTGCTACCAGTCCCTTCAAGACCCTGGTCCCATATTGCGCTAGATTTTATTACTAATTTTATTACTTTTTGGTCTCCAAGAATCCTTCCTCGTGGAGCCAACAACTGTCAATGGTGGAGTAGACCACAATACGTTACCAGTGTCATCGACGGGCCTTTTTCCATTTGAGTGTAGTTTAAGATACCAACCACCAACTTTTCCCATCCTGGAATCCGAAGTCGTGGTCCCCTCTGTTCACGCCTTTGTCCAGAGGTGTCACCGCAAATGGACTAGAGCCCGCGAGACTCTACTCCAAGTGGGGGCGTGCACCAAGGCTAAAGCTGATCGCCACTGGTCTAAGCCTCTCGTATACGTCGTTGGTCAAAAAGTGTGGCTTTCTACCAAGAACATTGCTCTCCTCTCCACTCCGTTTCCAATAAGCTTGCTCCCAAATTTATTGGCCTGTTATAAATGTGACTGATATATTTTCCCCCCAAGGTTTCTAAAGATATCACAATATATTGATATTGTGAATTTTTATGGCCACAATAACCGTGATATGAAAAATATATCGTGACAGCTATAGTACACATCATCAGTGTGATTTACCACAACAACCACTTAATTTTTTTTATGTTGTTCCTTTGTATGTAGCAGTTTATGTTACAAATGTTGAGTCAAGAATGCCTTGCATCCTTACAGCTGCTTAAATATGTGACTGTGAAACTCATCTGCTTCAGCTACTTGCACATTTGGAGAAAAGATGGAGCCAGCACTCAAACAGGCTTACATTAGTTTATGTCTTTCATGCACAGTTTTCTGGCACACTGTTTAAAATATGAATGCTAACTTTCAAATCATAAACTCCATAGTCTAATCAGTCGTCCAAATTTAAGTGTGAGTTCAGGGTCGTGAAACTATAATAATAATGTTTTGGTTTAAGTGTTGCATCTGGAAACAAGACGGCTCTTAAGTGCATTTTTTCTTCAATCAGACATTTCATATAGGCTATTTGATCATGATGGATTTTCGGTGCATATATAATTTCAACAAGGTGCCTCAATTTCAAGCACAGCTGTCAAATTTCTTCATGAAGTGGATTTTTTTATTCAGTCCCCAATTAGTAATGGAAGCAATCGAAGCAGACTTATGTTTTGAGCTGCATGTAATGTCAACTTTGAACCAGTTTTACTTCACATGGCTCATTGTTCAAGTCACTTCCAATGTATTTGAACCTTGTTATGTTCCGGTTCAGCTGCAGCTAAAATGCTTCCATACAGTGACAAGCTGTTTGATGTATAAAGCCAGAACTGCTAAAACAAATCAAAATGATTGTGTGCCAAGCATGGATGAAGCCCAGGATCACACACATGAATGCGTTTTAGGCAGTTGAACACTAAGTCAAACTTGACACCATCATTGTCCTTCAGACACTGACACACTCTTTTGGTAACTCTGTTTTGTTCTTGTTGGACCTAACTCAGTGTCTTTGCTTTAAAACCTGTCTCTGTATATAAGAAAATGAAGACAGAAATGTGTACACTTACTATAATTCTCAGTGAAACCACAGATGCTATGCGACCCCAAGTTATATCCAACAATGGAAATCACTGTTCCCCTAACTGTCTCTCCATTCTCCAGTACAATTACAAATTCCTCAGTGTAATGGAGATTACTGAAAAGAGGTGTGAAAACTTGTTGCTGCCCAAAAAACATAAAAATCTTCTACAGAGCATGACAAACTGCATAGGATGAATAGACAACATATGAGGACAGATTCATGTAAATGTAGTTTGTGTTTTTTTTTCTTCCAGAGCCAAGGGGATCAACTACCTAAAATGCATCTTGGTATAAAATCAAAGCGACAACTGATAATTACTCATTAAAAAGTGTATTTTCTTAAATTTTTCTCCCATTCCTTATATCCTGAAGTACACAAGGATTTTGTGGTGTCTGCCCGTTGGCCTTATCATACTGTTCTTTAACAGATCCATTGTTCAGAAAAGACTTCAGAGTTTCATTTACTGTTATGTACTGAAAATAGCGCTGTTTCCCAAATGCATCACAGCTTGCACAGGCTCCACATAATTGAGATGTTTTTTTTGAGAAAGGACTTGAGAAAGTCTGATCTGACTTAAAATATCCCTCATTATACATCTTAAGCAAGTTTTTTTTGATAACCCAACTAATATTTAATTTATTTGGGAGTATGGAAATTTTAGCTTTGTCAATTCTTTATGAACTTTGGACAAGATGTGTGTCATGTTGTATATATGTGTGGCAGCTTGCTCTCTTAAGCGCAATACAATACCAATAATGGCACAAAAATAGACTACGCCACCCCGGAAAAAGATGGGCCGGGTACCCGTTTGTACATAAAGTGCAAAGCACACAGATACGCGGTGACTGGGTCAGATAACAGACAACAAGGAGACGTTTCAAATAGTTTATTAAATACAAATAAGAAAAATACCAAAAGGCACAATACAAACACACATTAAAATAAATACGTCAACCATAACACTTATCCATTTCAGAATTGGGGATTCAGTTCGCCCGCCAAACACTGCAACTACTGCTCTCACCACACAGCACCCAATCACCCTCTGTGAACACAGTAAGCGAGAAGCACACCACCACCACACCAGAGGACGTGGGCGTTGAACTGGCACCCCAACTCTGGATAAAAGAGAAGAGAGGACAAATTGAGACATAAGCAACCATACACACACACACACAGTCACTTTCCACGTAATAGTCTTTTGGTTGAACCCTTATCACATGTGGACAGATGGAATCAGTTGTTTACACAAAAAATAAACAACCACTCACTGGCAAATGCTCATTAATAGCTTTCCAACACTGCGTCGCCCGATGATAACAGTATTTTAAAAGTACACCCTTCTCAGTTCGGATTTAGAAATACATACAAGACATCCAAACTGACAATAACAATTTTACAAACGTAAATACTTTAAATGACAATGTTTCTGCTAAAAGAGTAAACTAGAAATGACAACCCAGTTATTCGCCGCTGTACGCCAGCCCAAAGATCAGCACTGAATCTGCTAGGTTTAGAAAGCGTCACTATGGCCGAAAATGCGCTATTGTTCCGGCCGTCTCAAGACGGATGAGAGATAAGAGAGTGTTAGTCAGATGATCACAACAAATGCGCTGTTCCAGTTATAGTCACTGAGAAATGGTCGAGGAGTTTCTGGCAAGGGGAAACACAATCCAATCGGTCATCACTAAGCCCAGCTACTCCCACCAAGCCTGCTGTAATACCACCCCTGTATTACTAAAAAAAATATATAACACATGATAATTGTAATTTACACATTTATGATCTCGTGAACTTAACATTGAAATTAGTATGACTTACCGGTAAATGGTGAATCATACCGCTCAATGTACTCAATAGGGTGCAAATTACAGGCTTGCCATAACGGATACTTTATCAATGAGTTTACGGTCCTCCTCAGTCGCACTGTGAATTGAACGAGTCTTAAATTATCTTCTCTAACGCACGTTCAGAATTAAGCAGCTACCAGCATTTCTTACCTCTCGAATGTAAACACTGCGTGCCAGGATGACGTCACTTCCAGAACGAGAATGACGCGCTCGCTTAAGCGTCATTCCAGAATCAGAATCAGAATGAGCTTTATTGCCAGGTATGTTCACACATACGAGGAATTTGTTTTCGTGACAGAGCTCCGCAGTGCAACATAACAGCGACAAAACAAAAAACACAATAAGGAATAAAAAATACAAAAAAATACAAATAGGTGGGTAAGGATTGACAATATACAAATTGACAATGTATGGCAGGTATATTAAAAAGAGCATTTATGTATGTACATGTATATTATGTGGAAAAATTGTAACTGTACGCTAAGTATGTGTGTTTGGATAAATAAGTGTATGTGTATATAAATATAAATATAAGTAGTATAGTGTGTTCCATGTATGTACATGTATATTATGTGCAAAAGATTTACGTGTACGCTAAGTATGTGTGTTGGATAAAAAGTGTAGTGTATATAAATATAAATAGTGTAGTGTGTCCCACAGTTATTATCAGCTGTTCATAAGATGGATTGCCTGAGGGAAGAAACTGTTCCTGTGTCTGGTCGTTCTGGTGCTCAGTGCTCTGTAGCGTTGACCAGATGGCAACAGTTCAAAGAGGGAGTGTGCTGGATGTGAGAGGTCCAGAGTGATTTTAACAGCCCTTTTGCTCACTCTGGATAAGTACAGTTCTTGAATAGATGGGAGGGTTGTACCGATAATTCGCTCAGCAGTCCGGACTACCCTCTGTAGTCTTCTGAGGTCCGATTTAGAAGCTGAGCTGAACCAGACAGTTACTGAAGTGCAGAGGATGGATTCGATGATGGTGGAGTAGAACTGTTTCAGCAGATCCTGTGGCAGGTTAAACTTCCTCAGCTGGCGAAGGAAGTACAACCTCTGCTGGGCCTTTTTCACAATGGAGTCAATGTGAATGTCCCACTTCAGGTCCTGAGAGATAGTGGTGCCCAGGAACCTGAATGACTCCACTGCAGTCACAGTGCTGTTCATGATGGTGAGTGGGGGGAGTGCAGGGGGGTTTCTCCTGAAGTCCACGATCATCTCCACTGTTTTGAGCGTGTTAAGCTCCAGGTTGTTGAGACTGCACCAGACAGCCAGCTCTTTAACCTCCTGCCTGTAAGCAGACTCGTCACCGTCCTGAATGAGGCCGATGAGTGTGGTGTCATCTGCAAACTTCAGGAGCTTGACAGAGGGGTCCTTAGATGTGCAGTCATTAGTGTACAGGGAGAAGAGCAGTGGGGAGAGAACACAGCCCTGGGGAGCTCCGGTGCTGATTGTACGGGTGCTGGATGTGTATTTTCCCAGCCTCACTAGCTGCTGCCTGTCTGTCAGGAAGCTGTTGATCCACTGACAGACGGAGGTGGGCACGGAGAGCTGAGTTAGTTTGGGCAGCAGGAGGTTTGGGATGATCGTGTTGAAGGCAGAGCTGAAGTCCACAAACAGGATCCTCACATAGGTCCCCGGTCTGTCTAGGTGTTGCAGAACATAATGCAGTCCGATGTTTACTGCATCGTCCACAGACCTGTTTGCTCTGTATGCAAACTGAAGAGGATCCAGCAAGGGTCCAGTGATGTCCTTCAGGTGGGCCAGCACCAGTTTTTCAAATGACTTCATGACTACAGACGTTAGAGCCACAGGCCTGTAGTCATTTAGTCCTGTAATTTTGGATTTCTTTGGGATGGGGATGATGGTGGAGCGTTTGAAGCATGAAGGGACTTCGCACAGCTCCAGCGATCTGTTGAAGATCTTTGTGAAGATGGGGGCCAGCTGGTCAGCACAGGATTTCAGACAGGCTGGTGTAACACAATCTGGGCCTGGTGCTTTTTTCCTTTTCTGCTTCCTGAAGACCTGGCGCACTGCATCCTCGCTGATCTGTATTGCAGGTGTGGGGGAGAGGGGGGATGCAGGAGGTGTGAATGGTGAGAGCGCTTGATTGGAGAGGTGTTCAGGGTGGGTTGCAGGAGTTGTGAGTGGTGTGAACAGTTGTTTGGAGAGGCATTCAGGGTTGGTTGCAGGAGTTGTGAATGGTGAGAGCGGTTGATTGGAGAGGTGATCAGGATGGGTTGCAGGAGCTGTTAATGGTGTGAATGGTTGTGTGGAGAGGCATTCAGGGTTGGTTGCAGAAGCTGTGAATGGTGTGAACGTTTGTTTGGAGAGGCATTCAGGGTTGGTTGCAGGAGTTGTTATTGGTGTGAACGGTTGTGTGGAGAGGTGTTCAGGGCAGGTGATGGGTGTTCTTTCAAACCTGCAGTAAAACTCGTTCAGATCGTCTGCCAGTCGTTGATTTTCCACAGTGCTGGGGGGTGGTGTCTTGTAATTGGTGATCTTCTTTAGGCTTTTCCACACTGATGCGGAGTCGTTTGAAGTGAACTGAGTCCTTATTTTTTCAGAATAATTCCTCTTTGCCACTTTGATCTCCTTTTCCAGTGTGTATTTAGCCTGTTTATACAAGACATTGTCCCCCTTCACGTAAGCATCTTCTTTGGCCTGACGGAGCTGTCTGAGTTTTGCAGTGAACCACGGTTTGTCATTGTTGTAATTTAGTTGAGTCTTGGTAGGAATACACATATCCTCACAGAAACTGATATATGATGTTACGGTCTCTGTGAGTTCGTCCAGATCGGTGGCAGCAGCTTCAAAAACACTCCAATCAGTGAGGTCAAAACAAGATTGTAAATCCTGCTCTGCTTCATTAGTCCATCTTTTTACAGTCCTTAATACAGGTTTAGTTGATTTTAGTTTCTGCCTGTAGGTCGGTATAAGATGAGCCCCTTTCCCGTCCCCTTTCTATATCTGCCGCACATTATCATGATGGAGCGCATCACCACATATGCACCATCATGAACTCATCAATTAAATTCTGAATTGCTGTAGCTGGAAGAATTATTTTTTTTATTGCATCCTTAAATAAAATGCCAAATTTGTCAGAAATGTGTCTTTATCAAGCTGAATGGCTGGACCATCTTAAAATTCCACATCATAAAAGCCTTCAGTGATGCTATTCATATTTGACACAGCAACAGAAATCTCAGTAATATTTGCACAGATGGATCTTTGAAAATCACATTGATGCTTTCTACTGAGGTGTGCTAAAAATTATGACTTCACTTTAAAATACTTTTTTACAGCCAGTCATCGGACATTCACTTTTTACATTTTTTTATTTTTTAACATCTTGAATGTGCCACTCTACGTGTTCACAAAGGCTGGCAAAAATTAGTCGACACAAATGTACAGCCTTCAATGCTGCATTGAGAATTCAAATCATGTTGTTTTCTGTCATAGCGAGTACAGTAACCTACAAATGTGTGGATATGGGCTAATAATCTGTGTATCAGCTGGATGTTTTAGATTCACTCACTGCGATCCATCAGAGGTGCTGCTTCAACATCAGTTTTAATTGCAGGAGGTTTTAAAGTATCATGAAAGCCCCTGTTTCAGCACTGGTCTTTCACACCTTAAGGCCGAGACACACTGCATGATTTTAGCAATCCTATAATATCATTGCATGTCACACTGTGCAACATGGATCTAATAAACTTGGCTAATGTCATCAGCATGCACAAGTGGTAAACAAAAGGAACATGATAAATCATAATTTAGCAGTTGTAGTTTTTGTGTGTGCTGGAAAAAGAGGAAGCGGTGAAAAAGGAAATCATTAGAGCTTGAGTTAAGCAGTTTTATGTTTTTGCGCCATGTCACATTGATTTCATGTTGCATTTGTATTTGTTGGTCAGTAAACGTAGATCGTGACAGCAAGCACATTGTGCGATGCTCATCGCAGGCTATCTTTGGTTGCAAGACCATGACAAAACCTCTCTCACTGTATGACACAGAACCACCTATTAGGAGCCACAATCACAGAAATCATCACAATTGTTACACGATGACAATCTTTTATCTGGGACAGCCGTGCAGTGTGTCTCTGGCTTTAGATCTAAAAAAAAGACTCCAGAAATGGGTGTGCAAAATTGTGGAAAAGTGGTAGTGTACAGTCATGGCCAAAAGTTTTGGCAGTGACATTAATTTGTTTTTCTTTTTCTTTTTTCTTCAAAGTTTGTTGCTTCTAGATGATCGTGAAGATTGATCAGAAACATTTGAAATAATTGCTAAAAGCTTCATTGGGCAAAAAAATAACTTTTCACAAAAAAAAACCTAATAAACAAAACAATTTTATTATTATTTTCATTTAACCCTGACACTAAATTACCAGCTAACAATAATTGACTAATCATATCAGAAGCACATGTGAAAGTGTGAATGAGTTCTAGTCAGGTAAAATCACTGTTATACTGTTCCTGGGGAAGTCGTGGCCTAAGGGTTAAAGAGTTTGATACCTAAACCTAAGGTTGTGGGTATGAGTCTCATGCTGGCAATACCACAAATGAGGTGCCCTTGAGCAAGGCACTGAACCCCCAAATGCTCCCTGGGTGCAGCAGCATAAATGGCTGCCCAATGCTCTGGGTGTGTGTGCGCGCTTTGTATGGCTTATATGCAGAGCACGAATTCTGAGTATGGGTTACCATACTTACCTGTATGTCATGTCACTTTCACTGTTGTTTAGTGGCAGTGCATTGGATTAGGAGTACAAAAAACATTGTGGGTTCAATTCCCAGGGAACCCACATACTGGTAAAAAAAAAAAAAAAAGTTTAGCCTGTGCTGTAAGCCACTTTGGATAAAAAGTCTGCTAAATGTAAATAATTAGATTGTAAGAGCAGACTGATTGTTATAAAAGAAGGGAAGAAAATTGCATTTGGTTTCGTCATGTACCAGGTTATGTGCTTTGCTTGGCTATTTGTTGTGATGAACAGTAAAGGGTGTTCAAGCGCCAGCAAAACAGTGTAAAGAAATACTCTTCAAGAGAAGTCAATCAGCAGAAGTTAAAAGCAGCTCGTAAGTGTATTTAGTTTTCATCTCAGTGTTTAGTGCCATTGTCGTTGCTAGGAAACGCTTGTTTTGTTTACTTTGTGGAGACTGCTGAAATCGCGCTTGGTCTCGTACTGTATCGCGTACCTTGTCAGTGTTGTGCACTATGCTTGGGCATTTGTTTTGATAAAAAGGAAAGTGTGTCCAACTGAATTCAATTTGAGTTTTGTTAGACAAATATAAAAAGCATAGTGTATCATGGCAGCAGTCTTGGCAGCCCTTGTGTGAAGTTCTCCTCATGTGAAGACCGAAGAGTGTAAAGACCATTGATTCTACCATTTGACTCCACCGAGCAGAGACACCGGCAAGGGCATAAGTATCCCTTTTGAATCATTCACTTTCCTACTACTTGTTTCCCTTCTGTTTTCAGTTTTTTTATGACCACTTCTTACTATGTGTTTCCAGATCACTACTATCATTACCACTCACAAACCATGCATCACACACTGTAGGGAGTGCAATCCTAACAACCTGCGCACTTTGCCTATGTCAACTAATACACTACTTTCTTTTTCTATTGGACTCTGGAATTGCCAGTCTGCTGTATACTTTTTATTACTTCTATTACAAGTAATTTAAGACTAAAACTCATGGCCCTGACAGAGGACAATGCTACACCTGCAGCACTCTATAATAATTTTTATTTTTCCTAATTACCCCATCTGACTGGAAGAGGTGGAGGTACTGGTCTGCTTATCTCTAATGATTGGAAATGTAATCCTTTATCATCTCTGAGTATCGGCAGCTCCTCTGAATCACATTCAGCCACTATTACCCACCAATTTTAAACTATTACCAAAATCCATTTTTTTTTGTTGTTTATCGACCACTAGGTAACTTCATGGAAGAATTAGATGTGCTGCTCTCAAACCTTCCTAATGATGGTACTCCCCTAGTTATGGTTGGAGACTTCAACAGCCACCTAGATAAACCTCAGGCTGCAGACATACACACTCTGCTTGCCTCTTTTGATCTCAACAAAATCAGGCAAACTGGTTTTCACATTATACACAATGTATCTATAAACTAAATATATCTAGAAATAAATAAAGAAATAAACTAAAAAAGGAAACAACAAAACTCAAACAAATCATGGAAACAGAGTCATCGTTCACTGGACAGTTCACTTGAAATTATTCACTCGAACAGCTCACTTAGAACGGTTCACCCAAGACGATTCAATCAGCTGTTCACTCGAGGCGACTCACTCGTGACAGAACAGCACACCAAAAACTAAACAAAACAAACACAAAACAGAACAGAACAACAGCTGATGAGGCCCAGCATGAATAAAGCCTTATGATGAAGCATAGAGCAGATAATGCTCATTCGGAAAGTCGGTACGGTCCTTAGCGCATGCCTAGAAACAAACAGAAAGTGTTACACTGAAAGTTCTTCTCCCTTGGCTTACGCTCAAACAGTATACTTACAAAGCATGCTGTCTCAGAATCACTATCCCGAAACTATGCGGAAGATGGAGCCGAAAGTCTCCGATAAACTCGTTGGCATGAAGAACAGATAGATCGTACACTACGCATACAGATCAGTCAGATTACTCGCCTAATCAGAGCGAACCATAAACGTAATCTACAAACCACCGTCACACAACAAATGTTTCTCTTACCTGTCTCAAGTGTCCACATTCAACTCCCCAAACAAGCACATAGACCCGCCAGTGGATAAACAGCTTCGGCAAGTTTTACAAGCAGCACATTTTACACTAACGCCAACAGAAAGTAACAGGGCGCATGGATGACGTCACAGCCCCGGATAATGACGCATGCCAAGGAACTGGTAGCTCATGCTCTTATACACCCTGGACGCCTAGCCATTGGCTAAACACTAAATGATGATGTAGGAGGGGTAATAACCCTTCCTGCTACACTTAGGGCACTAACATCACTAAAGTGATCTGTGAAAACTTTCACAGTTAAGTATGGGTCAGTAACATCACTATTCTGATCTGTGAAAACTATCACAGTTAAATTTGGATCAGCCGACTCTACCCCAAGCCCTTAATATAAATATTCTGATCTGTGAAAACTTTCACAGTTAAGTACAGGTCAGCTTACAGTTCCCTTGGTACTGAACTGTGAAAACTTTCACAGTTCAGTACGGGTCAGCTGACACTTCCCTGGGTCATGTACTGTACATCACTATTCTGATCTGTAAAAACTTCCACAGTTAAGTAAGGATCAGCTGACCCTTCCCCCGAGCCCTTAACTTAACTATTCTGATCTGTAAAAACTTTCACAGTTAAGTACAGGTCAGCTAACAGTTCCCTGGGTCATCTATATCACTGTTCTGATCTGTGAAAACTTTCACAGTTCTGTAAGGGTCAACTGACCCTGCCCTGGGTCACTAATATTGCTTTTCTGATCTGTGAAAAATTTCACAGTTCAGTACGGGTCAGCTGAGGTGGTAATATCCTGTTATGGTGTGTTTCTCTGCAGCTGGGGACTGTAGCATTTGTCAGGATAGAAGGAAAATGGATGGGGAAAAATACTGTCAAATTCTTGAGGAAAATCTACTGCCTTCTGCCAGAAAGTTATCATCGGGAACAAGGTTTACCTTCTAAACATGACAATGACACAAAGCTCACAGCAAAACTGATCACAAAGTGCTTGGAGAACTGATATACTATTGACAATTTGTTGAATGACTTTAAGACTGCAGTTCACAAATGGTCACCATGAAACTTAACTGAACTCTCTTGATGCCTTAACCCCAGCCTCAGTGCATTCCTTGTGAAGTTCTCTAAAATTCTTGAATCCAGTTTGCTTGACAATCCTCATAAGGCTGCGGTTCTCTTGGTTGGTTGTGCATCTTTTTCTTCCATACTTTTTCCTTCCACTCAACTTTTTGTTAACATGCTTTGATACAGCACTCTGTGAACAGCCAGCTTATTGGCAATGCATTTTTTACTCCTTTTTTTACTCCACTTTTTAACTAGGACTTATACTCCCTGTGAAGGGTGTCAATGATTGTCAGAGACCATTTTGAATGCTCAGGGAACCTTTGCAGGTGTTTTGAGTTGATTAACTGATTGGCATGTCATCATATTCTAGGAACCAAAGACTTAAACTACTTCAATCTGTGTGCATTGAATGTATTTTACACGTTTTCCACAATTTGTGTTGAATGACTGAAATAAATGAACTTTTCCTCAACATTCTAATCTATTGAGAAGCACCTGTATATATACACACACACATGGAGAATTATATTCGGTATTATTTGCATGTCTATGACAGCGCACTGCACATTTATATCCAAAAGAAATCTGAATATCAAACCGCAAACTATCTTTACTGCGGTAAAACATTTGACCACAACTGTAGCAGGTGGGAAGAGGGGAGAAAACAACCAACACAGACCTACAACACACTCATTATATAGACAATTGAATATTAAAATGTATTTAAAACAGAAAGAATTAAGGCATAGTTATTTTTGTTTACTTTTTTACGGTCATGTTTACAAAGATAAACTGACAGCGTGGAAGCTCTTTTGTGATATTTTAATTCTCCACTGTGATACCACCTTACACGAAACACAGCACAGCGATTAGATCATAAGAGTTCATTCTAATGAATAATACTGATTATATTATTTATATTATAATAATAATGCTCTCCATCAATGGAAGCAAATAACCACTCTACATTAGCACATATATGTCATTTTTCAAGACGTTGGTTCAATTAAGCCTTTAGAACCAGAAGAACGAAATGCTCAAAAAAAAAAAAAAATCAAATAATCATTTTTCCTTTAATAATTGACATGAGTGCTATTGTTGTTTTCACATATGTGCATTTTTTTATCTCAAAAAAAAGAGAAAAAAGGTGTTTTAAGGGTTTCATGACACTTTAAATCCGGGGACGGAAAATAGACATGTATTATTGCTTAAATCTGGAATACCCGCAGTCAGATTAGATTAGATTAGATTAGATTCAACTTTATTGTCACTGCACATGTAAGGTACAAGGGAACGAAATGCAGTTAGCATCTAACCAGAAGTGCAATAAGCAGTAAGTACAGAATATACAAGTTCTTTAATATGTACAATAACTATACAGATAAGTATTATGGACATAATTTACAGATTTTAAATACTATTAGCATGATATACAGATAGGAGTACTATTAACATACAATACAGATGGATTATGTAAAAGTGTATGTACACTATAGGCAGGACTATATGTAGATTAAAGTGGACATTGGACATTAAAGTGCATAGAAAATATTTCAGTGTGCAAATGGATTATTCAGTGTTCCTGGATGAACAGACAGTAGTGCAAGTAATAACAAGTTACTGTTTTTTTGCTTGTTGTAAATAAATAAATAAATCAGTCAGATGTAGTGTTGAAGAGGGGGAGGAGTCTGTGTGTGTGGTTTGGAGGGTGTTGAGGGGTGTCAGAGGGTAGAGTTCAGCAACGAGACAGCTTTAGGGAAAAAGCTGTTCCTGAATCTTGTCGTCCTTGTCCGGAGGCTCCTGAAGCGCCTCCCGGAGGGCAAGAGGTTAAACATTCCATGGTCAGGGTGAGAGGAGTCCTTGAGAATGCTGGGAGATCGTCGTAGACAGCATTTCCTCTGGATGTCCTCAAGAGCAGGAAGTGGTGTCCGTTGGACAGTTTTCACCACCCTCTGCATTGCTTTGCGGTCAGCCACTGAGCAGTTCCCATACAAGACTGGGATGCAACTGGTCAGGATGCTCTTGATCGCACACCGGTAAAAGTTCACCAGGATGGCTGAAGATAGCTGGTTCTTCTTCAGTGTCCTGAGGAAGAAAAGGTGCTGGTGAGCCTTTCTTGACCAGGCTGGAGGTGTTTGTAGTCCAGGACAGTTCTTCCGAGATGGTGGTTCCCAGGAACTTGAAGCTGGAGACTAGGGCTGTCACTTTTAGTTCGAAAATCGATTGCACAATCGACCGGACCAACCAAAAAAAGTTTCGAAAATGAAAATAGGGAATCGATTTTAACCAAATATGTACACTATTAATTTGAAAAGAATTAAACAATTAAAAAAATAGATGTAACAAAACTCACAAACAAGCAGAAAAAGAAAATAAAGAATTCCGAAAGTGCAGTATGCCTTGCAAAAGCTAGACAGAAAATACCAGCAATTTTAGGCGCCTATAAGACCCAGTGATGTCGAAAGCGACCTCTTCACACCAAACGCGAATAGAGCATATGGCGCGAATGATTTCAATGTTAAGTCAATGTAAAGACGCGTTTACGCACTTCTGGAAGTCGCCTCATTCTCGCATCTAGTTATAGGAGATTCTGAGTTATGAAAAGGACCATTACAAGCTGACAGCGACCGGTTTTTGTGATGGAAAATTGGCAGTAATACCCCCACCTTGCGCAGCTGTACCTGAGTGTCCCTTGGACATCAATGCGGTCGGAGCGCGTCTTCTCAACAGCTGGACATATATTTTTTTTAGACATGGAAAATAGATTTTACAATCGATTCTATGAACAATTATGTCTTAAAAATCGAAAATGATTTTTTCACAAAAGTGACAGCCCTACTGGAGACACGTTCAACAACCATCCCGTTAATGTGGATGGGGTCATGCATGCTTCCTTTCTTCTTCCTGAAGTCCACAATGAGCTCCTTAGTCTTATTGGTGTTAAGGAGCAGGTTATTGTCAGTGCACCATGTGGCCAAGTGCTGTACCTCTTCCCTGTAGGCAGTCTCATCGTTGTCTGTGATGAGGCCAATCACTGTGGTGTTGTCTGCAAACTTAATGATGGAGTTGGATCCATGCACAGGCTTGCAGTTGTGGGTGTAAAGGGAGTAAAGGAATGATCAGATAGGCAAATGATCATGTTTTGACGTAACTACAGGGAAATAACCTGATTTATTAATAAAGTTATGTAAGCGCTGTTTACTTGCATTGTCAGGTTACTGGATGTAAACAGGGAAAACTGGTTGTTTTAATAAGGTGATATTTATGAGGTATCAGCTTGCTGGTGTGGATGCAAACGTGCTGAACTAGAGCACAGTCGGAGCACTGGCCTCAGTTTAAATCTTACTGGCCCCTAAAGTGCCCCTGTTCTGTCACTCGCTGATTTAGTCATTTAAAAATTCAACCCATAAATGTTTATTTTCCTAAATTTAGGCACCCCTGAAATGTAGAGATGCACCGATCGACCGGCCAGGGACCAGAATAAGAATTATTTTCAGTTTAATCAGCCCGAACCGATGCCCGGACGGTCAATTTGCCGATTCCAGAGTGAAGTGAAGAAGACACAAAGTTTGCAATTTGTAATGTAAGGCCAAAGTGAACCGTGTGGAAACCAGTCCTTGACACTTGTCTTAATGCTTTTGATTCAGATTGTATTGCATTTGGTGTAAACGGGACTGATAATGTATTCATTGCATGGCAGATGAAGCTTGTTCAGCCTGTCTGATTGAGACAGAGAGAGTCTGTCTGATTGAGACAGAGAGAGTCTCATGGAGAAATCAAAACAAATGAACGCAACAGCACACACAAAGTAACACAGAAAGTTAAAGAAATACAAACTATGTTTATAATAAATTATATAAGTGCAACATTACACAACCAATATGTTTCTCAGAATATTAAAGGAGTCATACCCTCGTATTACCTTGGATACCTAAGGCTGTATTATAGTCTTTCAGGCCCTTCTAAAAAAGAAAATTGGAAAAAAAATAAATAAACAAAGCTCCTCAGACCCTTATCTCTGTAGGCATTATTGTCTCGCGAGATCTGATGCGATATTTTGGCTGTCGTGGACGGTCATTATAATAATGCAAATGAGGGGCACGTTGATTGGTTGCAGGAAGGAGGGGGGTTGACACCGCAGGTAACGCTTTAGCATATCATTACAAACTGACATCATGGCGCAAGTTGTGAATGAACGTGACAGGCTTCCCGGCCAGCGCCGTTTAGGGCTTAAATCAAACTTCATTCACGCACACATATGAAACACGCTTGCATATATACTAAGTACTAGTCACACATACATGTATATGAATTATCTAAGCACATAAAGTTACTCATATGAGACGTGAGCACAGCACACACACACAAATATAAGACGTGAGCACACACACACACAAACTAGACGGGGCCTCATGTAAGCATTAGGCAATAAATAATCAATAACCGAATTCCTGATGATCTCAGTCATTTGTTTTTTGCAAAGTACGTTAGCAGCCATTCCCCATACCTCGAAGCTAATGCTCCCGCCAGAGTTGTGCCTGGACGCGTTCATTGAACGATAGTTCATGAACTCGTTCATATTTTGGGCGAACATGAACTGAACGTACCGCATTACTGCCTGATGAACGTTACTGTGAAGTCGTTCATTCTGGTGTCTGTGAACGCCACGCTCTCTCAGTTTAACTTCGTTCAGTAGGATGCCAGATTTCTATAAAGCCTTCCAGGCGAAAACCCACCTAAATCCCACCGTAAACCGGCCTTAATATGTAGCGGAAAAAAACCCAATCTGGCAACGCCAGACTCTCTTGTTCAAAGTCGTTCATCAAAATGAACAAATCTTTTTTAGAGTCATTTCGTTCATTTAAGGGGCTTTAAATGTTACTATTAACTGGCAAATTCCCCGAACACATCAACCTACGCAATCTTGATCATATTCTGAATTAAGAAATCATTATAATGCAGTCAAAAGTCCGTTTTTGCAGTCTGTTTACAGGGAATATAAATAATTACTTCACCTCCAGCCTTTCGTTTATTTGTCTAGTGACAGACGCAATAGCAGCATACAATAGCTGCATTAGCAGTTAGATGCTGTTTGTTACACACAGTAGAGCAATAAAAACACAGTCTTACCGTTTCAATTGCAGGGAATTTTGTTGGAATGGCGCTTTTCCCAAGCTTCGATGCCAACTTCGCCTGATATTGCCCCAAATTTGTGAAGGATTTCGGCGTACAATGTTTAGCACAAACAAGTAACGATAAGCCAGTGGAAGGGTTGAAGCAAACGCGTCATTAAAAATGAATTTAATCCACTGGTCTCTGATAGCTAGGTCCGTTTTTGGTAGAGAAAACACATTTACATGTTGATTCTGGCAGTCAACCACAGAGCAACTCATGTGTGCACTACTCCAGCGTCTTTCGCGACTGAATATGAGGGGGAGAGGGGAAGGGGCGAGCTTCCTGCTGCGGTGTCCATATATGGTATATCCTGCCCCGTCTTGACGTCAAGACGGGGAAGAAATCAAAATCTCCTATTTGAGTGCGCGTGGGCTATTTTACAAACCCTGAGGTAAACAAACGCTTCACTTTTAAATATCGGCTTCCCGGCCAGTGTATAATCGTTAGGCAATCATAACATACATTGATTCTCGTGGAAAAGTGAAAATTGTGGGTCATGACTCCTTTAACACTACTGCAGTGTGACACTGATTTCAATTCTAGTTCAATAAACAAGAATTTAAGTAAGTGACTTACATTTTAGACACAACATTTACTGTTGTAGGTCTCATCAGCAAAGGAGATGAGTCTGCATACAGAGCCAACTAACAGTCTGGAGCAAAGTCAACAACCTGTCCCTAAATGGACAAAACAAAAGAGATGGTTGCTGACTTTAGGAGGGCACAGAAAAACCACTCCCCACTGAAGATTGACGGCTCCCCTATTGAGATCGTCAAGAACACCAAATTACTTGGTTCACCTAGAAGAGAACCTTACCTGGTCTCTCAACACCAACACTGTAGCAAAGAAAGCGCAGCGTCTATACTTTCTACGAAAGCTGAGGAAAGCACATCTCCCACGCCCCAAACTCACCACTTTCTACAGAGCAACTATTGAGAGCATCCTGAGCAGCTGTATCACTGCGCCATTGCAGATAGCAAGACCCTGCAGTGGATATTTAGGACAGCTGAGAAGATCATCGGGGTCGCCCTTTCCTCTATCTCAGACATTTACAACACACGCCTTTACTTAGCCTATTTAATATAATTAAATTATGTCCAGTTTAGTTCTTTGCAGTCCTGTGTTCTGTGTTTTTTGTCTATGTCGCACCTTGGTTCTGGAGAAATATTATCTTGTTTCACTGAATACTAACTGTATAGAGCTGGAATAACAATGAAGCTACTCTGCCTCTGACTTACATTTTAGACACAACATTTACTGTTTTTGTTTAGTTTAGCTGACGAAAATAGTTCAAATCAAAGTCAAAACAATATTGTGTCTCCCAGCAACAAGGCGTTCATTACAGTCATTACTGAATGAATCATAGTTTCTTCTGTTTGAACGAATTGGTTGAATGAATGATGACTAAATGATTCCCTCATTAAAATTGCAACTTGCTGCCACCTACTGGTGGTTTGATTTCATATTTAAATACATTGTCACATTTTCGCTAGTTTTGCATAGCCAGACCTTCAGACTAACAGCTGTAGGTCTGGAATCTATGGCAGCTTTCATTGACCAAGGTCCACCCATGAGGCTGTTTGACTGACATGTCAAACAGCCAATCACAGTTTGTTTAGTTCAGCATCATGTTCTGGGTTGTGTAAATGCCACAATAACAGTGTGTAAAATTCTCTGATGTTTTTTAAAGATTCTATGCTGAAAACTTTAATTATTGGACACACTTTTGAATATCCAGCATTTACTTGATCCTGATAAGCGCTCGTCGTTTACAGTTGTAAACTCGACAGCTTTCTTCTTTCTTGAGGGGGTTTGGCGCCACAACATTTTTTGTGGAACGTTAAAGAATGCAACACACACTTCTCCCGGAGATCCTGTATAATTCATCCAATCCAAAGACGTCTTTGATACTCCTGAAGTTTTTCCACTTTTGTGTCCCATATGCCATCAGACGTTTAGTCAATGGTCCGTGGGGGTGACATCTGAGACTGAGACTACATTTTAATTAACATTTCTTATTTGTATGTTCAAACAAATATTTAAAACATTAAACTTTTAAAATTAACCTCAGCTTAATCAAACGGTCTGTGTAAATACATCTAATGCAACTTCATATGCAGGTTCTGTGTTTTCTGCAATGAAAAAAAAAAGATTTCATTTCATTTGATTTCATACTGATTTCATCTGAATGGTAACAACTCAACAGTTTCTTATTAATCTAACTGAATTAATTGAAACCATGTAAGAATTTGATGTGAATTTGATATTACACATTTAATAATTTTGGGGCAAAATTATTTGTATACACAGAGAGGGCTGGACTGGGACAAAAAATCGGCCCGGGCATTTTTGCCCAGACCGGCCCACTATATGATCATAAACACCACCCATCTTTGCACGCCCTTAATTATATGCATACCAACTCCTATTCATTAAAACCACTAATGCCATGTAATGAGTGAGTATAGGAACGAGTGAGAGTTAAAATTTCAAAAATTTCAAAAAAGTCAAAATTTTATATTTATTAATACAGTTGAACTATACTCCACAGCGGTGAATCCTAAAACAAGCTATAAGCGGCTCTGGCATAGCAATACCAGTGTTTCTTACAGGATTTTTGTTAAAACTATGGTGGTGTGTCCTCGGTCCTTCTAGGGTGGTTCGGGGGCATGCCCCCCGTGAGAAAATTTTGTGCATTTTAATGTTAAATTCATTAATCTGGTGCACTTTGAGAGTTCAAAATTAAAAGCTCCAACCCATATTCAGTGTGCAAATTAAACAAAGAAAAATTCAAACCTCTTTTAGTTACAGTGTCTATTTACATTACACCTATACATAATAGTTAAAATATTAATCAAATGACAGTAATAGCCATATTTTGTAAAACAAATGCACAAAAAAATAAAGGAAACTTTCTTAATTAGTTGTACCAATTTCTATACTTGAAAGAGATAAGAACATGATCTTTTATTTTGACGCAAACTGCATCAAGCTTTTATTTTGGCGGAAAACATGGTTTACAAACGCCTCTTATTAAATTTCTAGTGAATTGCGGTAATCGTCAACTATGCAGATGTGGAAATAATCTACACTCATGATATGGCCTAAGTGTTTTGAAAGTAGTTATGCTTACCGCAGGCTCTACACTTTCTCATCTCTCTTCTGATCCTCCGTCCTCACTATCATCATCTGCCACAGGAGCTGATGAAGGTCAGAAAACATATATTTTGACACAGTTTACAGTGTCTGCTTTAAGGGCCTGGTTCTATTTTTTCACGCTATTTATCTGCAAATTCCTTGCGTTTCTTCTCCATCTTTTTTTACAGATACACACTGACACTGCTGCCGCTCGCTCACTCGTTTAAAGTTGTGATTGGGCCAGCCCAGTGTCAATCAAGAAAAGAGCCAATGGGCCGCTGATCTACATGTTTCATGGGCTGGTCTGTCAGAAAAAAAAACTAACACTGACTTTGACCAATGCATTACACCGGCACAAACCCAGCGCCGCCAATTAAGCAAAACAAAACAAAACGAATGGGCCGCCGATGTACAAATTTTATGGGCCGTTAAAAAAAAAAAAGTATGAGTATGAGATATATCGGCCCAAAAAGCACTTCGGCCCACTGGGCAAATGCCCGGTATGCCCAATGGCCAGTCCAGCCATGTACACAGAGGGAAATTACATCTGTATTTTATTTTTATCATTATAATTAAAATGTTTCGCTATAGGCAGCAAAGCATTTTCAGTTAGTTGTTATTTTACCTCTTTCCAGTCACAGAGCACTTTATTTTGAGAGCTGTTAGAGTGAGTGAACATCTGTAACTTTTGTTTTGGGGGAACTGTAAAGCTTAATAAATGATTTTTTTTGTGTGTGTGTGTTTATATATATAAACACACACACACACACACACACACACACACACTCACTGACCACCCTGCTAGTACTGGGTTGGACCCCCTTTTGCATTCAGAACTGCCTTAATTCTTTGTGGCATAGATTCAACAAGGTGTTGGAATCATTCCTCAGAGATTTTGGTCCATATTGAAATGATAGCATCACACAGTTGCTGCAGATTTGTCGATTGCACATCCATGATGCAAATCTCCCGTTCTACAAAATCCCAAAGGTGCTCTATTGGATTGAGATCTGGTGACTGTGGAGGCCATTTGAGTAAAGTGAACTCATTGTCATGTTCAAGAATCCAGTCTGGGATGATTTGAGCTTTGTGACATGGTGAATTATCCTGCTGGAAGTAGCCATCACAAGATGGGTACACTGTAGACGGACATGGTCAGCAACAATACTCAGGTAGGCTGTGGTGTTTAAACAATGCTCAATTGGTACTAAGGGGCCCAAAGTGTGGCAAGAAAAATATCCCCCACACCATTACACCACCAGCTGCAGGCTGAACCGTTGAGACAAAACAGGGTGGATCCATGCTTTCATGTTCTTTAAGCCAAATTCTAACCCTACCATCTGAATGCTGAAGTAGAAATCGAGACTCATCAGACCAGGCAACTCCAATTTTGGAGGTTTTTGTTTTTTTTAATTACCCAACACAGATTTAAGTTACAGTTTACAGAGTACAAGAAACCCTTAAACCTTCATTTGATTGTATTGTTGTTTGTTTCTGAAGTCATTCTATTCTGACCTCTGACTTCAACAAGGCATTTTTGTCCACACAACTGCCACTCACTGGATATTTTCTCTTTTTCAGACCATTATTTGTAAACACTAGAGATGGTTGTGCATAAAAATCCCAGAAGATCAGCAATTTTTGAAATACTCAGACCAGCCAGTCTGGCACCAAAACCCATTCCACATTCAAAGTCACTTAAATACCCTTTCTTCCCCATTCTGATGCTAGGTGTGTCATTTATTTATTTGGAAAAAGAAAAGAAAGAAAATTAACTATGAAAATCAACACTTGATATTACAGGTAACATGGTCACAATGTAATGTTATTCAACCACACACAGAAGCAGAACTCAGCAAACTCAACAAATGTTACTGTTTTCTAATCAGAAACTGGTCGTCTTCCACCAGGGGTGCTTGAAAGCAGAATCAATAATTGAGGCACAGACAGTTCAGGACTTGTTTTGTATTACAGAGGACAATTGTACACCAAACTGAATAATTATGAAAATATATAGTGTCAGTCCACAGAATCCTACGTAATAGAGAAAAACAGAAATCCTTCATAATAATCTGTGCAAGATTACACATACTGCAAAAATATAAAAAAATTCTGTTTGATGGAATTGATTATGTTTTAACGCTGCTGGATGTACATATGTATACCCCCTTATGTCAAATTAGGCATAATGATTGTTTTGACCTTCGTTTGCGATAATTAATGCCATATCACTCTGAGCAGAGCGTTTTCTGCGTTTCACTGCACACACGACTAAAACAATAATAAAACATAAGACCACAGTTACCACACACAGAGAAATTACGAGAACTGCCAAGTTCATGTCTGGGTTTGATATTTCTGAAGATATCGGAGCAGGGAGGATTTTTGAAGCTTGAGCAATGTTGGAGGTTTCAGATTTCGCATTTTGTTTGTCCTCCGACTTAACTGCAAAGAAGAGTGTGGTGCCATTTTGGATTGTGATATTGAGATTGAATGAATGCTGTTCAACTGATCCAGCCTTCTGAGGTGTGACAGCAGTTGTGTTGACTGAATAACCATTGCTGAAGTTGAATCGAAGCATTTTAAGATCAAAGCTCCACCTGATCTCATAGGATTTAGCTTAAAGGATACCAAAAAAAATAAATAATAAAAAAAAATAATAATAATAATAATAAAAAACATGCAGTGCAAGACAATTAAATGTAAATTATTTCATGATATAACTTTAAAACAACTTTTATTTCGTCAGCAAAGATGTTAAACAAATGAAAAACCCTTAAAAGACTAGTATAATTGTATGATTTACCTGTCCCTTGGTCGAGGTCTTCACCAGGAGCTGTCCAGTTGAGAAGCACAGTGTCCTCCTGGATCTCAGCACTCAGATCTGTGATTCTGTTAGGAGGGAAATTTGGTGGAGCTGTGCCTGATAATTTCACCTCAAAACTTTCTCCGGTGTCTGTTCTGGTAAAGTTTCCAACATCAAGTGGTTCTTCAAAAACAGGAGGCTTTGGAGGGTTCAGCTGCACTACAATTGAAATTAGAGGAACCACCTGAATTTATTATTATTATTATTATTATTATGTTTTTCTCCACACAACTTTATAGGTAGTTACAGTATGCAGTGAGCATGATTTCACCTAGTACAACACGTTCCTGGATCAACATCCTTGTTGATCCTGGAACAACATTCCAATCAACCAATCAGAATTCAGATATAACTTTTCAGTAAATATCTGTTTTAGGCTTAAAATCAGGGTTAGGTGTTTCTACACTCTTGTTATAATCAGATATAATTTCCTACTGATTTTACAAATAAATTATGGGTAGGGTTAGGTTTGGGGGTAGGGATTGGGTTAAATCTATATTTTTAATAATAATGTTTATCCAGAATCAACAAAAGATGTTGATCCAGGAACATGTTGTACTTGGCAAAATCATGACGACTGTATATTGCCATTTATACAACAGTTAGTTCGAGTCATTAATTCATTGACTCTTTCTGCGGGTTACACCAATAAAGTATATTCATGAGTGAATAACTAAATCATTAACATAAATGTTTTATTCGAAACAGGAACAAAAGTTTATGATTGACAAGCTGCATTCCAACTGACATGTTCCCTAATTAGTGTTTACCGCTCTCTAATCACTAAGCTCAGCATTTCTGTAGAAGTCCACTTGAAAAATGTGTTTATTTGGGACACCCCATAATGCTATCAAACATACCACATGAAGAGTTTGTGGTATGAAGACATACTTCTTTGATTCTAAATATTTAATCAATATAATTTGTCATACTATTTTTTTTAAATATCTAATATGAAAATAAATGTAGTTTGGTTATATATTTCATTTAATTTGATCATATTGTAGAACCTAATTTAAAGGGATAGTTCACCCAAAAATGACATTTTATTTTTATCTGCTTACCACCAGGGAATCCAAGATGTAGTTGACATTGTTTCTTCAGTAAAACAGAAATTGAGATTTTTATAACAAACAGTTTTCTGTCTTTCAGTCATATAATGCAAGTGGATGGGAATCACAGCTAAAACATAAAAAAAAAACCTATCCCTGGCTAAACTATCCCTTTAAGATGGCACAATAGCCTGTTAAGTTTTAATTGAGGACTGAGGAATCAACTATGTATAAGAGCAATGTCAATCTTGTTATATATATATATATATATATACATATATATATATATATATATATATATATATATATATATATATATATATATATATATATATATATATATATTATATATATATATATATATATATATATATATATATATATATATATATATATATATACAGTATATAGTTCAGTCATCAATCTCTATTGGTGCAGGCTGACGGTTGTTAACGTAACTGATGATATTCAGAGAGTTAAATGACTTGGCGCAATCTGATTCATCTGGTTCATGCAGCCAGTTAGCTTATTCCGTTGCATTTATATGGTTGGCTAGCATTTACTTGAGATTCTTGCAGCACATTTTCAGAGTTTCTCTGAAACTTAACAGCTAACTTTGATAAGTAAACGGTCTTCACTCTGATTTCAGTGCATTATTGCATTGGTCAGATTTACATTTTTAAATTACCTTTTTTAGAAAACATACAAGTTGTAAAATTAAGGGCAGGGTATTCATGAGAGGAGTAATTACTAAGCATGTCTTGTTCATATAACTGCAGTATAGCAAACGTTTTTTCTGGTTCATGTATGTGTGAGAATACAATGTCAAGCGTCGCAGATTTTAGAACAGTAAAGTCAATTGGGGTTTACCTTATTTGCCCAAAATCTCCAATGCTTTTAATATATTTTGTGGGGATTCATTTCTACATTAACCGCAAATGGAATGCTTCCAAATGTACACCTCACTAGTGGGGTTGGTTTGCAGTTGACGTTTCACCATTGTTCACAGTTTTTTTTCAGAAACGTATAACCATCTTTCATAAATGTCATACTGTCAACAGCTTATCTATTTAACCATAACAACTTAATGAGCAACAGAAAATAGTATACCCACTTATACATGCCGTATTGCAATGCACTCAATAAGTTGAGCGCTCACTCTTAAAGGGGCCACATCTCTATTTCACTTGCTACCTTGGATCAGCAACAGTGAGGAGTTCATTATTGAAGTCATGTTTAGGGATAGTTTAAAGATAAATAATAATTTCCAATCAGTAGCCCATGTACAATGTAGCTAATAGTAGGACACTCTTAAACTTGAATTACTATTTGTGTATTCAGTTGGGCTTAAAGCAATTATAGTACTTTCATGGAGAGTAGCAGCAGTATCATAGAATTCAGATTGTATTAGCGAATTGTTAAAAGCAGTATGCAGCGGCAGCAGAAATTATCTGCTTGCATGAAATTTCAGTGATAACAAATAGGGTAAGTGACTTTTATTACTTTGTTTATTTAACAGATCGTGCACAGATTTTGCGAACTCTTCAAAGCGAAATAGGTATTATTTGTTTGTGTTTCCTTGTTTAATAAAGACACTTATATAATTCTAAGTACTTTCATGTAGCTGTAGCCAGGGTCGTCGGACTGGGGGTAAAACCAGTACTGATTACCAGGGCCCCAAAGGAAGAGAGGGCCCTTGAAAAGTCTGGAATATATATTTGCAAGGGGAGGAGGGCCCATTAGGACTGCCTATGCATAGGGCCTGGGATCTTGTGCAGCGCCCCTGGCTGTAGCAGCAGTACGCAGCTATTCAGCAATTTTTAGCGCATTTAATAGCAGCAGAATGGCATAGCTAATTCAGATGAAATTTTAGAAATAATATTAGCAGCAGTCTGCATAGCAACCAATTATTACTGCTAATACAGCAGGGGCTGCAGAAAGTACTTTAGTTGCATGTAATTTCAGTGATAATGCATGGATGGGCTACAGCAAATTTATGGATTGTAGAAGCAGTATCCATAGAATTTCAGATTGCGTTAATAGCTAATCATTAATAGCAGTATGCAGAGCAAATAAAATTATGCTTTTAGTTGTGGCAGCAGTACGTAGACCATAGTTTCTGGAGTTTCAGTAACTAAAAATGGATGGTACTATCTGAACTCTTTAAGTGAATAGGCATAATTTAATAATTCAAGGGGCAGCACCCAGGTTCACATTGCTAAGGCATTTGTCAATTTATCTGGGCTTCATTTGCCCAAAAACACATTTAACAAAGGTCACTAGTTTTAGCTACCTGGTCAACCGATCAGGTACAAGCAGCATAGGCCTACAAAGGCCTGATAATTGCTGTTGTAACACTTACAGGATGATCAAATCCTTGTTTTTAATAGTGACCAAACATTTAATTCAAATATCCACTTAATCTTTAATTTTTGGCCACCTTTTTTGAGATAGAAATGCTAGCCTCTATAATTTCTTCAGCAAACATGTGTGGACATCACAACCCTCACAAAAACTTATGCTTGGTTTTATTGAAGTAAAAATTTCTTTTGTGTCATTTTCGAATGCTTGAGACTATAAAATCAATAAGACAATTTTAGTAAAATCATAGCCACAGGCAACTGTCTAGCTACAACTGCATTATGTAAATAATACAATTTAATTACTATTTAGTGATTTACTTTTATATTTTATTAAAGTTCTATTTTGACCCCTATAGTATGTTTTTTTTTTTTTCATAATAATTTGGGGAGGGGGCACAACAATAGAAATCTGCTTAGGGCACGCATTTGGCTAGCAGCGGCCCTGTCCATAACCATGCTAAAATCTTCTATGAGATGTGATGTGATCTCAGGGTTTACCGTTTATCACACATCCAGGTACGTATAGGACACCAAATTTGGTTTGTCCATCTTGATTCGTCACTCTTACTTTGAGGCTGCTTCTCCCATTTATCATCTGTATGAAATATCTGGAATAGATTCCATCATCTTGAAAAGCATCAGCTCCTGTAAAAGATGGTTCTCTGACTTATTAGCGGAAGTTTGGAAAAGTACCTTACACTTTATTCTTTTCAATTAATATTTTATTTTGGTTAATTTACCCGCTCCATTGTCCAGCAGTTGTAATGTATGTACGTAGCCAGTTTCCGACTCCATTGTAGCCCACACTTCAGCATTTATTACAGGCCTGTAATTCTGACTAACCTCAGCAAACACTATCATGGGTTTAGTGCCATCACAGAACTTCTGATTCATGCGGGTTTTGACAGTGATAGGAGGAACATCAGCTTGTGTTGCTTGACTTGTTACTGTTAGCGTCAAAGCCTGAAGTAGTGCAGTTTGGATACTGAACTTCCAGTCCCCATGCTACCAAACATAAGAGTAAAACCATATCAGTAAGGGTTTGCTGTAAGTGCATCAGCTGAATCATCAGTAATAATATCCTTCTCATTTTGAAGTTGTTGTTGAATGTTTATCTAATACTCTTGATGCCTTTTATTGTGTTAAAATAATAGGCCTACATGTTAATGGTTTGAGCTATAAGCATAACAGATAAATGGTTCATATGGTTATCATACCTCTGCAGTTCCTGAAATTTTTAAAGTGACGGTTTTCTGTGATCCATCTTGACTCATATTTGTCTGAGTATAGACTGAGCCACTTGGTGACTGAATGTAAATATTAGGAAAACTTATTTCATAGATTATTACAAAGCTGGTTTTGTTCCCAACAGTCCGATCCACTGATATGGTCCCATTGAACCAACCAGATGTTTTTACTCCAATACTCTCTAGCTAAAGCAATGATAAAAAATGACTATGATTAATTACACTCTCAGAGTAATAAATGTATTGTGGGCAAGGGAAAACTTGACAAACCTGAACTGGTTCGTTTGTGTAATCTCCAGTTGATAATGTAATTGAAGCAAATGCATCCATTAACTGGTTAGATGTGGTCTTATCATTGGTTGATAAAAATTTCCCCCCTGTTTTCAACATGGCACATTTTTGCATTTAATAATAAACTGCATTTAATAATAAACTACACTGAGATTGTTACATTTAGTTATTAATTGTGTGATATCACTTACCAGTTTTGTTTGCCATTTCTGTCAGTACATGAGATGCACTATTGCCAAAAGCTAGTGTGTGTATAATGGCACCGCTTTGTATTGCAGATGGAACACAATCAGCAATGTTGTCCGTTGCCTGACCATCTGTCAGAAAAACGATTTCATCTCCTAATGCATCCCCATTGTCCTCTCGAAGTATCTGAAGAAAAAAGGATCACTGACATTCAAGATTTTTATTTGTCACATACACAATTATATAGAGCATATATAACCAGCAGTAAAATGTGAGTGGCATAGAATAATCTCTATATATTTCATACATCACTGTAATAATAAAACCTTCCTAATCATCGGCAAGAAGGAGGCGGGAACCGGCGGACAATCAAATGAAAGACTTTAATAACAAAATAAACACAAAACAGTGCATCAGCCCCTCACGGACGACTGATGCGCACAAATAAAAATCAAAACATAAAATAAAGCCCAGGCCTGGTCCTCTCTCGTCCTTTACTGTCGTCGCTCCAGTTTTATATCCTTCCATCTCCTCCGTGGGACCCGAGACTGGTGGGTCGAACAGGTGTCGTTCATTTACCAATCACTCCACCAGCCTCGCTCGTTCCCACATCCCTTGGCCCCGCCCCACTCGTCACATACCCCCATCGCCCCTCGCAGGCCGGGGGGTACTCCCCAGACTGCGCTCTACTCCCCCCCCACCCCCACCCCCACCCTCCGGGGGGGACCGCTCACGGGGACCTGCAGGAACCTGGGGGTAGGACAGACGAGGCGAGAGAAAAAGGAGATGGAAAGAGGAGCGACAGAGACGAAAGAGGGGAGAGAGGAAAAAAAAAAATTCGGTTCCCAGACGCACTGCTGCTCGGCCCTCCACCAGCTGGGTGATCTCCTCCGCGGTGGACGGCGACGGCTCCTCCGGTTTTGGGCAGCCGAAGGAGGTGGGAACCGGCGGACAATCAAATGAAAGACTTTAATAACAAAATAAACATAAAACAGCGTATCAGCCCCTCACGGACGACTGATGCGCACAAATAAAAACCAAAACATAAAATAAAGCCCAGGCCTGGTCTTCTCTCGTCCTTCACTGTCGTCGCTCCAGTTTTATATCCTTCCATCTCCTCCGTGGGACCCGAGACCGGTGGGTCGAACAGGTGTCGTTCATTTCCCAATCACTCCACCGGCCTCGCTCGTTCCCACGTCCCTCGGCCCCGCCCCACTCATCACAATCACAAACATAAAAATCCATGCTAGTACAATTAATATAGTACCTGTAAGCCTTGACTAAGGCCCAAGCACATGTTTGTCGATCCATCTGCTACTTTTGGCAACAATTTGATAAGATTCTCTCTTGTGGTGTCACTGTCAATAGTAGTCAATTTTCTCAGAGTAGAAGCCATAGTACTAAACTGTACAATTCCAACACTGGCTTGATCCTCAATGATGTTCCGCAGGAAATGTGTGGCAGCCTGTTGAAGTTGAAGAATTCTAGAGCCCTAGAAAATGGGTAAAATCAACAACATTTGTTTCTTACGGTTTCAAAATTAGTTATCAAACTTTCATTCCAAAGCATTGGTAACATGAAAAGGTTGTCATGGTAGGATGTTTGTTTTCAGACAGTTAATGTCTGTTATCACATACTCTCATGCTTCCTGAGACATCAAGGATGAGGCAAACGGCCCGTTTCTTTCGCTGCACAAGTTTGAAAGATGGTGGTGGTGGACGGGACTGTAGTGGTTTCAGAGAACGAAGTGCGTCTTTATCCACAGAATCCTCAAATATTACAGTCCATGTTGCTTTGCCACATTTTTTATTTTGCATGTTTGGAGCTTCATAATTGTGCTCATTTTCTTGACAAAATGCAGTCACCTGAAAATAGGATTTCCTTTATAAATAAAAGTGCATTAAACAGAGTAAGCATCTCAAATAATTTCAAAATACCCATTTCTGTGACTTTCTGCATTTCTGACAAACCTGAGCAGATATCAGGAAAGAGATAAAGTTAAAGTGACTGCAACATGAATCAATCATGCAGATTATGCAGTGTTACTGTTTATTGTTTCACTCTTTGCAGCTGATTTTATTCGTGAGGTTGCATTTGTTTTCTCTTTAGACATTTGGTTATATTGTGAGCACATCTTTTAGTTAATATATTTTGGTGGCTGTCCTTCTGCTGCTTATTTAGTGTTATGACTCCTTTCTTTTTTTTCTTTCTTTTTTTTTTTTTTTTTAGCATACTGCAGTCATCAATGCATTATTGCCATCAGTTGGTGACTGAAAACAGAGTCCCTTCTCCTTCCCAGCCACAATAGAGCTAGGAGCCCAAGCAGCGCAGAGTGTTCAGCTCCTCTGCTTGCATCTCCAGCATCATGCAGCCTATAGAAAGAGAAGCATCTCTGCTAACATTCATAACTCTGCACTTTCTCTTATACTATACTTCCATACCTGTCCACATACATACATCTTGCACATTCATACCAGTATATGCTTTCTTGTTTTATATTTTATATATTATACCTGTACTTTATTATTGCTGAATCAATGCAGTCACAATATTATAACCTATATCTGAATCTAATATATTTTTAATGTTAACTATTTTCACTCTACCCTCTATACTTTTTATTGTAACCACTTTCTCTCTTCATCATACTTTCTACAGTTAAAAATCACGTTCAACAGTTTCATCATGTAAATATCACTCACAGAATCCTCTTGGATGTTTAGATATTAAATTAAGCATTTTGTTGAGACCTGTAAACCCCATTCTTAATCTTGAGATTATTTTCCTGTCTCCTATTTCTTCCAATACTTCTTCCTCTTCCAACATTTTCTTTTTGTATTGCATGTAAATGCCTCTCTTTAGTCTCATTATCCCAATACTGCTGCCATCTATGTAACACTCTCTCTTTTTTTACAGACTTAATTTCTCTCATACTATGTGCTAATTAAATTTTCCACTCATTCATCTACAATTCCTGACTAATTTCCCCCTGTCTTGTGTAAGGACTTTTAAGTAACTTCCTCTGGTGCATTCTTGTATTCATAGTTTTTTTCTGTTAGTTTGCCCTTCATTGTTCTCAAGATTTTCTTGTCAGACAATTACTGTGTCAAATAAACCAAATTTGCATAACTCATATAGAGCTGAAAACCAAAATATTAACTGTCATGGATGTACTGTGTATTTACTGATAAATCCATTATTTTGTAGGGAGTGACAGCCCCAATAGCTTAACAAATCTGAGACAGAAAGAGAATTAATTAGTTAATCAATCAAGTCATTGGGTTTAGAGGGTGACACAGGAGTGGATTTTCAAATCTGTCCCATCCCACTCCCACAAAAAAAAATCCCGTCCCATTCCAATCCTACGGAGCCCCTCTGGTCCCACTTTGCCAAAAAAAAAAATATATATATATAACTAACTCGTGGCCTCAAGATACTAACTCGTGGCCTCAAGATACTAACTCGTGGCCTCAAGATAAGTTAACTCGTGGCCTCAAGATACTAACTCGTGGCCTCAAGATAAGTTAACTCGTGGCCTCAAGATAAGTTAACTCGTGGCCTCAAGATAAGTTAACTCGTGGCCTCAAGATAAGATAACTCGTGGCCTCAAGATAAGTTAACTCGTGGCCTCAAGATAAGTTAACTCGTGGCCTCAAGATAAGTTAACTCGTGGCCTCAAGATAAGTTAACTCGTGGCCTCAAGATAAGTTAACTTGTGGCCTCAAGATAAGTTAACTTGTGGCCTCAAGATAAGTTAACTCATGGCCTCAAGATATGTTAACTCGTGGCCTCAAGATAAGTTAACTCGTGGCCTCAAGATATGTTAACTCGTGGCCTCAAGATAAGTTAACTCGTGGCCTCAAGATAGTGAAGTGTCTGACACATGGACCCTTTGTTATTAAACTGAACCTGTACTGTAGTGCAATGTAATACTTCACATTCTGTGCAATATTATCTATTTTAATATTTAGTGTAATATAATTTGCTGCAGTTCTGTTTCTATTTATTTACTAGTACTGTTCAGCACAATCAATTCAATTCTGTTAATACAGTAATGTAAATCTTGTAGGCTGCATATCCATAGTCCTTTATAATTCTTCTTCATATTTTATAGCATATTTTTATACTTTTTACATGTATATAGGCTACTTGTTTATTTACCAACTTCTATTATTATTTATATTCCTTTAAATGTCTTGATGTGCACATCAACTGTGACACAAGAATTGTCCCCCGGGTTATCAATATCAATAAATATCAAAGTATTTCTGATTCTGATTTTTAAGTTAGCCTATAGTAGTGTGCAGACTGGTTCATTAATTATTGAAGTGTTTCACATTTTGGAAAAGCATGTCCGTGTAGCCTATGATAAAACGTCAGAAGAGGGCGTTCTATGCTTAGGTCACGGTACCTCCGTCTGGCTGTATGTATTTATGTGTATTTTCCGGTATTTCCCAGTTGACGGCAAGGAGTTGCGGGACGAGAATGCGTTAGATGATCATATGAATAATTAGCATAACAAGTTAAGCAGGCTAATTCAACGTTAATGGCTATCAAGTCCGATAAAATTTGTAACGTTAGTAACAGAGACTAAGATAGCAGTTACTTGATAACCATTAACGTTGAATTAGCCTGCTTAACTTGTTATGCTAATCGTTAATGCTTCCAGCTCGAACACCTATAGTCTTGCAGTTATCTTAACTCAGTAATTTGCCATCTAACTAAATGTTAACCATTCTAATTAAAACACTCTTACCTCTGTAAAGCCGTCACAATTATTCATATGATCATCTAACGCATTCTCATCCCGCAACTCTTTGCCGTCAACTGGGAAATACCAGGAAATACACATAAATACATACAGCCAGACGGAGGTACCGTGACCTAAGCATAGAACGCCCTCTTCTGACGTTTTATCGTAGTCTACACGGACATGCTTTTCCAAAATGTGAAACACTTCAATAATTAATGAACCATACTGCACACTACTATAGGTTAACTTAAAATCAGAATCAGAATTACTTTATTGATCTTTATTGATATTGATAACCCGGGGGACAATTCTTGTGTCACAGTTGATGTGCACATCAAGACATTTAAAGGAACATAAATAATAATATAAGTTGGTAAATAAACAAGTAGCCTATATACATGTAAAAAGTATAAATATATGCTATAAAATATGAAGAAGAATTATAAAGGACTATATGCAGCCTACAAGATTTACATTACTGTATTAACAGAATTGAATTGATTGTGATGAACAGCACTAGTAAATAAATAGAAGCAGAACTGCAGCAAACTATATTACACTGAATATTAAAACAGATAAAATATGGGCGTATTCAAGCCGCGCGCTTCAGTTTGAATCTGAATAGCGCGTTCAGCGCGGGGGCGTGGTCACATTAGATATAATGAAGGGAGACATGAAAAACAGACATCACGTTGTTTTCATATGGATTACTTTATCACAGAATATCTGTTTTCGGTGGCACTTGTTTAGTTTAAAAGTAGACATGTCAAGCTTTCTATAGATATCTCTCTCATGTCTCTTTGTTGAGTATTCACAGAGTTACAGTTCATTTTAATGACGTGTTTTTAAATGAAGATCAGCGCAGACAAAGGCTGCAGACAGCACACCTTGTTTGTTATCTTTATTTTATAAGTGCACAACGTTTTGTTGTTATTATGTCTGTATCCAAAAAAAGTAGACCCTTTACAGATTCGATTGATGTATTGCTCTTATCTGTACGATTAAAACTGAAAGTGTAATTTAAGTTCTTTTCGGGGTTATCAGGAGAAAATGACTCAAAACGCGTATCCGCGTTAATCGACTCCAGAGGGTTAACTTATCTTGAGGCCATGAGTTAACGTATCTTGAGGCCACGAGTTAACTTATCTTGAGGCCACGAGTTAACTTATCTTGAGCACTCGCGTAGCTACGGGTGGGCCTGGGCCCACCCACCTGTCAGTCAGGCCCATCCAGTCATTGGCCTCACAATGTAGCCTAACAATATTCAACAATAATGTATTTTTGACACGAACATTAGTAAGTTGCTCTGTTTCATTTTAGTTTAACATACTTAGCTAAACTTCAGTGTCCCTCTGTGAAATGTGCTCGTCGTTGTGAAGGGGGGATGGGCTGTTCGCAATCTGACTGCGAAATGCGCTATGCGGGCATTTCATCATCACCATGACAACCAAACAAGAATCAAGAAACATTAAGATTTATTTTTATAGGTCAAGTATTGTGATAAACGCAACAGAAGGAGTAAATTATGTTGCAATTATCACAATACTTTACCTATAAAAATAAATCTTAATGTTTCTTGATTCTTGTTTGGTTGTCATGGTGATTATGAAATGCCCGCATCAGATTGCGAACAGCCCATCCCCCCTTCACAACGACGTGGTGCACATTTCACAGAGGGACACTGAAGTTTAGCTAAGTATGAAAAATGAAACAGAGCAACTTATTAAAGTTTGTGTCAAAAAGACCACGGCCGCCGCAGGAGGAAGATGATGCAGATGTTCAGGAGCCTCAGCCATCAGTCAGTAGTAAGGAGCTGAACAGCTCTGCTTGTGATTACATTAATTCAGCAACTAGAAAAAGAAGTATCAAATGGCAGGGCATTTCCATCACTTGTGGAGGTGCTCGATGCATGCCCATGCGATATCTTTCCAAGAATGAACCGTCTCCTGCGAGTCCTCATCACACTACCAATAACAAGCTGTACTGTCGAACGTTTCTTTTCCACTGTAAATCGGATAAAAACTAGTATCAGAGCAACAATGTTGACACATAGACTGAGCTCTTTGTCCCTTCTCTCATTTGAGAGAGAATTGACTGAATCTTTGGACTATAACGAAGTCATTGCAGTGTTCAACTCAAAGCCCCGTCGTCTCCTGTTATAAGCGCATCAAAAGTAAGCCAGTCTACGTTTACTATGTACACTAGTTGCCTAGTTAATGTTGTTATATAACGTGGTTTATGTGGCCGCTGAGCCAGACCAAGCATTGTTTTTACACACTGTCCACTACTGTCCTGCTGATTTAATGATGGTGTTTTTTGCATCTGTCAGATGCGCGTGTGTGTGTGGTGTGGCCGCGCGCAGTGGAAATGCTTATCGTTATGTTCTTAACACTGCTTATGATGACATGATACATGCTTGTGCTCTCATTAAACTGTGGTATTCAAGAAGCAGGTGTACTGTAGTTGTGTTGGCCTATTTTGATAACAGATGCATTTTAGGCTGTGCCCACCTGATTTTCTCTTGGCCCACCTACTTTGTGATTCCTGGCTACGCTACTGATCTTGAGGCCACGAGTTAACTTATCTTGAGGCCACGAGTTAACTTATCTTGAGGCCACGAGTTAACTTATCTTAAGGCCACGAGTTAACTTATCTTGAGGCCACGAGTTAACTTATCTTGAGGCCACGAGTTAACTTATCTTGAGGCCACGAGTTAGTTATATATATATTTTTTTGACAAAGTGGGACCAGAGGGGCTCCGTACAATCCTCCGCGCTGAGAGCGTTTAATAATCACTACGCTGCGCGCGCACTGATACCAGAAACACCGCTCCGCCTTCCTCCGTGGATAAAGTATTTCAGTGTATTTCGATGTTATGTTCATTACGTAGCCTAAATTAAAATAAAAAAAATAAATAAAATAACATTTTCAGAGTTTCAAAGTGGCTTAGGCTATTGTGTGTAAACTTTTTTTTTATCACTCCCGACTTTTAAAAAACCCGCTCCTCGCTCCACTCAGATACTTTGGTCCACTCAGATACTCTGGTCAGGTGAATGCGAACCTCAGAAAAAGCACAGGTCAGAGCAGCGTGCAAATGAAACATTTAAAAGCACATGTGAATGAGAGAGTAACTCTAGCGCTGAGTTAACACTGCTGTGAATGATGTGGTGTTGTTAGTAGGAGCCAGAACTGCAGCTGATAGAATGTGCGCTGCAGCACAATAGTAGCTACTACATTTCTTCAAAAGCAGATTGTAGAGACATTTTTAACATCCACGATCAAAAATCTTCATATCGCACACCCCTAGTTTATAGTTTATTTATATAAAAGGTAGGCTATATTTGTGTATAAAGTTGGGGATCCAACTGTATTCCCGGTCCTGCCCACTCCCGCTGACATTTTTTCCCGTCCCGTCCCAGTCCCGTGATTAATAATGATTTTGTTCCCAATCATGCGGGAGTTTGAGTCATTCCTTCATCACGTGATAGCCCCATAAACTAAACCTATGCTGTCTGAGCCGGAAAGAGAATTGATTAGTTCATCTTTCGAGTCTTTCGAGTTGTTCTTTTGTCACGTGATGTGACAGCATTGGATAAAAAAATTTATTTCCTTACAAACGGGTGCATAGTTATTATTATTATTATTATTATTATTATTTACTCTTACAGTTTTTGGTGTCAAATTTCTGCTTTTTATTTCTTACAGTATATAAATGTGTGAATTCCTGTCATGGTGGTTCTTTTTCATAACACTGAATGCATTGGTTAATTAAAGGGCTGTCACGTGATGAATGAAAGTATAACATGGAGTCAGAGACATTCAAATCCATTTGCAGTAATTTAATTTCAAACAGGCAGTAATCCAATAACAGTGTTTACAAGTGTGTAAAGGGATATCCAGAATCAGTAACAGTACCAGGCAGAGGTCGGGGCAGGCGGCAGAAAATCAAAGGCGGTATACACAATCCAATATCAGACACGGAAGGAACATACACTAGGAAAACCACTCGGAAATGCTAGACAGGGCTAAACAAGACTTCGCAATCATTGAGAGTCCAAACACAGCATATATAGGGGAGTGTTAATGGGGAACACCTGTTGGTGATTAGCCCTAAGCACGGGATTATGGGAAATGGAGTTGGAAATGGAAATGGACACCAAATGCAAGAGTCCTGAGTAGAGTGCTCTCTACTGGACTTAATGGGAATATCAGCTGACGATCGTGACAGAACGACTCGAAAAACATGAAGACTCGATAGATGAACTAATTAATTCCCTTTCGAGCACAGACTGCATTTGTTTAAAGGTGCATTCGACTACATGCAGTGCCACCAAACCAATCGGAATCGGACTTGAAAGAGTGCATGCCAGATAGAAATTTTGTCCAACTTGAGATGGCGCCAACGCCACACGACTATCACGAGAGCATTTCGAGAGCAGCCGGCAGACTCAGCCGCCGCAGTTTCAGCTATTTCACGATTGGCCAGAATCACCGATCAAGTGTGTTTTGGGTTATTGGAACCTTTTCAGTTCCAATAATGGCCACAAATCTGTGTTTTTAGAATGGTAAAAGCTTTTTTATTGTAGTCGCACTGTTGTATTGTGTCAAGTTTATCATACAACACTGATTAAAAGATATACACCCCCACTTTATTAGTAATTAAATAGTATATGATTATGTTGAACTTTATTCTTGAAAAACTGGCGCTGTATTAAGCAGTATATAAAAAGTGTTTCTGTTTCTCATGGAAATGTTTCTGAAACATCTGTGTATTTGTCAAATATTGCATTTAATTCACTTCATCTGTGATAAAGTATGCAAACACCACGTGA
This sequence comes from Carassius carassius, assembly GCF_963082965.1. NCBI lineage: Eukaryota > Metazoa > Chordata > Actinopteri > Cypriniformes > Cyprinidae > Carassius > Carassius carassius. The sequence goes on from NC_081782.1 coordinate 18,807,583, forward strand.
GTGTCACTAATGGCAGCATAATATGTCCGGCTTGACAGCTCCATTTTCAACTCCTCCCCTGACTGCTCTCATCGATCGCCGCCTGTAGCCGTGCTTCAAGTTGATTGCACCTAATGTTGTGGGGCTGTCAAGTGATGAATGAATGACTCGAAAACCCGAAGATCCGAAAGAGGTGAACTAATTTCAGTACAGAACCCATAGTATGTTGTGCATGCGCGACTGAACGAATCATTCCCTGAGACGACTCGTTCATTCTGAGTCACATTAAAGATTTGGTGAATGAGCAAATTTTTTAAGAACGACACATCACTATTATTTAGAAGACGACAACAAACAAAAGTTATGTCTGACACAGAGAAAGGGACCGATGTATATACTTCTAACATGTTTGGTTGGTAAAATAAATGGTGTAAATTAAAATCTGAGTCACAGAGTGTCTTCTGTGATTCTGGAATGGATGTATTCTTGAGTATATAAGGTAACAATAATATATTAAGATAACCTTGTTTGAAATGGGTTTGGCTAAAAGAAAACGTACTCGGTTACTAACGTAACCTCGGTTCCCTGAGATGAGGGAACGAGTACTGCGTAAGCTAGCTTACGCTATGGGAAAAGGTCCCCTTTTCTCGAGAATATGAAGCCAAAAATTATCCTTAATTTTTAATAATGTAAAACGCAGTGCTGCAGCACAGCAGACCTAAGCGAAGCGGCTCGCGTGCTTATTGGCTGTGCTGTGGCAACTGCAGCAACCTATGGTGAGGCGGCGGAGAGGAACGAACCAATGGGGGCGCTTCGCGCCCATTGGACGTCAGAGATCACCCGATCCGAGCACATAGCATGGCAGGTTACGCAGTACTCGTTCCCTCATCTCAGGGAACCGAGGTTACGTTAGTAACCGAGTACGTTCCCTTTCGAGAGTACTCTCGTACTGCGTAAGCTAGCTTATGCTATGGGAACACAATGTAAAACGCCGTGCGTGCTCGGGAACTTCGACCTGTCACAGCCCGAGGCGAGAGCCCGGGGCTTTATAGCAGGAGAAATCCCAGTCCCAACAGACAACCTTAGTGAGCTTTATATAGGGAACGAAAAAAGGGGGACGTGATAAGGCTTAGCACGTCTATATAGAAAGTACCCTGGCCTGCAGGGCAGGGACTTGCAGATTATAGAATCTAATAAATGTGGACGGAGAGGCCCAGCCTGCCGCCGCACAGATATCATCCAGTGGTATCCCGCAGGACCACGCCCATGATGAGGCCATACCTCGGGTGGAATGGGCTCTGATGCCGAACGGGCAGCGAAGGCCCTTAGATTTGTAAGCCAGCGAGATAGTGTCTACTATCCATCGCGATAGGCTTTGCTTCGTGGTGGCGAGACCTCGGGTGCGCCCACCAAAGCATATGAAGAGCTGGTCCGACCTCCTGAATGAGGCGGAGCGCGCAATATAGGTTTTGAGAGCCCTGACGGGGCAGATGAAGCTTGTGTTGCTTTCGTCGCTTTGCGAGGAAAGGGCTGACAGCGAGATGACCTGTGCTCTGAACGGTGTTGAGAGCACCTTGGGGACATAGCCGTGTCTTGGTCTGAGAATGACTCTGGAGTCATTAGGCCCAAATTCGAGACAGTCAGCGCTTACAGATAGCGCATGTAAATCTCCCACTCGCTTGACTGAGGCCAGAGCCAGTAGAAAAGCGGTTTTGAACGAAAGAAGCTTCATGTCGACAGACTGAAGCGGTTCAAAAGGGGGGCCCTTTAAGGCCTCTAGGACCGTAGACAGGTCCCAGGAAGGGATTGAAGGGGGTCGGGGAGGGTTCATCCGACGAGCTCCCTTAAGGAAACGAATGACCAGTTCGTTTTTTCCCAGTGATAGGCCGGCCACCGGAGCATGAGAAGCTGCAATGGCTGCCACATACACTTTGAGCGTAGACGGGGATCTGCCCGCATCTAAACGCTCCTGTAGGAAGGAGAGTATCTCCGTCACGTCACATAAGTGAGGGTCTAGGTTCCGTGTCCGCACCAGGTGGAGAACACTGACCATTTCTGCGCGTAAAGGCGCCTGGTTGAGGGCGCTCTGGCTTCCGTAATGGTCTTTAACACTCCCTCAGGGAGGTTCCCGGGTACCCGTTGAGGGGCCATACATGAAGGGCCAAAGTTCGGGGTGGGGATGCCAGAGCGCGCCCTTCAGCTGCGTGAGGAGATCTTTCCGCAGCGGTATTGGCCATGGGGCTGTACTGGACAGCTGCATCAGCTCGGAGAACCAAGGTTGGGTCGTCCAGAGTGGGGCTACTAGCAGCATAGCACATCTGTTCTTCCTGACCCGATCGATGACCTGCGGTAGCATCGCGACCGGTGGGAAGGCATAAAGCGGGCGTCTGGGCCAATCGAGGGCCAGCGCGTCCCTGCTCTTTGAAAAATATATTGGGCAATGAGCGTTGTCTTCTGAGGCGAAGAGGTCGACCTCTGCCCTGCCGAAGATGCTCCACATCAACTGAACCGTTTGTGGGTGAAGAGACCACTCCCCAGGGGGAACATTCGCCCTGGAAAGCATGTCCGGGCCCCGGTTCAGGATGCCAGGTACATGCGCTGCCCTTAGCGAGCGCAGGTTGTAATGTGCCCATGTCAGAAGACGTTCGGTCAGGGTGTGCAAGGTTTTTGACCTGACACCACCCTGGCGATTTATGTAGGCCACCACTGACATGTTGTCTGATCTGACCAGAACGTGGTGGCCCTTTAAAAATGGGAGGAAAGCTTTCAGGGATAGTTCGACCGCTATCATCTCCAGACAGTTTATGTGTAACAGTCGCTCCGGGCTCGACCAGAGGCCGGAGGCAGACCTGCCCTCGTACAGGGCGCCCCAACCGAGGTTGGATGCATCTGTCGAGACTACTTTCCATTTCGAGACAGCGCCCGTGCTTACGCCTAACTGATACCAGTTGGCTATTTTCCAAGGGGCCAGAGCTGTGATGCAGCCGTGGGTCACCTTGATGCGCGCGTGGCCGGAAATCCAGGCGCGCGCTGGAACACGGTCTCTCAGCCAGCGTTGTAGTGGGCGCATGCGCAGCAGGCCCAGTTTGAGAACCGCAGAGGCTGATGCCATCAGACCTAGCATTTCTTGAAATCGTTTGAGCGGGTAAAGAGACCCGGCTTTGAACGACACGGCTAGATGCTGAATAGTGAGAGCGCGCTGTGACGTCAGACGCGCTGTAAATGTCACAGAGTCTATGTCTATCCCCAAAAAGGAAATCCTCTGGCTGGGAGACAGAGCGCTCTTGACAGTGTTGATCGTGAGACCCAGGCATTCTAAATGGCTGATGATCCAGGATCTGTGTGTCGTCAGTAGTTCCTCGGAATGGGCTAAAACTAGCCAGTCGTCGAGGTAGTTCAATACTCGCACTCCCCGCATTCTCAGGGGTGCGAGAGCGGCATCCATGCACCGTGTAAACGTACGGGGCGCTACGGAGAGGCCGAATGGAAGAACCATGTACTGATAAGTCTGCCCCTCGAAGGCGAATCTCAAGAATGGCCTGTGATGAGGTGCTATTTGAATGTGAAAGTAAGCGTCTTTCAGATCCACTGAGAAAAACCAATCCCTCTGGCGAATTTGCGCGAGTATTTGTTTGGTAGTTAACATTTTGAACGATCGCGTCATAAGCGCTTTGTTCAAACGTCTGAGATCTAGGATGGGTCTGAGACCGCCATCCTTTTTTGGTACGAGGAAGTAGCGGCTGTAAAAGCCTGACTCGCGCTGCGCAGGGGGGACAGTTTCTATCGCCCCTTTTGCAAGAAGGTTTATCAGTTCGGCGCGAAGGACGTGTGTCATTTCGCTTTTCACTTTCGTTTCGACCACGGCGCGAAAGCGCGGCGGTCTGCGAGCGAACTGGAGCGAGTAACCTCGTTTTATAATATTCAAAACCCAATTTGATATGCCGGGGATGGCCTGCCATGCAGCGGCTCGTGCGGCTATGGGTTGAATGTGCTTCGGGCACTGGCCGCCTGTTATGAGGGGACCAGTAGCTCGAGTATGCTGTGCTTGGGACACTGTGGTGACAGCGTTTATTTGTAGGGTTGCGCACTGAGAAGTGGGCACGCGCGCTACATTTAGAGCACCTCCGGCGCGAGCGGGAAGGTGGGCATGAAAGGGGACCCGAGTGTGTTTTTGTGACACTTGGGGGAGTGTGTATACATGTAGGGGTGCGTACTGTGTAGTGGGCACACTGCCTACATAGAAAAAGCTCTTTTTGTGCTTTATTGAGGTCGCCGTGAAAGCGGCGTTTGTGTGCAGGCGTGCGTGCATTGTAACAGGCTCGTTTACTGCAGTATAGACAACTCCAACCGCCTTTAGTGAGGGGATTGGAGGAAGTATGTGAGGTTTCTTGTGTGGTGGTCCGGCCGCGGCGGGACTTAACCACGGTCTTTTCAGCACGAAGGTCAGGAGGGCTTCGGAGGCTCGGGGTTCAGCACAATCCTGGGCCGAGGTCCCCGTCTCCCTGGCGGTTTGCGGCTCGTAGAGCGAGAGCGGTGCTGGGTTTTGGTCGCTGGGCGAGACTGTAAGTCTGGCTTCGATGGCTTCGAGGTCTGAGGGGGCGGCGCATTTCTACGGCGTCCCGCAGCAGAGCTAGAGCGTTTCGGCAGGAAGTGTCTCATTGCTTGTGACGTCTTCTGAGCCTCAGTGAAGCGTTCAGCGAAACCCTTAACCGACTGGCCAAAGAGGCCGGAAGGAGAGATAGGAGAGTCAAGAAAGGCGATTTGTCGGCGTCTTTTATCTCCGTGAGCGTGAGCCAGAGGTGTCGCTCTAAAACAGGGAGGCTTGCCATGCTTCGGCCGATCGCTTGTGCTGTGGTCTTTGTCGCACGCAGGGCTAGATCAGTAGCGCTGCGGAGATCTTTAAAATCATAGGTATCTGGGGCAGACTCGTCCAGGTTACGGAGAAGTCTGGCCTGAAAAACCTGAAGCACAGCCATGGTGTGTAGAGCCGAAGCAGCTTGACTAGCGGAGGTGTATGCTCGGCCAGCGAGAGCTGAGGTGGTGCGGCACAGTTTGGATGGATGCACAGGCTTCGACCGCCATCCTGCGGCTGAGGGCGGGCAGAGGTGTGCAGCAATTGCCTCCTCGAGAGGGGGGAGGCTCTCGTAACCGTGGTCTCGGGCACCGTCGACAGAGGAGAGCGCTGACGAGACAGAAGTTTTCAAACGTGCGGAGAATGGGGCTTTCCACGACTTCGTGAGTTCATCATGAACTTCCGGGAAGAAGGGGGCGTTTCTCTGCGGAGGGGCCGAAGGGCGCCCCTGCAAGAACCATTCGTCCAGCCTGCTTTTAGCGGGCTCGTCTGGAGGAGACCAGTCGAGCTGAAGGTCGCTGACAGCCCTTGTAAGCACGCGAGTAAGCTCCGCGTCGATATCAGCGCGTTGTCCGGTGCAGCTGGGGGCTGTAGAGGGGGGGGGGGGGTCCGCAATGGAGCCCGACCATTCCTCACTACTGGACGCGGCGAGAGAAAGGCTGTCGTGTCTGTCTTCTTCCGCCTCAGGCGCTCCGAAGGAGAAGGGGGCGCTGGTGAGCAGAGACTGGCGCTGCTCGTCCACGAAGAGGACAGGCAAAGGAGAGAGAGCGGGCGAGGCACGCGGGGAGTGTTCCGGCGTGAGCTCGCGTGTAGCAGTGTGCTCAGGCATTCTCTGATCGCGGCGTTTCTTACGCGGCACTTGAGAGAGAAGAGGCGGAGCGGGTGGAGCGTCGTGGCTGGTTTGAGCTAATCGAGCCCGCAGGGTCGATATAGCCATGTTGTCGCACTCAGGGCAGCCGCCCTTGGAGAGTGCATTCTCAGCATGCTCGCGGCCCAGGCAGGAGACACAGAGGATGTGGCGGTCCTTGCTGGGCAGAGGGCCTCGGCAGGAAGCGCAGGCCCGAGGCATTTGAAACAACGCCTCGAAATTTGCTCTTTTGCGAAAAAGTGTGATGCAGCGGCAAACACACTTAGCTTTTTAAAGGATATAGTCACGCCGGATGGCGCAGCAGGAAGCGAATGCTGAAGGCGGCGTCGGGATGAAGCACGAGCCGACGTCCTCAGATCTGCGTTGCAGTGCTATCCCGCTGAGAGGCTTTTCGACGGCGTGTAGAGGCTTCTCCGGTGAAGACAGCGAAGTGCAGGTGAGATCGCTGAAGGAGATGAAATCTGATCCCTATGGCAAAGCGGCGGCTTATATAGTTCCAGCCACGCCTATTTTGGCGCGCTCTGACGTCCAATAGGCGCGAAGAGCACCCATTGGTTCGTTCCTCTCCGCCGCCTCACCATAGGTTGCTGCAGTTGCCACAGCACAGCCAATAAGCGCGCGAGCCGCTTCGCTTAGGTCTGCTGTGCTGCAGCACTGCGTTTTACATTATTAAAAATTAAGGATAATTTTTGGCTTCATATTCTCGAGAAAAGGGGACCTTTTCCCATAGCGTAAGCTAGCTTACGCAGTACGAGAGTACTCTCGAAAGGGAATGTTGTTTTCATCTATACTACTAGGTACTAAATGTCATCAATTTCCATGGATAATTCTGATTAAAATAAGATTAAAATGCTCAGACTTTTAGTTGACTAAAACTTGACTAGACTAAAAAGAGTATGAACATGACTAAAACTAATAAAAACTTAAATGACAGCTTCACACAAAGACTGGACTAAAATTCAAATTAAAACAGGCCACCAAAAAACAAAGATGAAGACGATTACAAGTGCATACAGGAACATGGATTAGACATGCCCTGAGTGATCCATTTGATCCAGACCACAATATCTGCATGAATAAAACTATGAAAAAAGCTCATAGTTTGTTGATATTTGTTACTGTATTCATGTGTGACATGTGTGCAATCAGTACTTACGGCATCCAGACCAGGTAAGAACATAATTGAGCTGTTTATGATTTGATTTCTGTCAAGAAAAAACTTGCACCCTTTGGTAGGTAGTGAAGTTTGTGGATCAATGTGGCACTGTTGAACAGATCCTTCAGCAGTAACTTCATAAAACTGACCTTTAATGTTTTTGCTACACCTAAATATAAGCAGGAAAAAGTGGTTGAGATCATTTCCAAGAAAATCATATGATTTTTAATCATATGCTTTCTTTTTGTTATCACCTTGTAGCTTCAATTAGGCCATTAGAGTGGTAAAATGGCTTTTCTCCATTGCATTCGTCAAACACACCCCATCTCAGATGAGCCCATTCATGCACAAAGACCCTTCCTGCAAACAAAATAGCAAACTGCTTATAAAACAAACATAATACTGAATTAATAGAGCTTTCCAACTTTTTTTCTATTTCATGATAAATATTTAAGTGTTGAAGGAATATAAATAATATTCACCTCTTGATCCATAAAGCTCAATTAAAGTGTCATTCAGGAGGTATTCTGGAGTGAAATGAATGTACTCTGCCTCAGCTCCACATTCTCCATACTGATTAGTGTATGGTTCAAATCCGTAAGATGGATTAGCATTATCAATTCTTATTTTGGCCTGTATTTCACACAGAATTGGTCTGAGAAGCATCCTATGCAAGTGAAGTCATTTATTTGTTAACAATATTTGGCAGGCAAGATAAAATGGCATTATTCTCTGTACCTTTCCAAAGGACTCTGTTCTTGCTTTGGTAAAGTTTGTACCATTCCAATGAGGTGGGATTAGTATTGTAGCTTCTCTGAAATATACCTTTCCATCCAATGCATCATAAAGGTAAAACGACCCCTCAGTGACCATCTCCTGTCAGAAGAAGTGAAAAGATAAAATTTGAAAATATATAAAAAAAAAACCCTAAACCATTGAAGTACATCTAGTTTATTAAATAGACAAAACAGTACATATTCACCTTGATTTTATCAACAAGTCTGTTATCCTGTGGTACTTTTGAACTGATTGCAATGACAGTGTCAACATAACCATTTCCATCTAGTTTGATTCCAGTGGAGGTGGACAACAGCAACATCCATAATAAGACAAACACCGTACGTGAGTCCATAACTCTGGAGTACAGATGAACAGCAACCCCCGAACCCTGTTTTGAACAATGTCAAGTCAAATAGAAAGAATCTTTACTGGCATGAAGTGATGGTATCAAACATATTTCTGTCAGGAAAAAAATGTCATCACATTGTCAAAATGTTTATGGCACTACTAATTTTTAATACTGTTTTGCTTTGCATTCCTATATTCATTTCTGTGCAGTCCTCTCTGTTGGTAAACTGCATATTCAACAACGAAGATAACTTATTAAAGAAATAGTTCACCCAAAAATGAATATTTGCTGAAAATGGTACTCATCCTCAGGCCAACCAAGATGTACTGTAGATGAGTTTGTTCCTTTATTTAAATAGATTTGGAGAAAGAGCAAATTGAAGCTTTCAAATTAATATGCATTAATGATGAATTTGTTTTTTACTAACACACAAAACACCAGTTTATAGACTGAAGTCATTTCTATTAGTTTTGGATTATTGTGATGTTTTCATCAAGGACATAGGTTTAATTCCCAGGGAAAGCAAAATGTGTTCTTTGAATGCAATATAAATCCCCTTAAATAAAAGTGTCTGCATAAATGTAAATGACTGTCAAAGCAGCTTTACAGTGTTAAACAGGATTTATTAGGTCAATGTTGGGACACAGATAATTGTAACTGGCTACCACAGTCATGTTGTCAAAACAGACCAAGACATGGTGCACCTTTAAAGTCCCCAACATGAATGATGTCACTACTCACTGTTTGTTCAGAGAGCGTTCAGGCATAATCCAAACTTGCAAAGTCTATATTATTCCTAGAAAGGTCAATCTTAGTATGGGAGTCAGATAACGCTTGGCTGAATTGATTTTCAACCCAAGATGCTCCAGATGGTTTAGCAACAATGACCTGTGAGCAATAAGTTCCTGTTCTGATTTGGCTAACACTAGCCAGTCATTGAGGAAGTTTAAAATACATATCCGTCTCAGAGCGAAAGAGCCGCATCCATGTCATTGAGGTAGTTTAAAATGCAGATCTGTCTCAGAGCGAAAGAGCCGCATCCATGCACTTTGTAAAAGTGCGGGGAGCCACACACAGTCCGAATGGAAGGACCATGTACTAAAAGGCCACTCCCTCGAATACAAAACTCACGAGCAATCTGTGACGGGGGCTGTTTGGATATGAATGTATGGGTCTTTCAGATCAAAAGACAAAAACCAGGGAGTCGCATGAGGGTGCAATTCAGATGTCTGAGATTCAGATTGGTCTGACCCCGCCATCTTTCTTGGGAAGAAGGAAGTATTGATACACGCGATCCTGAAGGTATTGATACCCGCGATCCTGAAGGTATTGATACCCGAGATACCCGCGATCCTGAAGGCCGACGAGAGCCCCAGAGCGGTCGTGCTTCACGCCGGGGTTAACGACACCACGCTGCGGCAGACGGAGACGCTGAAGAGGGACTTCAGCAGCCTGATCGAGACGGTTCGCAGCACGACGCCCGTGGCGACGATCGTCGTGTCAGGACCACTGCCCACGTATCGACGAGGACACGAAAGGTTCAGTAGACTTTTTGCTTTAAATGAATGGTTGTTGTCATGGTGTAAAGAACAGAAACTGCTATTTGTTAATAACTGGAATCTTTTCTGGGAGCGTCCTAGGCTGTTTCGCGGTGATGGATTACACCCCAGCAGAATCGGAGCGGAGCTGCTCTCTGACAACATCTCCAGGACACTTCGCTCCATGTGACTAGTAAGACAATTCTCAGATAACTATTATGAGTTTTGTTCCACCCGCTTAAATGATAAAAGTACTTGCGCTGTAAAAACTATTAAGACTGTGTCTGTTCCCCGAATAGTGAGGTCAAAATATAATGTAGGATCTAGAAAAAATCTTATGGTAATTAAACCAGAAAAATGTAAAGTAAATGAACAAAAACCATTTTTAAAGTTTGGGCTCATAAATATTAGATCACTCACACCCAAAGCAGTTATTGTAAATGAAATGATCACAGAAAATAGTTTTGATGTACACTGCTTGACTGAAACCTGGCTAAAACCAAATGATTATTTTGGTCTAAATGAGTCTACTCCACCAAACTACTGTTATAAGCATGAGCCCCGTCAGACTGGTCGTGGCGGAGGTGTTGCAACAATATATAGTGATATTCTCAATGTTACCCAGAAAACAGGATACAGGTTTAACTCTTTTGAAATACTTCTGCTAAATGTTACACTGTCAGACATCAAAAAGAAATCTAATGTATCTCTTGCTCTGGCTACTGTGTATAGACAACCAGGGCCGTATACAGAATTCCTAAAAGAATTTGCAGATTTCCTCTCAGACCTTCTAGTTACAGTTGATAAAGCGCTAATCATGGGAGATTTTAATATTCACGTTGATAATGCAAATGATACATTAGGACTTGCGTTTACTGACCTAATAAACTCCTTTGGAGTCAAGCAAAATGTCACCGGGCCCACTCATCGTTTTAATCATACACTAGATCTAATTATATCGCATGGAATCGATCTTACTGCTATAGATATTGTAACCTAAAAGGGATGATATTACAGACCATTTCCTTGTATCGTGCATGCTGCGTATAACTGATATTAACTATATGTCTCAGCGTTACCGTCTGGGCAGAACTATTGTTCCAGCCACCAAAGAAAGATTCGCAAATAACCTGCCTGATCTATCTCAACTGCTATTTGTACCCAAAAATACACATGAATTAGATGAAATTACTGACAACATGGGCACTATTTTCTCTAATACATTAGAAGCTGTTGCCCCCATCAAATTGAAAAAGGTTAGAGAAAAACGTACTGTGCCATGGTATAACAGTAATACTCACTCTCTCAAGAAAGTAACTCGTAGCCTTGAACGCAAATGGAGAAAAACTAACTTGGAAGTTTTTAGAATTGCATGGAAAAACAGTATGTCCAGCTATAGACAGGCTCTAAAAACTGCTAGGGCAGAGCATATCCACAAACTCATTGAAAATAACCAAAACAATCCAAGGTTTTTATTTAGCACAGTGGCTAAATTAACAAATTACCAGACGCCACCTGATTCAAATATTCCACCAACGTTAAATCGTAATGACTTTATGAATTTCTTCACTGATAAAATAGATAACATTAGAAATACAATAGCGAATGTAGATTCTACAGCGTCTAACACTTCAGTTTCATCCATCGCACCCAAAGATAAACTGCAGTGCTTTACAAATATAGGACAGGAAGAGCTAAATAAACTTATCACTGTATCTAAACCAACAACATGTTTATTAGATCCTGTACCCACTAAATTACTAAAAGAGCTGTTACCTGTAGCCGAAGAACCGCTTCTCAGTATCATTAACTCGTCGTTATCTTTAGGTCACTTCCCAAAACCATTCAAGCTGGCGGTTATCAAGCCTCTTATTAAGAAACCAAAACTAGATCCTAGTGTACTGGCAAATTATAGGCCTATTTCAAATCTTCCATTTATGTCTAAAATTTTAGAAAAAGTTGTGTCTGCTCAATTGAGCACCTTCCTGCATAAAAATGATCTGTATGAAGAATTTCAGTCAGGTTTTAGGCCCCACCATAGCACAGAAACTGCACTTGTTAAAATTACAAATGACCTGCTCCTTGCGTCAGATCAAGGCTGCATCTCATTTCTACCTTCTATTTTCAATATACATGTTGCCCCTTGGTAATATTATTAGAAAATACGGAATTAGCTTCCACTGTTATGCTGATGATACTCAGCTATATATCGCAACGAGACCAGATGAAACTTCCCAATTATCTAAGCTAACAGAGTGTGTTAAAAATGTAAAAGATTGGATGACAAATAAAATTCGCCAATTTCACCAATTAAATTCGGATAAGACAGAGATATTAATTATTGGACCAAAAAACACCACACAGAATCTTGTAGATTACAATCTGCAGCTAGACGGATGTACTGTTACTTCCTCTACAGTCAGAAATCTGGGTGTTATATTGGACAGCAATTTGTCTTTTGAAAATCATATTTCCAATGTTACAAAAACTGCATTCTTCCATCTTAGAAACATTGCCAAGCTACGAAACATGTTATCTGTTTCTGATGCAGAAAAGTTAGTTCATGCATTCATGACCTCTAGACTGGACTATTGTAATGCACTTCTAGGTGGTTGTCCTGCTTCGTCAATAAACAAGCTACAGGTAGTCCAAAATGCAGCAGCTAGAGTCCTTACCAGGTCAAGAAAATATGATCATATTACCCCAATTTTACAGTCTCTGCACTGGCTACCTATTAAGTTCCGTATCAGTTACAAATTATCATTACTTACCTATAAGGCCCTAAATGGTTTAGCTCCTGCGTACCTAACTAGCCTTCTACCACGCTACAACCCATCACGCACCCTAAGGTCACATCTACATCCCGTGGTAACTAGGATTTACACAAGCTCCAGTCTGGATCCAGAACACCTGAGAAGAGATGATACCGACCCTCAGAGGACCCCAGATGATCCTAACCTTGAATCAACAAACAGAACTAACAATTATTGCTACATGTGTGACTGCATCATATAATTACTATTAATTAATAATATTGATAGTTCATCGTCTAGCTGACTACGTCTTGTATTATTATTATTTTTTTTTTTTTTCTAAAATCCTGTCAAACGTGCACAAACTACTAGCTACTACTAAATATTGTAGAAACATAAATTTCTGTAAAGTTGCTTTGTAACGATTTGTATTGTAAAAAGCGCTATACAAATAAACTTGAATTGAATTGAATTGAATATTGGCTGTAAAAACTAGCTGTTTGTTAAGTAGACTTAAGGTTTCCATGGCACCCTTTGCAAGCAATGTTTGTATTTTACATTTACATTTACATTTAATCATTTAGCAGAAGCTTTTATCCAAAAGCGACTTACAAATGAGAACAATAGAAGCAATCAGATCATCGAGAGAACAACAACAGTATACAAGTGCCATGACAAGTATCAGTTAGTCTAGCACAGAACATGTAGCTGTGTTTTTGTTTTGTTTTTTGTTTTTCAAGAAAAAAAAAAGAAAAGAAAAAGTGCTAGTATTAGTTGGTCAAGTGTTGGCGAGAAAGATAGTCTATAGATGTGTTTTTTTTTTACCTCAGCTGTTTGAATTGAGATTGTGATGTCTTTCCACTAGCTGGGCACAATCCAGGAAAGGGTCAGTGAGAGTGATTTTTTTTAAACCTCTTTGGGATGGCACCACAAGGCACCGTTCACTTGCAGAACACAAGCTTCAGGAAGTGCATAAGTTTGAACTAGTGAGTTTAGGTATATTGGTGCCGCGCCAGTGGTCATCTTATAGGCAAGCATTTGGTGCGATTTTCAGCCTAGGCACAAGGTAGAAATTTTGGATCTGAGAATGTGCGCATTCATTGTCCTATACCAAAGTTTGTGTAATGCCTTTGAAACAAGGCAACCAGCGAGCAAACTAAAACAAGTAAACTTATTCTATAATTTTTAGAATTTAGCTTGACATGCTGGGAATGGCTTTCAAAGACTGTAGCCAGGTGGCAAGAGGTTCTATTTTTATAAATGGCAGCTCGCCGCTCTGAGATGGGGAACTGACATTTCTGACTGCAGGGACAGGAGAAATGCTCTTTAAAGTATGTGGGTCCGCTATCACAGCAGAGCTTGTAGTATGTGCCCTGATAAAATACCTCCACTGCTTAGAAGTGTTCAAAGAGGTGAGGAAAGATTGCAAGCTTTCTTTGAGGGGGTTCCGACTTTGGCGAGAACTTGCCCTCTCCTCTTCCTCTATGCACACAGATCAAGACAGCTTCTGCCGTCAAGGACATAGAATTGTCAATGGCCACCTCCTCTTCAGAAGTGCAGAAGGACAACAAGCTGGTAGTAGCTGACAAGGGGCGTTGATCCTCATGTGTGAAACACACCAGCGGGATGAGTAAGCGAGGGTAAAGTGTGTGGGTGCAGAGCCAACGTGACATCAGTTGAGCCCGATGGATGAGACCTGCGGTCTCATCGCTGAAGGAAAAGATTCTGATGTGATGGTGTTCTAAGCCAACTTATATATCAAGGCGGCCCCGCCCATTCTGGCAGGCTAGAACACCATTGGTTTGTGCAGGTACACAAACATGAACAGATCAGGCTTCAGTATCAGATTAAAAAAGGAGTATATATATATATATGCTACACTAACCATATTTTAACCATGGTATTTGTAGTAAAACTGTGGTTATACAGGTGGTAAGCAATATGGGGGAAAAAGAATCCCATGGTACACCACTATTAGCACTGAAATATTTTGCAGGAAATTTTAATTTAAATTTTTTTATAATTAAACACCACATCATCAAAGTTCTTATTGTAGCTTTATCAGACAATTGCACTTAACATTTTATGAAAATCAAGTTCAAATGGAATTAACAAATTAACTGAAGCATGGATTTCACGCAGGCCAGATGTGGGACGGATCTGGGCCAACAGTATGTGGCTGTCTGATCTGTCGTTAGAACAGCTATATAATGCAGCAAGTGCATCACCTTCAACTTACAGGTTATAATGTTTATTGTAACTATATGAGCACATAATTTTTCTTGTTGTTTAATACACATGGCTAATATACTGTATATAAAGGATGAAGCGCAATGCACATGATATTTGAAACATACAAATGTGTATAGGCTACAGCTAGACGGCGAATCATAAAAATAAAATAAACCTTTGACTTTACAGACATAGTGTTTCTTGAGTAAAGAAAATGCTGTACTTATTAAAACATCACTTATTTATTTACCCTTGCATTGCAAATAAGTGATGACAAAAAATTTTAGCTCTTTGCTGTTATCTCTTCCCCTGTCTACTGTATTTCGTTGCCTTGTGCTCACATGTGCAATGACAATAAAGTTGAATCTGATTTAATCTAAAGTGGAGATCTGTCTGTAGACTGTGTAGGACACTTCATTGTGAATGAAGGCGGGGTGGAGTTATGAGGTTTCACTGATAGTTTGAGGATTAGTGACAAGCTATTTGAATGCTTTTCATATTTGTAAAAACCCCAAACAGACATAAGGAAGACCAATAGCACTGATTTAAATAATAACAATGAAATATAAGAAAGATATAAGGTTTGGATAACTTACCATGGCACACTAGTTAGGAAACACTAGGGTATACATTTATTTTTATTTTTTGTTCTCATGTCAGCTGTGTATTTATGCATGTATGTTTGTATGTACCATGAGCACCTTAAAAAAAAAAAAAAAAAAAAAATTCCTTGTGTGTTTGTGCACACCTTGTGAATAAAGCTAATTGTGATTCTGATTCTGATAGCGACTATAATACTCTTCCATATGGAAATGCCCTGTTGCTAGAAAACACAGAAAACCAGTGTTGGGCCATAACTAGTTACTGTATTAATAGTACTTTTGCAGTAACTAGTAGTGTAACTGATTACTAATAATATTTCAGAAAAAAAAATATTACAGTTACCATCCATAAAACAGTTTTTTTACTTTTTTGATGCCTCAACCCCGCTGATTTAATAGTTTACATTTACATTTATTCATTTAGCTGACGCTTTTATCCAAAGCGACTTACAATTGCTATATATGTCAGAGGTCGCATGCCTCTGGAGCAACTAGGGGTTAAGTGTCTTCCTCCCCATGGCAGCAGGCAAGCTTGGAATATTGAAAGACATTCAGCAGAGAGAAATATTACTGCATTATATTGATTTTGTCAGGAAAATGATCTGAACACTGTTGAGTAAGCTGTGGCTGTACTTTACTCTGGTATTACATCCCACCCACATCCCTCTGATCAGCATGCGGTACATTATATTACTATAATTACAAATATTTTTGGAACAATTTCTTACAAACTTATGTGATTTGCTAAAATACATAATGAAATATAATCGTATATAGGTAACAGAGAAATTACAATGAGCTTCAAGCTTCATGACAATTAATGAAATTAATACAACACTTCTACTTGATTGTCACTATATATCACTATTGAGTGTTTGTAATAACATCTGACTGCGATTCAATGTGGATTTTGGTCAAATGATGAGGCAGAAATATGTTGTTAGTAACATTCTAGAATAATTTTATCTGGAAGATACAAAGTTACAACTTATGTGGGGCATGAAGAAAAAGTAATGCAACTAGTAGTGTAATTAATTACTGTTGCCAGAAAGTAATAAGTAAAGTAACAATATTACGCTTGAAATTAGTAACTAGTAATGAGTAGCCTAATCTATTACATTCTTTGAGTAACTAGCCCAACACTGCAGAAAACACACAGTATGATTGCTGAAATACTGTCGGGGAGTCATTCTCAGATATTCTAAAATCTCATTTTCAGATAGATTTTAGCAGTAATATTTTATGGGGGCACAGGAGTAGGCCTTTAATATTTCTCACATAAAAAATAAATAAATAAAAATAAAAAACCACAACAACAACGGGTCATTAATTAATTAAGCGGTTAAAATTAATATTATTAAAATGTTCCCTCTTTTTGCCAGTTTCCCTTGATTATTTCTGATGCTGAACACTATTAAAATGTGCACACATTACTCACAGTTACTACGTGAATCAGCCATAGACTGTAAAAAAAAAGTATCAACACAGGTTCTCCTATACAC
Organism: Carassius carassius; assembly: GCF_963082965.1. Taxonomy (NCBI): domain Eukaryota; kingdom Metazoa; phylum Chordata; class Actinopteri; order Cypriniformes; family Cyprinidae; genus Carassius; species Carassius carassius. Next base: position 18,824,194 of record NC_081782.1, read on the forward strand.
TATGTGGCAGTAACGAGGTCACAGTGTAATGTTATTCAACCAGAAGAGGGAGCAGAAACCACCTGGCAGGACCGGTTGGACACGTCGACCGGAAGAGGGAAGTGACTTCGCGAACAGAGGCTGGATGGCGGAAGGGAGAATGTCGTGGGGAGATGAGTCGGATGGCAACAATGAGCAAGACATGGAGTATCAGGAAGTAAGATTTAATAAAAGGAAAAAAAAGGAAGCATGGGTGATGGATCTGATTAAGAGCAAATAATGAACAAATCAAGCGGTTCGAGAAATGAAGCTGATAAGGAGGCGGAAGAAAGAGAAATCAAAGTGATAATTACTTTTTCTAAACAGTCAGAACAACAAATGCATCCAGTTAAACTATCAAAAGCAATTGAGAAAGAGATAGGAATAGTAAAAGCTGTATCCTTTCTTAGTAATGGAAGAATAATGATTAAATGCAAGGACGGGAAACAGAAACAAAAGATTCTGAAAATGAAAACACTAGTTGGAGGAAAGATAACGTTCAGAAAAAGGTGATAAAACTAGAGGGGTTATTTCAGGAGTACCCCTCAATGTAAGCATGGAAGACATTAAAGGAAGCCTGAATGGAGGCATAGTTACCTCTGCTAGAAGATTGCAAATGTGGAAAGACGGAAAAAGATGTGATAGCACAAGTGTGATGATCCAGTTCGAAGGGAGCACTTTACCGATAAGGGTAAAGCTCGGATTTATAAGCTTTTTGGTTCGAGAGTACATGCCTCCACCTTTGAGATGTTTTAAATGTCAGAGAATGGGACATATGGCAAATCTGTGCAAAGGAAAAATGCGATGTGCGAAGTGTGGAGGAGAACACGAATATGGCAAGTGTGAGGAGGGAGCGGAGATCAAATGCTGTAACTGTGGTGGAGGACATAGTGCAGTGTACGCAGGATGCCCTGTACAACAAGAAGCTCGGGAAATACAAAAAGTTAAAACAATGCAAAAGCTAACGTATGCAGAAGCTACTCGTAAGATAAAAGGCATAGATGGGACAAAGAGAAATAATGAGCAAGGAAACAGGGTGGATTCTAATGTCCAAAAAAATGTAAATCACGATCCAAAGAATGAATCAAATCTTTTTCATTTTGTGCCATTCATTTGTGCTGTAATAAATGGTACATCACAAGTAGAGATGAAGTCGGATAAACTAAATATTATTGTAGGATGTGTTAATAAATTCCTAAAGGTATAAGGAGTTTCAGCTGAGGAAGTCCATGGGATTTTAAAAACAAAAGAAGGAAATGCTGCTTTGGACATGACTCAGAGTAATGATACTTAGGTGTATAATGTCCTTCCTACTACTACATTGGAATGCTAGGAGCTTTATAGCAAATGGGCAAGAATTTAAAAAATATATAACAGAGATGGGAAAAACACCGGACATCATGTGTATTCAAGAGACATGGTTAAATAGTTATTTGGATTTTAAGATCAATGGATATGTAGTAGAGAGGAAGGATAGAGGAAAGAGATTTTATAGAGATAGAGATAGTAGGTAGTTTTATAGAAGAACATTCACTGGTGTGTTTGAATGATGGTAAACCAACAAGGGTGGATATAATGACATGTGGCACATCTTGTTTAGAGTGTCAGCAGCTTTAGCAGGAAAGTGCATTTGGACAGTATGTAAAGATAATATGAGAAGTGATCATTGGCCAGTAGTATGTGAAATTCAAAAATCAGTACAAAAGCAAAATGTTAGTCAATGTGTATGGGGATTTAATCAGGCAAGATGGAAAGAATTACATATGATGTGTGAAGAAAACTTTAAAAATATAAAATTAGAAGGAACTGTTGAGGAGAAATATAGTAAGATAGTGGGAGAAATTATTTATGCAGCAAAACAATATATACCTTTAATAAGAAGCAATGGAAAGAAAAAGAAAAATGTACCATGGTGGACTGAAGAGTGCACAGTGGCAATAAGAGAGAGGAATAAGGCATTTCGATGTTTAAAAAGGTTAATAACTCAAGATACAATTGTATATTATCAGAAGGAAAGGGCAGTTGCAAGAAGGGTAATTAAAAATGCAAAAAGAAAGGCCTGGCAGGAGTTTTGCAATGCAATTGGGAGAGAGACTGGTATGCATGTGGTGTGGAGAATGATTAGGAAAATGAAGTCTTAGCTAAAACCTTTGCTAAAATTCACAGTATTGAAAATTTGGATGAGAAGTTTTTAAAAAGAAGACAAGAAATAAGTAAAGTATATAAGAATATTCATACAAAAAAACAAGGAGTTGATAATATTATGGATGAAGTTTTTAATTCTTTTGAGTTAAAAATAGCCATTAATAATTCAAAGAATACAACACCAGGGAGAGACATGATCAGTTATAGTATGTTAAAAAAAAATTACCAGAGGTGGCCTTTAAAGCAATATTGGATCTTTATAACCATATATGGAGTGAAGGCACATTACCCAAAGATTGGAAAAGTGCAAGAGTGATACCAATAGTGAAACCAGGGAAAGATGCAACAAAAGCTAATAGTTATAGACCAATTGCCCTTACATCGACATCATGTAAAGTAATGGAGAAAATGATATTAAGAAGGTTGAGTTATCAGATCAGAGTGTTTTTAGGAAAAAGAGGTCTACAATGGATGCTTTAATATTATTTGAAAATGATGTCAAAAAAGCTCTTTTAATGAAAGAAAATTTGATTGCTGTTTTCTTTGACATTGAAAAAGCATATGATACTCTATGGAGGGAAGGATTGTTAATTAAGCTAAATAAAATTGGAGTAGGTGGGAGAATGTATAATTGGATATTAGATTTCCTGTTTGAACACACTTTTCAAGTAAGAATAGGGGAAGAAATGTCTACATCTCATGATATTCTGAATGGGACCCCACAAGGAAGTGTAATCAGTCCAATTTTGTTTAATTTAATGATTAATTATATGTTTGAAAAACTTAATCCTAACATTGGAAAGGCATTGTATGCAGATGATGGAGCAGTATGGAAAAGAGGTAGGAATCTAAGGAGTATAGTAAAAGGAATACAGGAAGCAATACATGAAGTTGAAAGATGGTCAGTAGACTGGGGATTAAAGTTTTCAGTATCAAAGACTCAATATATGATTTTTACAAACAAGAAGAAGATGGAACAAATTACACTGAAATGATATGATCAACCATTAGAAAGAGTTTCAGAATTCAAATATCTTGGACTAATCTTTGATGGAAAATTAACATGGAAGAGACATATTAAGAAAATTGAAAATAAATGTAAAGGTATAATAAATTGTATGGTAGCAATATCCAAGTATGAATGGGGAGCAAGCAAGAGATCATTATTGCATGTATATCAAGCATTAATTCCCTCTAGTATAGATTATGGATATACAGTGTATGGGGCTGGATCTAAATTAGAGATGAAAAAATTGGAAAATATTCAATCTAAAGCACTTAGAATCTGTTGTGGGGCAATAAGATCAACCCCTTTAGATGCCATCAGGGTTGAAATGGGGGAGATGCCATTAGATTTGAGAAGAGAGAAAATGTATTTGATGTATTGGGTTAATCTACAGGGAAATGAAAGAAATCACCATACACGAACAGTTTTAAAAGATATTGAATATAAAAAGAATGGAGGAAATAGTTTTGGATGGAAATATGAGCAATGGGTCAAGGAGTGTGACCTGAAGGATGAAGTTATCTGTCCTAATATACCACTACATGGTGTATCAGTATAGAATATTACTGAACCTGTTGTTGAAATGAGATTATTAGATGCCCGGGAAAAAGAAGAAGGGTATAGTAATAGTTTTGAAATCAGTGGTTTTATGAAAGAAACATTTTATTCTTTTATACAGATTTATACAGATGGATCTAAAGACCCAGTGAGTCAGAAAGTGGGTATAGGACTGTATATTCCCAGATTTAAATCACAAATAATCTTAAATTTAAATGATAAATTATCTGTATATTCCTCAGAATTAAGTGCCATAATAGTAGGATTGCAGTGGGTTGAACAGGTTAAGCCAAATAGGGTTGTAATTTGCTCAGATTCTTCATCAGCTCTCAAAAGTATAATGTCAACAAGAACTGATAGAGAAGACCTGTTGGTGGCAATATATACATTATTATACAGACTGTAGTATATTTCTGTAGGGTATCAGCACACATAGGGATAGTAGGGAACGAAAAGGCTGATCAATTAGCAAAAGAAGCATTAAAGGAAAACTTGGTGGATATTAAGGTACCCCTGGGAAGAAGTGAGGTAAAAATCAGTGATAAATAAGGAAATAATAAAACTGTGGCAACAAAGATGGGAAAATAGTAGTACAGTCAGATGGTATTATAATATTGAAAAATCAGCAAGGAAAAATGAACAGTTTTATGGAAGACATAGAAAGGAAGAAGTTATGATATCAAGATTAAGGTTTGGACATACAGGATTAAATTCAACACTTGCAATAATGGGGAAGCATGAAAATGGTATGTGTGATGCGTGTGATGTATTAGAAACAATAGAGCATGTGTTTTTTAAGTGTAATAAATATCATGATGAGCGTAATAGTCTTTTTAGCAACACAAAGAATAAACCAGTGAGTGTAGTGGACCTATTGGGATAAGGTTTGAGAGATAATCAGGTATATATGGCGGTTTTAACCTTTTTAAAGTGTACAGGATTAGAGTATAGGATATAGATGTAGTAATGCTTTCATCCATCTCAGAGAGTGAGGAGCCTGCTGTGGAAGCTGGAGGAGCTGAACACGCAGCGCGAGTTAAAGCATGGGATCTGATCCTCTGGGGGTGGGTGGGGCAATACAAAAAAAAAACACATATATATATATATATATATATATATATATATATATATATATATAATAAAAAAAATAAACAGATACCTCACCCATGCAAGTAAATAAGTTATACAGTAGGTGGCGGTAATGAATGGCCATATAACAGGAAGTAGAAGAAGAACCACCTGGCAGCAAATGTTATTTTTGTCTTCCACCAGGGGGCGCTTGACGGCTCAGAAAGCAGAATCAGAATCATAGACACACATCCGAATTCCAGGGCTTGTTTTGTTTTACGGTGGACATTTGTGCTCCTAAATGAATAATTATGACATTATATTCAGTCCTCAGAATTCAACATGATAAAAAAAAACAGAAAACCGCAATAATAGTCCGCGTTTATAAAAATCCTTATCAATTAAATACAAACGACTGTCATTGGTCCAGCTTCATCAGCGCAGTGAAAACTAACACTCATCACGTGACAACGCCGTCTTTATTCTCAGTTTCAGTAACACTCAGAACCAATTTTTACACTAGAAAAACGACACTTGTCGTTCTCAAATTATGTTACATTTAAAATACAAAGTGGAGAGTCATTATACTTTTACACCCATCCTTTGACCAATTGGAAACATCAGTCGGACCGTCAATCTCTGCCTATGTTAGGTTTCATGTTTCAAGCTGATGGCCGTTCTATCCGCTCGATTTATTTCTATGAGAGATCAAGAGGGAAAAGACTCACTATGAAGTAAACAGATGTTCTCAGTGTCTAAACACTGTTTCAAAACCTTTCACAATTAATAACTGTCTTAAATGTTTCTACGCCGTTTGTCATTTGGCGAATTTATCTTGTTTCGGCCGATGCGGAGGTGATTTCGATGATTCCCTGCTGCACTACAGTATGTGCACGAGGCCTACAACTTAACAGGTCTGTGTAGACTGATCTGTACTATCTGTGCCTTATGCTTATGGTGTTATGGTTTATCCTTTATGTCACTTGATATGATAATGACTAGGCCTAATGCATATGTACAATAAATAATGATTTGCACTGGGGACCAAATGTCTCAGATTACTAATCAATATTGCTTCTCTCTGCTATTTCTATATAAATATTATGATTGAGAACCATCTTAATGCTACATTTTAATATCTAAATTAATGTTGTTATCTTTAAAGTCACCATTTAATAAAAATAGACAACTCTTATTTTTAAATGAAATATTAGTGTTTATTTTAAATGATTTGTACATTTATTATTATTATTATTATTATTAGGCAAGGCAAGTTTATTTATATAGCACATTTCATACACGATGGTAATTCAAAGTGCTTAACATAAAAGTAAAATAGTCACGAAGAAAAATAATACAAAAAGAAAAACAAGCAATTTAAAACTTTGGAAATGATTTAAAAATTGAGTTATTTAAAATGAATTTAAAACAGTTAAAAATAAAAAACAATTTTACATATAATACAGGGAATATGTAAAATACAGTGCAATCGGTTCGGACATCGCACAGTGCTCATTCAATAAATGCACATCTAAACAGATGGGTTTTGAGTCTAGATTTAATTGTGACTAGTGTTTTAGCACATCTGATCTCTTCTGGAAGCTGATTCCAGCTTTGGGCGGCGTAGTAACTAAAGGTGGACTCCCCTTATTTTGTGAGAAACCTTGGTATTTCTAACTGACTCGATCCTAGTGATCTGAGTGGTCTGTTAGGTTTATATTCAGTGAACTTATCTGCAATATATTTCGGTCCTAGGTCATTGAGTGATTTATAGATGAGTAAAAGTACTTTAAAATCAATCCTAAATGTAACTGGAAGCCAGTGTAAGGACCTGAGGACTGGTGTGATATGCTCAGATTTTCAGGTTCTAGTCAGAATCCTGGCAGCAGCGTTCTGGATGAGCTGCAGCTGTCTAATGGTCTTTTTGGGAAGGCCGGTGAGGAGCCCATTACAATAGTCCACCCTGCTGGTGATGAACAAGTTTCTCCAAGTCTTGACTGGAAACAAAACATCTAATTCTTGCAATGTTTTTTAGATGATAGTATGCTGATTTAGTTACTGCTTTGACATGACTACTGAAACTAAGGTCTGTCTCCAGAATCACACCAAGATTCCTGACTTGATTTTTAATTGTTTGACCCCTAGAGTCAAGGTATGCATTCACCTTGCAAACTTCATCTTTGTTTCCAAATGCAATAACTTCAGTTTTTTCCTTGTTTAACTGAAGAAAGTTCTGGCACATACATTGGCAGAGGGAATCAATGGGGCTGTAGTTATTTGGAGATAAGGCTAGGTAAATCTGGGTCTTTCTCATTATTTGACTTAGTGGGAGCATATACAGGTTAAACAAGAGCGGTGCAAGAATTGACCCTTTTGGCACTCCACATGTCATGGACGTCCACTTAGACTTATGCTCTCCTATACTCACATAATAGCCTCTCCCTTCTAAGTATGACCTGAACCATTTGAGTACCATCCCAGAAAGCCCGACCCAGTTTTCCAGCCTCTCTAGTAGTATGTTATGATCGACAGTGTCAAACGCAGTACTGAGATCTAGCAATACCAGCACTGATATTTTGCCAGAGTCTGAATTTTTATTATCGTTATTATTAATGTACATAATATTTAATCAGAAATCATTACATCTCAGCAACATCTCTTCTGATGAGGTGTGCTCTGGTGAGGGCGGGTGGGACAATAATGAAACACCTGGGTCCAGAAGTAAAAACGAATACATTTTCTACATAGGGAAATTTATTTATTTATTTATTTATTTGTTTGTTTATTTCTAATGATAATTTATAAACCTAGACCTGTCTTGAGCTCAGTGGTTGTTAAACATTGCTTTTGCTGAAGTCACCTGTTCACATTATTTCAACTTATTCACAACTGTGAAATCGCGCCTAAAGAGGTTGCAGGGAACAGCCTCTCCCAAGAATCACCACATATTACATTAAGTCAGTCACGCTACACTTTTTAAATGCTTAAATTTTTGTATTTATATGCATATTTTGCAAAACACTTAAAATATATTGTTATAGACATAATCAATACCTTTAAATAAATCTATATATGTATATATATTTTTTTCACTAATGCTTTCAAATCAATTATGTCGTTCTTCATGGGCTTGTAATCCTTTCCCCTCACTAAGCTGTTATATTCCCATTTCACACAAAAGAAAATATGTTTTCATTTTAATCTTTCACATGGCATTATCAATAATTTGATCCAATAATGGGCTGATTACACAAATGGCATTTTTTATGTTAAAAAACGCAAGAAATAGGCAGTAAAATTATGATTAACTTGAGAACACGAAACTAGTGCATTCAAAACAGTCATACATGCAAATGTGTATATAGAGAAACTATGGAAAAGCAGTCCAATGCAAAAATATTTTCAGAGTAAATGGCCCCTAATAGTGCAAAATCTGAAATATTGTACATCATAAAAAAATAATTCAACATCATAATATTACTTGTTTTAAATAATGCAAAAAAAATACTTAGTTATTTCCAGGTTTAAATTTGATTTTGAATACTAGATTTTCTCTGTTGTAATTTATATATATATATAATTTTGTAATAAGAGTAAGATTATGTGAATGATTTCTTTAATCTACCTTCTTTCTGAAGTGGGTTGCATGTTTAGGGGCCTCAAACAGGGAGGAGACCATGAACCTCAACGAGAAGAAGCCCAACAAGTGGTGGACTGAACCGGACACATTTGCCATGCTGGCCCTCATAGAGCAGATGGGTCTGGTACACGAGCTGGATAAGAAGCGGCAGCGCAACGAATCCCTCTTCCGACGTCTCAGGCTGTGTCTGGCAAAGCGGGGCATCCACTTCACTGTCACCCAAATCCGAAATCGCTGGAAGAGCCTCAAACACAAGTACCGTAAGATCAAACTGGCCAGCTACAGAAGTCCAGCCGCTCGCCTCTCTGCCGTCGAGTCTTTCCGTTACTTTCATATGCTGGATCACATGTTGGTGCGCAGACCGAAGGTGGGAGGCAGGGATGACGACCTCACAGATGCTCACGCCCTGCTTGGACAGTCACTCGCAGACCTTGATGACCATGCAGACAGTACTGCTTCTCATTGCCTTTTTTGCATGACTTTAAAAAAGTTATTTGGCCATTTATTCACCCTCATTCCAAACCTGTCTGACTGACTTTCCTTTGTGGAACAGAAAATAAGAGATTAGAATGGGAAGTTGAATGTACGGACAGATGTTGTTAGGCTCAATGAAAACATCAAAAAAGTGGTCCATACCATATTGTGCACTTTATCCCAAATCTTCTGAAATATTATTTTAGGGAGCACAGAGAAAACAAGCCAAATAGGTTTTGAACTGATTGGTTGAATAAATAATGCCAGAATTGATTTATTATGAGTGTTGGAAACAGTTCTGCTGTCTAATATATTTGATGAATAAAAGGTTAAAAAGAACTGCATTTATTCAAAAAAAAAAAAAAAAAATTCTAATAATATATATTCTAATAATATATTTTCTTTACTATCACTTTTTATCAATTTAACACATCCTCGCTGAATAAAAATATTGATTTTATTTTAAATAAAAAAGAAAAGAAAAAATTACTGACCCAGAATTACTGACCAGTAGTGTATACTTTTATTTAAAAATATTTATAGTTTAAAAACATTTTTTTTTTTTTTACTTTTTATTCATCAAAGTATCCTAAAAAAGTATCATGTTCTAAAAAAATATTAAGCAGCAGAACTGTTTCCAACTTTGATAATGAATCATCATATTAGAATGATTTCTAAAGGATCATGTGATAATGATCCTAAAAATTCAGCTTTGCATCACAGTAATAAATGATAATTTAAAGTATGATAAATTTTAAAAAAATTATTTTAAATTGTAATAATATATCACAATATTACTTTTTTCTGTATTTTTGATCAAATAAATGCAGGCTTGATGAGCAGAAGAAACCTCTTTCAAAAACATAAAAAATAGTAATGTTTCCAAACTTTTGGTCTGTACTGTATATATATATATAAATACACTTTTTTTAATGAAAAAAAGATAAACATTATGGGTTGGGGGTTAAAATGACTTGCCTCATAATATTTATTTTACACAGAGATTGCATTATGTGCCAATGGTTCCCATTCAAAAATGGGGAATGAGAACTTCTCATTTTTTTTCTCTCTATAGTTTGCATGCCTGTAACTCAAGAAGTATTAATGATATCTTAATGCCATTGTAGATATTGTATCTTAACAAACTTTCATTTTGGCATCTTCATTTTTAAGACTATGTGTTTCGGTTCCTGAGATATTGGAATTTCCATATGGCTCAAGGAGTAAATTATTATACACATTTTCACTGGTCAGAAACCAAATGTCACTTTGCATAAAAATGTCACTTTGCAAAAGTCAATTTGCATAAATATGATATTTTTTTCCTATTAAAGAGGAAGGTCTGAAGAACAAATATTGTTGAAACTAGACAGGAACTTACCTGTTCTTCTTTTTCCAAAGTATCCATGGCTATAACTCAGTAAGTATAAAAGATATTGAAATATGATTTTAGATTATAGTTATTTAATAAAGTACTCTTTTGCCATCTTCATTTTCAAGGCCCTACAATGTCGAGTCTCAGAGATATGGGGGTTTTCAGTGGTCAAAAATCAAATGTTAGTCACTTTTTTTTTTATTGTTATAAAATGTGAATCATAGCCAAATAAGTAATATCTACTGCTAAAGAACATGTTTATCAGATTCTCTGATAGTACCTCAAACATTTAAGGTCTCTCATACTTAAAATAATTAAAGGGGTAATTAACCCAAAAATGAACATTCTGTCATTAATTATTCACCCTCATGTCATTCCAAACCCATATGACCTTTGTTCATCTTCAGAACACAAATTAAGATATTTAAAATTGCGTAAAATAATTACATATTAAGTCAGAGAGCTTTCTGACCCTGCAGAGACAGCAAGGGTACTACCACGATCAAGGCCCAGAAAGGGAGTACTATCTACTAACATATCTCAATTTGTGTTCCGAAGATCAATTAAGGTTTCGCGGGTATGGAACGACACGAGGGTGAGTAATTAATAACAGAATTTTCAATTTTAGGGGGAACCATCCCTTAAACACTGGGTAATTCTAAAGCACCAGGTAAATGGGATCCTGGGTAATCTAATTTTATGTTTCACACTGTTCATACCTTACCTAAAGTTAACAATTAATCCTGGTTGTTCATAATCTGACATGTCACACTACATTCCTAAACCCGAAGTCATTTTTATTATTTCCATATTTGACTATAAACACAAAACCACATTTGGTTTTTGACCATTGACAATTAGTAGGATACAACAGTTTGTACATGAAGCTGCACCGAGATCTCAATATCTCTAGGGATAAACCATATGGACTTCCAAAGAAGATTGCAAAAGAAAAGTGTCTTAGGAACCAGAATCTAAAATCATATTTAGAAAAATGTATAACTTAATAACTTAATATTTATGACACTTTAACAGCTATGTTCCATGCAGTTGTTGTAATGAGATGGAAATAAGATGCATTTCTGTTTTCAACATTACTTATTCTTCAGTTCTTTAAACAAAACAAGTATTATCGGTAATCGAAGTCACTAACATTTGTGTTTCAACCGCTGAAAATGGGTAATATTCAACAATCTGAATATGTAGCCTCATTGAGACCCCCATATCTCTGGGGCTGAACAATGTAGGGCCTTGAAAGTGAAAATTCCAAAAGAGTAGCCTAAGAACTAGAATCTAAACTCATATTTTGATATCTTTAATACTTCCTGAGTTATACGCATTAAACCTTTGGAAGAAGAAGAACAGGTAAGTTCCTGTCTAGTTCTGAAAGAAGGAAATTAGATACATCCCTAGATTCAACTTTATTTGTTCTTCAGACCTTCCTCGTTAATAAAATAGAAGTATTTATGCAGTTACTTAGGTTTGGCTTTTGACCACTGAAAATGTGTACAATATAATGATTTACTCCTGGAGCCGTATTGAAATTCCAGTAGGCCTATCTCTGGAACCGAACCATTTAGGGCCTTGAAAATGAAGACCCATTTTGAATGGCTCTGCATTTTTAGAATGATAGAGGCTCTATCAGAATGAGCAGCCTTCATCACTATACATTTCTTCACGAAAAAAAAATATTAGCAAAATCAAAAATTTGAGCCGGGGTCGTCTGGTTCAGTTGACACGGAATGACCCTATATAGTCATTAAGTTTTATTCCAGGTTTTTATAGATGGTGGAATTTTACAGAATTTCTGTCTGATTTGGCTAACCTTGACATGTAGCATTTGACACCAACCAAAAAAAGATATGGGAATCTTTTTCTCCTCCTGATTATAAGTTCATAAACATTATTTAATCTAATTTTGTACAAACCCCTTTAAAATCTGTGATCCACCACTTGAGAATTACTGCTTTAGAAAATATATTAATGTTATCCACTACTTTGCATTATTGACATGTTTTAAGTGCATTTGATAGACTTTCCTTTTATAAAAAAAAAAAAAAATCTGTCATTTACTCCCCTGCAGATTGCTCCAAACCTGTATGACTTATCATTTCTTGTATGGAATATATACGATAGATATTTTCAGAAATGCTTAAGAAAAGTGGGAAGCCAATGGCCTCCAAAGCTCTCAACATTCCCAAATATCTTCACTAAGTAAAGTCATACAGATTTGGAACCACGTGAGTGTGAGCAAATAAGGCCAGAATCTTTTTTTTTTTGTTCAATGTCATCAAGATTTGTTAGTATCAAGATTAGAGTTGTTCCTTATAACTGTGTACATGTCTGTTTATTCAAGACCATTGTAATTGTGACCACTGTACAAAATGATGTCTTGTCCTGTTGATCTCCTCTTCCAGGTCCTTGGCCTGAAGGCCTAATCCCTAAATGTGTGACCGAGAGCATGTCTTCTAAACTTGAACCTGATGTTGACCAGAGTCTGAATCCAGATGACGTGGCTGGTTCTGAGCCTCCAAGCTGGGCTGTAGGACCAGATGAAGTTATGACCCTGGGCTTGTCAGGAGAATACCTCTATGCAGTGAAGACCGAACCACCATCCCTGTGCACTCCCAACGGTACAGAAAGTTCAAGAGACGCCATTGACTGCAACCACAATGATTTCCCAGGTGACACACTGGTTCAGTTCTGTCTGGCACAACAAACTAAAGAACCACAGGAGTCACAGATCTTCTTGTTTTGTCCCAGCAGGAACTTCTGAGGAGACCAGCAGCCTCATCCTCCAGCAGCTAACCATTCTGAACCACCGGCTTGGAGAACAGCTGGCCGAGCAGAGAGCCTTCCACTGCAGCATGCTAGGAATGATGGATCGCCAGATCCAGGTCCTGGAGCAGCTCTCCAATTTCACAAGGAACCACCAACCCGAGCTTGAGACCAGAGACACAGACTCTTCAGTTAGTCCAAACGTACATGAAGCTCAAACGCAGACTCTTGAGCCATATCCCACGTTCATCATGCCTAAAAGCAAATCAACAGCTGCTCCTTGGAAGGTCTCTCTCTTGGAAGTTCACAAGAGGTCACCTTCTGAATTGGGCATTGACACTGAGACTCCTCAAACCTTCCAGGGTTGCAAAGAAAAGACCTCCAGCCCACCTTCTTTAGAGATTTCAACCTCAACCGAGAACGCTGTTGTGCAGAATGGACTGTGTAAGCACGATTGAGTGCTGTCTATTTGGGACGTTATGCATTCAGTAGGAACAACAAAAGTGTTTTGTCCTGCAGATGTTTCAGGAGCTTGTCTGATCCGAAGCATCAATCGAAATGCATTTTTCAGTTTCATAGGAAAGTATTCAGTGCTCTGATGTTTTAATCAGTAACACTTTTAAGAAATAGAACAATAGAATTATTATTTATTTACTTTGGTTTGTTTGTGAACTAACACTCGATGTGTATCTTAGATGGTAAGTAACTCAACAGTGACTGTTTTAAAAATGCAGTTCGGACCAAGGTAACTTTATGTCTGTAATCATCTTGCATTATCTGAGAAAAAAAAAAGTGGGTTATTGGTAAGCTTAAAGTTGTGTAAAACTATCAGTTTCTTCCAGTTAGGTTTGGGACACACGTTAAGACTGATTAACACATGAATGTGTATTGTCATGAATTTCATCATCTAATCTAAACTAATGTGGTTAAGTATGAATTTATAAGTTTATCAATTTCAACTGCTTTACTCTTAACATAAAGTAATATTTCACTGATATATGTCGTCATATTTTTGAAATGCAAATTGAATCAGGGTTGGGTTAGTTGTAAAGCCACTAATTCCTTTAATAATACTAGTGTTCAGACAGGGTACTACGAAATTACCTTGACGTTAAACTATGGGTACTGTTTCAAAAGTGTGTGGGTAAAAAAACTATACAGTCTATGGTAAAAACATACTCAAGTGGAATGGGGAAAAAAAGAGGCAAGTCCTTCTTAAGTTGTATTGAAATTGTCATGCGAGTTAGACAAGTATCCTATGCTAACCAAGTCTGTATTAATTTTTATTAATACAGTAAAGTAAAAAAAAATACAATAAAACGGTAATATGGTAAAATATTATCACAATAGACTCGAATAAATTAACTGTAAAGTCGTTTGGGTCAGCGAGGAAATGAGATGAAGCCGTTGTCCTCCATAACAGCAGGTGGCAGTATGGGTTAGAAGTAGCAGTGCTACACACAGCAGAACTAAAGGCGGATTTTGTGTAACGTTATCTGCTTTTTTATATATGTATTTTATTACATGACTGAAGATACTTGCAAGGAGTAAGTAATTTAAATGTGTGTTTATACTTATACCAAATCATATTTAACAACAAGCTGAGCACATTAGCAGCTCTGTCGCTGAAGATGTTGTAACATTAGCTGAGCAGCTGTTTTCACATTAATCGGATATTACTTAACGTTATATGGTTTGTAATCTTACGAATCACACAACGTTACGTATTTTAAATATAAAGCCCCGATGGCAAAAGACGTTTCGCAGTATGCTGTCGTTTTTTACATTATACAGCTTCTGTAAAGTTACCACATGTTTACGAAACTAAAACGCTAGGATATTTCTCTTTGAATTAATAAAGACCCAGTTTATACTGTGAAAATTGACTATTATGAATGTAACATTCATTTCGTTTCTGTTGAGTTACATTCGCAACGTTATAGTATTCTTAGATGTATTTAGTTATTAAAATGCATGTCAGCGATTTGTATATTTGATTAATTAATTCGTGTATTCATTAATTTAGTATACTCATTGATTAATTTAAGGTAATTTAATTTTACATAAATTCCACAGCAATTACTTGAAAACCCCTGTTTTAGGCTACTCTATTAAACCTCACCACGTGACACATAATCCAACAAGTTGTCAAAATCTCTTTCCTGGGTTGTATATTAAAATTTGCCGGCTGTTTTAGTACTTACAAATATTCACTAATGAAAAAAAAAAAAAAGAGTGTCTGAGGAACTTTCCATGGATGTTCTTTTATTTCAGATATGGCAGATGACGTACTGTTTGAATTCCTCCACATGGAGATTGTTGCTCACGTGTACAAGGAGCAGGCGACCCGGGAGGACATTGATAAGGTACCATCTACAAGCATCCAGATGGCATGCATCAGATTTTTTTCCTGCTTTAAATATGTTTTTTTTACAGCGTTTTGTAAATTTTCATGTTCTGATTTGCTTTCTTAAGGAGAGAGTGACGTGTGTCTCTACACTAGAGCTGATGGGCTTCAGAGTTGGACAAGGACTGATTGAAAGGTATACACAGTTATACATGCTTTTTTCCCCATTGTTTATGAACCTAGTGAATGCCTAATTTTGCATATGTTTCTGAAAAGATTTACAAAAGACTGCCCCACATTCAAAGATGACTTGGACGTAATGAAGTTCCTGTGTAAAGATTTTTGGAGCACGATCTTCAGAAAACAAATCGACAACTTGAGGACCAACCATCAGGTTTGAAAGCTCAATTATGTATTTAGTATGTGACAACACATTGTAGAATTCGGCGTTACTGTTATTTCTTCTCTCTGGCTTCGCTCTAGGGCACATACGTCTTACAGGATAATAAATTTGCACTCCTAACTCAGTTTTCCAGTGGAAAGCAATATCTTGAAGAAGCACCTAAAGTAAGAATGTCCATTGTCTGTTTAAGCGCATTCATGTTAAATCATACTCTTGAGCTTTAATTTTGTCTACATTATTGTATACCACGATAAATGAAACATTAATGTATCTAAATATATTGGATCTTTGCAGTACTTGGCCTTTTCCTGTGGGTTGATTCGAGGAGCTCTATCAAACCTGGGCTTGGAGAGCGTCGTCACTGCAGAGGTTTCTTTAATGCCATCATGTAAGTTTATGCCAAACTACAAATCAGTATTTAACTCCTCTTAACTAAATATATGAGTGAATTCATTTATTTTTTATTTTTAAGTAAATATTTTTAAATAAATAAATTAATTTAATGAATGAAAGATATATATAAGTATGCAACAAAATTAGTCATCATTTATATACATTTATTTATTTTTTTTGGCTACATGATGTTAAAATATTTCAAGCTTTAATAGCAAGCATATACACACAGTTAAAGTATAATTTGACACTGTTATCTATGTCTTCATTGTCTTTTGTATTTCTGTTTATAGGCAAATTCCAAGTTGTAATTCAGAAACTCTAGGATGGACTAAATGAGCTCTGAACAGCAATATTTCTTCAATTAAAACATTGTGAATGTGAATTACATGCACCTAGATTCTAAATGTTTACAACATTCTATTTTGCATAATACTGTTTGCAGTTCCAAGCATTTCTGCGAAACAGATCCCATGATCTTTATTATTATTATTATATTTTTTTCTCCATAGCACATAAATTCAAAATCTTGACCTGTTTGGAAATATTCTGAATGTGGTATTCTACCTCAGCTCCACTAATTACCGACTTAATCGCTGTCACAGATAATCATGGAAACATATTTTCATAAATATGACATTTCGTAAACTTTTAACTTCATTTATCATGTTTTTGTCCACTTTTTGTATACTCTTTCGGCTGGGTAAGACATTTAAAATGTTAGATGTTCAAATGTAAGCTGCATTCTTTTCTACAGCTTTATTGTAAAAGTGAATTATGTATGTATATTTGGGACAGTTAATATCAGTAGTTATCTCAACCCAATTAACTAAAGCCATAATTTAGTGTTGACAATTTATTGTTTGAAAACACACACACACACACACACACACACACACAAATAATATACATATATATATAATCATATGGAGAAAATGTATGGATTCTGAAAAAAACAAAAAACAGGTTTTGTTGTCGTTGTTTAAAAATGTTTTAACTAGTCAACATTTCAAGAAAAAAAAAACATTCTTCATTTCACCAGAGGAGGGCAACCTTTGTCAGTTAGATTCATGACATCTAGCGTAAAAGCTCAAAAAATAATACTTTATCATAAAACTTTAATTTCACTGATCTTGTACAATCTTCTAGCCCTTAAGTTAGTCTGAAAACTCTTTACAGCTGGTACGTTAGTCTAGTTAGGTACTCAAGCTTTGTTTTAATAGCAGGTAGAGTTTTCTGTGAATGTGATGGTTTGTTGTTGACTGCATAATTCTGGATGAATGTATCATCATTCAAAATAAATATATATTTGTAATACATTAATTTGTGCTACCAATGCAATAAATGCAATATAACAATGAAAGTACATACATATATCTGACATAATGTGTTATTTGTATTTTGTTACTTAGCACTACTCGAAAAGTTATGGAAACTTTGTTTTCCGAAAGTGATTGATGTTTCTGTCCACAAATGCAGCACACACACACACACACACACACACACACACACAACTGCACATTTTAGAGTGGCCTTTTATTATGGCCAGCCTAAGGGACACCTGTGCAGTAATCATGCCGTCTAATCAGCATCTTGATATGCCACACCTGTGAGGTGAATGGATTTTTGCGGCAAAGGAGAAGTGCTCACTAACACAGATTTAGACAGATTTGTGAACAATATTTGAGAGAAATAGGCTTTTTGTGTACATAGAAAAAATCTTAGATCTTTGAGTTCAGCTCATGAAAATGAGGGCAAAAACAAAAGTGTTGCATCTATAATTTTGGTCAGTGTGTGTGTGTATGTATATATATATATCATTAATTATTTAACTTCAGCGTACTTTAAAATGCAGTTTAAAATGATCTTTTAAAATACACGTAAATACTCAAATTGCAGGTTTATATATATGTAAATGTACTGTTTTTTTTTTGTTTTTTTTTCGCGGCAATCACGCAAACCTTACCAGAACTAATATTGTGTTAGAAAAACATTTCTTATAATCTTAGCACAGTTTATAATGATGTATGTAAAGTTTAAATATCCTATATACTTATTTGATAGAACACATCTCTATACAGTGATTGGAAATCACACATTAAAAGTGAATTCACCATTAAAACAAAGAATCTAGATTGCACACATTTACATTCTTCACATGATGCTGAATCATCAAAGATAAAACATGCTTTGTTGCGTTAATTATGTTGCATAATTATTGCATATGTCAATATGTCAGCAACACAAAACACAGCTAATGCCCTTTTTCTGTTTATAAATGGCAGACTGTTATTTTGTAGCTTGTTTGCATTTTTCTCTCGTTTGCTGTCAGATGTAGTGTGTAAGGTCATGCGCTCTTCTCCTCTCGATTATACGTCCCAAAAGCCTGCTTCATGGCGCTAGAAGAAACAAACAAAAAGTGTCAGGCTTAAATGGAAGGCCCACATTAAGAAGTTTAGCAAGGCTTCCCTGGTGAGAGGCCATTCATGAGCTGTCTTTTGTGCAGGAGTTTTTCTTTGCTGCCGGTGGAGGTAAAGAAATGGCCAGCTGTCTCAAAGAGCATTTAAGAAAACATCCTACACGTCCACATTTCTCTTCACTTTCTCCCCGTTCGCCTAGCTTTTGGCCCAGCAGGCACTCTGTTGGCCTTTTAGACCAGACTTGCCTTTTGCAATGCCGCTGCATTATATTTTGTGTTTTTTAGGCTACACTGTTTTTAAAAAATAAAAACAAAGATTATTGGAGTATGTTTTACAGAATAACTTCAGTTTTTCTACTTCAAATTTCATGTTTAATTCAGTGTGCTAAAAGTTGAAGAGTGAAAAGACTGAAATTTCTATATAATTTTGTCAGTGTATTAATGCCATCTCTTTCAGAACTTTAATAAACAAATAGCTGATTTTGGCACCACAACTAATTTTCAGGTGTGGTTGAGTGTTGATTTTACAATTAATAAATGATTAAGATATAAATGAAACTGTAATTGATCTTGTATTTTGCATTAAGAAAATGCATATTTGAGACAATTAAGATATTTTGCATTGTTTTACATTATTTTCATGATAATTAAGCCCATTTTCTCCCAAAAATAATCATTACTTAAATGTTGCCCATAAAATAGTTGAAATCCTAAAGTTCAATTCTGTAATGTGGAAACAAATGGTGACTTTTAATACTGTACAACAGTTCATGTTTTTATTATTATTATTATTATTTACAAAAAATAGTTATAAAATAAAATATATGTTTTAAAAAACTAATGAAATACAGGATGACTTTTAATATTGCATTACAGTGAAGAGAGTGTTTTATTAAACTGCTTGGCAAAAAAAATATAAAACATATTAAAACAATAAAAGATACTATATTGAAAAACAGGATGAGTGAATGTGTTATTATAATTATTATTATAGCGTAATTAAAAATAATTGTTATAAAGCTATATATATTGTCTACATACAATATTATCTCAAATAATACTGTAAAAAATATGATATATAAGATAATATATAATAAATAATTTATTTATTTATTATCTTTCATTCATTCATTCTTTCACATGCATAAATGAATGAATGGAATAAAGCGCTTGGTCTTATGTTTTAAGGGTGTTTGTACTGTTATTGTCTCATGGAAGACAGATTCCCCTGCATGTTAGCGATGAACACATCTGCCAGATGCATGTGAAACTGCTTTGAAATGCCTGCTGAAATAGCTGTTATTCATTTCTTTGGCTGACTTGTATTAATATCTCACAGAGGGGCATATAGATGATAAACTGCACAGAGACAATACAGCCCAGCCTCTCCTCTCTGCATCCCGTGTATTTGTGTCCCTCCTTCGTTTCTCCTCGTCTGTGCTCCTCAAGTGCTGCGGGGGATTAATAGAACTATGGAAACTGGAGCCGCAGCTGCTCCATCAATACAGACGGAGGAACACAAAATCCCAGGATAACACTCCTCTGCTTTAATTGTGATGCCTTCACAAGCAAGCTCATTAAACGCTGTTTAGTGTACTGTGCTGGAATTGAGGAGCAGTGTAAGATCAGCCATAGATTTACATATGGTATAAACAACCAGTTAAAAGTTTGGATGGATCTTCTCTTTTTTATTATTATTAGTTGTTGTTGATGATATTTTAAATAATAGTTTAGGATCAAACCTCTGAAATAACACTTAGGAAATTATGTAGAAACCAAAAATTATGTAGAAAACTAAATTTACTCTAAAATTTAAAAGGTTTTTCAAATTGTGAGGATATTAGAATTCCAATGCTGAGAAAAAAAAAAAACATAAATAAATAAAATAAAATAAACATATTGTACACACTTGCCTGTAAAAAATATAAAAAAAGAATATATTTAAATATTTGCAAAATGTAAATAATGTAAAAAAAAAAAAAACATTTTAAATATTTTGTAGAAATGAAATAAAATAGTTATTCACATTGAAATTACTTATTCTGGAATTAACAAAACAAATAATAAAATAAAAGAAACATTGTGTACACTGTGTACAAATTAAGCACTTATTGTCTTTGAAAAAAAAATAATACATATACATATTTAAAACATTTAAATAATGTTAAAAATAATATTTAAATAATGTTAAAATAACATTTTAAATATTGTATAGAACTAAATTAAAATAGTTATTCACATTGGAACACATATATTCATATTCATAAAAACATGTCCACCTACACATTCAAATGTATCCAAACTGTGTGTATATATATATATATATTATGTTTATTGTGCAGTTCAAAGGCACCTGTGTAGCTGTATTTTACTAAAATGAATGATCATATAAAATACAATTAAATTAAATAAATGCATTTAAATGTGTCCAAAGTTTTGCCAGAGTGCATGTTCCAATTATTTATTGTTCACTTCAAATGCACCTCCATGTAGTGATACTTAGACCAACTGAGCATCTTTATATAGAGTCATGAAGTTAGGCCATCAGAGCACTGTTTAACATCTTGATTGACAAGAAAAATGGGTAACAGCCTTCCCCCTTTTATCTTCTACATAATTGGCAAGATGTTCAGCAGGACAAATCCCAGACCTGGGCCTGCGGTTGGGGGGGGGGGGGGGGGGGGTGCTTTTAAAAGTGGCAAACAATAACTTTTAATTTGCCACTCTTATTTCAAAAGCGAACCAGGCAGCAGTCTCTTTGTAAAAGAGAGAGAAAGTGGGCCACAATGCCGGGATATCTGTGGAGTCTTTCTTTTTACTATGCTGAAAGGATTACGCTTTTAAAAAGAAAAAGACAAATCTAAAGACCTGTACCTAATCACTTCCCCTGGTAATTCCTCGGCTTGATTAAAAGAGGGGGACGGAGAGCATAGAGGGATATCAAGAGGATTTGAGAGTTGTTTTGGGGGCAGGAAAGATGGTGCTACCTGAAGTCTGTGTGTGCCTGAGTTCGTTATGTACAAGGTTTGAGGTGGAATGTTTAATGTTTAATGTATTGGTTCAGATTTAATAGGATTCATACAGTAATCAAAATTCGGTGTAATGGACATCTAAATCTTTTGATTCATAGATGTACAGTCTGCCCAGTGTGTTGTACTGTTGTATGTCTTGCACTGATTTAGCTTCGTTATTAAATGTAATGAAGAACATGTTATAAACTGTCTATTAAAGGAATAATTCACCCAAAAATTATATTTTACTAAACGTGCTTACGTCAAGCCATCTAAGATGTAGATGAGTTTGTTTCCACATCAAAACAGATTTGGAGAAATTAAGCATTACAACACTTGCTCATCACTGGATCCTCTGCAGTGAATGGGTGCCGTCAGAATGAAAGTCCAAACAGCTAAAAAAAAAAAAACCTTCAAAATGATCCAAAAGTAATCCACATGACTCCAGTCTATCAATTAATGCATTGTTAAGTGAAAAGTTGCACATTTGTAATAAAAAATGACATTAAGACATCTTAACTTTAAAGCATCCCTTCCTTCTAAAATCTTTAACCATGATCACATTTCAGTGTAAAAGACCATATCATGTTGTCCTCTCACATGGCAATTTACTGTTTTTGGAGCAATTCTGGACTGTTTTCACTTATAAACAATGCTTTATCTGTGCATATTTCTCTCTTAATTCAGATTAGATTTTTTTTTTCTGAAGAAAGCAATATTATGGATAGATAAAAATATGTGTACAATTTAACGTTATGCTATTATGGGAGGTTTGCATTAATTAAAAGATCGCGGTTTGCATTCATGTGTTTTTTTATCAATGTTTATCTGTTTTGTGAAATATCTGCAGCATAAATAATTTTGTCTATAAGCAGCGCATGTATTTTGTTGCGAATTCTTCATATAAAACAAATATTAAAATTAGTCATGTATTAGTTGTATTATTTTACAGCCCGTTTTTTTTTCATTTAAAAAATGTTTGATGCAAAGATAACCATGTAAAATAATAAAATATGTTGTGAAAATGATGATGAAACAAACTAATGTGCACAATTGAGAAATGTGATGATAAATCAGAGCCCACGTCTCACAAGGTGAATATTTCATTAATAATAATCAATGTAATACAAACATTTTCGAGAAATAAGTTATTTTTACATTTACATAATTGGTAAGGTAAAAATAAATTATACATCTGTGTGTACACACCATGAGTTCAATTTTCATTTCGTGAACATAGGGAACATTAGTGTATTTAATTCAGTCACCGGACCCAGACATAGGAAAGTTTCAGATACACTGGCTAAGTTAACATTTATAGTATAGTAATAATAGCAGTGTATATCTTATTTGCATTTGAAGTGATATTATAAATCCTGTAAACATATATAGAAGGTAATATTTGGATTTCTCCGGTTCTCTGCACTGGCGTTTAGCACAACCGGAAGTATCAAAGCACTCACTCGCAAGACCGGAAATCCAAGATGGCGGAGATATGCAACTAGCCCATAGGATCTCTTCTTAAGATAAAAATAATAATAACAAAATAAAAGAATGTCCCCTTTGTCCATCTCCACCCCATATGCCCCCCACTTCTTCTCCCCCGTCATCCCATTTGGCTTCTCCATGGTGATGGAACATTTGTGCATTTGTGCAGTGATGGACGGTCCTTTTGCTTCGCTGGCTCTTCCATGAACGGTCCGCATTGCGCGGAACCTTTTGTCCAGGGTCTCGCTACGTTCCTCTGGTTCTAATTGAATCAACAGGATTGCTGTTGCGAAGAGCATCGAGGCAAGGGGGTCTCTCAGAGGGCAAAGGACGGGTCAGGACCTCTGATCCCAGCGCAGTACCTGCTGGGCATGCCCAACTAGTGTCAAACTTTGGGCACTGGGATGAATTAGCACTGTGTTTGTAATGAGTCCCAGCTGGAGATCAGAGCTGGAAAATTGTAAAGGAGACTTCTTATTTCATCTATTGTAGGAAACTCTCCCCACAATCTGTACACACACGCATGACAGATGATAACACAGTGGACTGAACTTTATGCACTTTTGCCAATAAATGTGCAGTCATATACATTTAAAACAGAAAAGGTATGTTTAAAAAGAGTTTGATTTACTAAAGAGAACTGAGGCTACTCATAAGAGTCATTTGTTTGAGAATTCATAATCTACTGGTAGTGTGTTATGTTTCTGAATCACTAAAAAGAACCAACTTATAATGTTCATCCACTCGGGAATCAGAACCATCTTAGAAGAGTCAATCGTTATGAAATCGGACTACTTTGGTAGTGCTGTATGATTTTGATTTACTAAAGAAGAACCAACTTATTAGAATCATAAGCTCAAAAATCGGACTACATTTGATTCATTAAAAATAACTAGTGCTTAAAGTGGAAGCTTTATAGTCTGCCTGTCTGTAAACGTTTTCAAAATATACACAAGTCATGTTGCAATACCATACTGGACCACAGAGAGATGCCAAAGAACACTAAACCTCCAGCCTTGTCCAGACTGGATACATTCAGAATTGTTAAACTTCTTACTACTCAGCCAGCCAGCATCCATTACAAAGCATTCTTGCTTTTAAGCCAAATATACAATGAAAAGAATAATGTTCTGACTAATGGAATGAGTCACTATTCTCTCCACAATCTCTAATGAAATCGGCCATGTTTTCTCTGCATTAGCACTGATCCTTCCTGAAGTTTATCGATTTACTTTAATAATCGCAAAAACCCACTTCCTTTCATTTTTAAGGTATTGTTTTCATTATGATTTACTGATACAAATGAGTAATTAATTAATATTAAACTTCTCCTGACATGCTTTTGCACCTCACACAATTTGGTTGAAAGGATAACAGTAACCTATAGTGAAAAAGGACAGCGACCAAACATCCTCACATTACATTATTTCGTACAAAATTCATATAAATGTCCCATCATGCATCTGTGGGTGCGTACTGGCCCACTTCAAGCACTGAAAAGAACTGACTTACAATATTCGAGTATCAACCAACTCATAAGAGTCATTTGTTTGGGAATCAGACTACATCAGTATGTTTTTTATTCACTAAAAAGAACAGACTTAAAAGAGTCATTTGGATTGGAATCGGACTATTGGTTGTACCTTATGTTTTTGAATCACAAAACAAAAACAAAACAAAACTCACAATATCCATTCATCTGGGAATCAGAACAAACTCATAAGAATCATTAATTTGGGATTCAGACTACATTGGTGACACTGTGTATGTTCGATTGATTAAAAATAATAAATTCATAAGATTAATTCATTCAGGATTTAGAAACGAATCACAAGAATCGTTCATTCTAGAATCCGACTACATTGGTTGTCGAACTGTGTGTTTTTGACACTGTGTGATTTTTCACTAAAAATAACTGATGTAAAAGAGTCATTTGTCGTCATTAACTGTATGCAAAATATTCATCTGGGAGTTTAATTTACTTGAATGATAAAAATTAATTACTCAAAAATGCTTTTCACCATTTGCTTGGTTTACAAAAGCCATTCATGAAAAGTAACAGGAAACTCTATGTTGGGAGCAAACCATATGCCTGTGGGAAATGAGCCTTATTATCTCAACAAGTATCAACCCTGAAGCTCATATGTCTATAGGAGGGTCAAAGAAACTGCAGACTTTCGTCCAGAGTGTTGACATCATCCCCCAGTCGCCCCTCAGGAGTTGCAAATCAGACAGATATCTTGATTATTTGTCAAGAGCCTTCAAAAAGGAATAAACAACAGGCCTGGAGGACAGGCCTGGATAATGTAGGCCTGGTTTGGATTCATCATGCTGAGGGGGGCAGGAGCGGCGGGGGTGGGGACGGTCATTTTTTATGCTGTTTCAGAGCAAGTCAAAGAGCAATTTAATATTGCAACAAAACCAGAGTGGGCAACAAAACCAGAGTGGACAATGAAAAAGATCACAATGGGACACGAAACAAACAAAGCTTTGAATATAATTTATTTTCATGCAGTCCAAACTTTTTAAAGAAGGGTTCACTTTCGGCGAAGATAAACATGGTTTGTGGGGAATAGAACAAGAAACCATAGAAATGAATTAAAAAAAAACACTGTAACCAAACACAACTAGTCTGTAACTTACACTTCTGCTGTTGTTTATGCCTTCACTGCATTCAACATCATTGTCAGTTTGGCCATTCTGCCTGTTGTGCATTTGTTAGATTGTTGTTGATTTTGGTTGACATTTCTGTGAAAAAAAAGAAAGTAAAAGAAAAAAATCATTTGGCACTGATTTGATATCAAATGTAAGGACACTGCCATGGAATAAAAATAATAATTAAAAAGAGACTTTAAATCACACAGTTTGGACTTTATTTCATGCAAATCTGAAAAAAAAAGAATAATTAAAAAAGAAAGATTTGTGAGATATAAACTATAAAGTTTATATCTCACAATTCTGGGTTTATATCTAATAATTATGACTATATCTCACAATAATGAGTTTATATTTTAATTCTGACTTTATATATCGCGATTCTGACTATATCTCACAACTCTGAGTTTATAACTTGCAATTTTGGTTGATGTATCATAATTTTGACTATATCTCACAGTTCTGACCATATTTTGCAATTCTGACTTTATATCTTGCAATTTTGAGTTGATATATCATAATTCTGACTGCATCTTGCAATTCTGAGTTTATGTCTCACAATCGTGAGAATATATCTCACAGCTCTGACCATATTTTGCAATTCTGAGTTGATATCTCATCATTTTGACTATATCTTGTATACCTGGCATTTTATTGACAGAGAATTGAAAATAAAAAAGTAATTGCAACTCATAAATCAGCTTTTTTTTCAGAACTTCAAGAACAAAAATATAAAAGTTGTAATTACCTTTAAAATAATAATAATAATAATACAATTTGCAAATCCCATAGTGGATAGAAACTTCCATATTAATGAAAATTCTGAAGCAAAACCTATAAGCAAAACTTTGTACAACTCCTAGATTAATGCTATATAAAGCATTATTTCATGCACCTGATCATAAATGTACATTAAACATACCTTTTATAGAATTAATATATTATAAAACAATAAATGAACAATAATCTGGCTTGTCTTTATCAGGAAAAACATTATTAATGCACATCACACAATGAACAAGTTCACCTCTTTTTTGGCGAGTAGTATTGATTAATGCATACACAACAGTGTCTCTGGCTTTCTTGAGGCTTGACCCACAGGGTGCTCCGTAGTTAAAGCCTGTCCTTTCTGAGCGAAAGAGATCTCTTCTGGATGTGCAATGTTCTCTTTGTTGTTCCCGGTGTTGAAAAACACAATGTAGGTGCTCAGGCATGCACTAGGAGGCAGATCTCCAGGGCTGCCCCGAATCTCATTAGAGGACTTTCCAAAGTTTATTATGATTGGACGGCCTTGTGAAAAGAAAGCAAGGGCCCTAAGAGTGCAGGGTAAGCCTAAGGGTGTGTGTATGTGTGTGTGAGGGAACAGAATTAGTCCAGTTCCCATACAGGAAGCAGATGTTTTGCTGTGGCCAAGTAACTCTGGGAAATCCACCGAGACAGGTCTTAAATGTCGTAACTCTTCATTAACTCGATGCAGCGTAAATGGGATTCTGTACACAGAGCCAATCTAGTTTCTCTTCCCCATTCCAAATGAATGCATATAAGTGCACTTTTCCGTGCTTTTGAGCACCTTTAAAGGGGCGCTCATAAAGGCAACCAGCAGGGGGAGGCTTTGAAAACAAATCTGCTCACTGCATAGTGAGATTGGGCCCTCGACAGGGAGCGAGCCACAGCGCAGGGCACAATACACAGCCTGAGGAGACTTCCTGTGGGGTGAGGGATGAAAAATAAGAAACTAGCCTAAGAAATAAAGATGAAAAGCTAGCTTGGCAATGGGGAAGTGGTTTTTTGGTGCAGCTGACTTGTCCCTCATAGGTTTTAGTTCATTGATTAACTTCACAGATGCTCGAGAGTATGGAGCTGAACATCAAATTTAGATTATCTTCAGGATTCTGGGTTTGGGGTAAATTGAGCCACCCTTGTGAATAAGAAAATATGCGACCATATCCTATATGATATTTGACCATATGTGTAGTGTAGGTATACTGAGCATCATATCTGCATGTCTGTGGTTACTTTATTTTAGGAACCGTGTTTTACTGCTTATGATGTTTATTTCAGTTGGAATGCAGTGAATTGTATGTAAAAGTGAGCTTTCACAGTTTTGTGTGTGTATATATATATATATATATATATATATATATATATATATATATATATATATATATATATATATATATATATATATATGTAATGTGTGTGTGTGTGTCTGTGTTCTCAATGGGAATTACATTAGCATTTTTCTTTCTTATTTTCATGTATAATTCATATATAATTAGGTAATTAGCTTGCATTCTTACCTGAATGACATACAGTGACATACAGTGACATTATTCTTCCTTCAGTAAACACATAAACAACATTTTTTTCCTTCTGAAGAACAGTTTTGCTTTGACAACAGTGATAATTCAATAGCTATGTTGTATATGCAACTCTGAACAGACAAATATAGTTAAAATGCTGCCACTCATCCATAAAGGCCTGACAGTTCAGAGTGTCTGCTATTATTTAGCAACATCCCTGCTACCACGATCACTGCATGTGTATGTTTGATAAAGGGTTGGCTTTCTTCCAGGAGGGTTTTTTTTTCAGTAAACTAGCCCCTATCTGCTGCACAAATGCTCTCACTGTGTTGATCACACACTCTTTTACAAACATGAACATATTCAGTTAATACATACATAATACATATACTTAAAGAAAGTGTGTATATACATATTTGATGCTTACACTTATGCATACGATTTCTGATATTAAAGTAAATGCAACATTTTAACTAAGTGAGTCCAACTCTCTCTCACACACACACACACACACACACTGCAAGGGCAGACAGCAGTGGATAGTTTATCTTGCAGTTTGCCTTAAGTGCAGATTGTTATGGTTTGTCTGCATGCATCACCTGTTTCTGGTTTAGTGTCAGGATGATGGAAACGTTCCACACTAAAAGTGTAAACATTACTGAACCCTAAAATGAGAGTGTGTCTATTGTTGTGCTTCTAGTGGCACCAAACAGAAATGCAAATGATATCATGGTTTTCAAACAGGTTTCCTAAACACTCCCCCTCTCCTCTATTGGTTGGAATAACAGAAAACTGTGCCCCAAACTCACATCATTGGTCGATACAATGTTACTATGCCTGGCTCAAACAAACAGATGTTTTGTAAACAACACAAAGCAACATTATTTACACATTTCAGATCAATCTAAATACAAATGACTTTCACATTAAGCTGGAATATAAGAAAGCATTTTAACATTATAAAAACTTAAGGAAAAAAAAAAATATCTGACTAACTATGAATAAAATACTGAACATGCTATGGGAATAAAATGCTAAAATAACAAACCTTTCAACAGCAGGGTTAAAATATAACATAAAAAACATTAATTTTACATTAAACATTAAAACAATTTTTACTTATTTATTTATTTTTAATTTTTTTATTTAATTCTCAATTATTTTAATGATGTACTTAAATAACTAAAACTGAAATATAAAAGAATAAACAACTATGTACATGTAAAATAAATAAATGCACAAGTAAATTACTAAAACAGAAAAAAAAACTAAATCAAAACATTAAAATTGACAGATTAACACAATGTATATGACATAAATATGCACATGCATGTAACAATATATAAATAAATAAAATAAAGCTGTATATAGATTTTGAATAACACTTAAATTATAATTAAGAGAGAAAAATAAAATGAAAGATTTAATTCATATTATGAACAATTAAAAAAATTAAAACAATCATGTTAATAAAATGCAACTTTAGTTATTGGCAGACTGTTTTTTTTTTTAACTTAACTATCACTAAAAGTTTAATTTCTTTTTCAATACTTTGACTCTTATTTTATTTTCAGAAAAAATATATATATATAAAAATACAAAATGAAAAAATAAATGAAAAATAGCACTTTTATGGGCATAATTGTTTGTCACTGGGGCAGTACTTTTAAAGAGACACCTTTGTACTTTAGATTATTAATACTCTTAAGGCAATATGAATACATTTTAGGGTTAAATAAAGGTCCATAGTGGTGCCTTTAAGTGTATTGCACTGTTACTTCTGAATGTAAATTTCTGCATATGCTCATCTGAGAGTGTATAGATTATTTAGTGAACTGAAGTGTGTAGTTTAGTTTCATCTTCTGACAGGGACATCTCAGATGGTCGTCTGTCTGCTTTCACTCCAAAACCCCCACGGTGAGCTCACACTGAGGGGCGATGTGGAGGGGTGTGTGTTTCAGCACCTGCAAATGAAATTAAAACAGATTAATAGTGCGCAGGACAGACAAACTCAAGCCCTCCGCAGGCAACATGCTAATTTGCAGCTTATGTGGAGGACAATGGGACATTTTAGACTGAAATGACAGATTTTCTAATCTTCTACTATAACACACGGTCCCTAAAATTCATCTAAAACTAATTATTTTGTATAGGAATGCAATTGTAGGGCATCCGAATGTCTGCAGTGGAGATTAAACATATAACAATACAAATAATTAGAAGTCATAAAAGGCATGAATCATATGTTCAGCCTTTCATTTTTAGCTACACAGGAGTGTATAAGACCATTGAACGCTCTTTTGTCCCTCACGCCCGTGTGCGTTTCCCATGCATTTACCGCATTTGCATGAGAACAGCCCTGAGAGGCGGGTGTGAAATATTCTTTTCATGCTCCGCTAAAGGATGGAGATCCCTGTCAAGGCAAAGCTATCTTGTTGTGGCTTTGGTTTGTTTCGAGACCGCTGGAATCCATGAGCTGAGGTTTTATGTCATGTAATGGCTTCCCATTTGCAAGGTTGGGCCTCTGCAGCTGCAGAGCCCATTACAAGTGATTGACATCATTCTTGGGACGTTTACAGGTCATTTGCAATGGCATGTGGTGCACGGTAATGGATTAAGGTCATATGAAAGCACACTTGTTGGGTTCCTGGACTTCATTTGGGAGATTTTGAATTGAAATTGAATTGAATTTATTTTTTTCAGTTGAATTGCTGTTCATTTGTTCATAAAAAAATGTGAGGGAGTCAATGAAATTCCATGATACACAAAAAAAAATCTTGTTTTAAACAAACTTAGAAATGTACTTTTTATTCATTATGGTTTCATATATTTTATGTGTATTTTTTTTTTTTTACAAATATTAATTTATAAGTTGTTGTGTTTTGCAAAGTTACGCCACATGACATTTTACAATCTGAACATTGCCGTCTGTTGGATTTGCAGGACAGTTTTAAAACATTTAAAATGAATAGGACAAATCCCATAGTGATGGTAAAGCTGAATTTTCAGCATCATAACCCCAGTCCTCAGTGTCACATGATCTTTAAGAAATCATTCTAATATGCTCATTTGTTCCTCAAGAAACATTTCTCATTATTACCAATGTTGAAAACAGTTATGTGCTTAACATTGTTGTGGAAGCCATGATACATTTTCTAATTCAGGATTATTTAGTGAATAGAAAGCTCAAAAGAACAGCTTTCATTTGTAAAACTGCAAATGTCTCTAATGCATCCTTACTGAATAAAATATAAATTTCTCCCAAAAAGAAAGAAACTACTGAAATGTTGTGTGGTTAGTTGAATAACTTCCCTTCTGGTCATCTGGGATGAGTGAAGCAAAAGCTGGGTGTGTCTTTTCGGTGATGTTCCTTTTTGCCCCCTGACACTGTTGTGATTAAGGATTAAACCAGAGAGGGTCTTCAGCCATTTCTCCCCTTTCCCCTAAACAATCACCCCTCCCTGCCCCCACCTCCTTCTTTTACCACTCCCTCGTTCCCCAGGGGGTTGGGGGAGGCTTTTTAGCCCAATAACTTTTTACTCATTATGTTCTAAAGTCTTTTGCTCATACCCCCACCCACCCAAAAGCGCCCTCTTCCCTAACCACACACCCTGCCTGACAACAACATCGCAGCAAACACTGAAAGCCCCTTAATGCTTCTTCCAAGTACTCACAACAAACTGACCAGATGTCTGTTTATCACACACTAATGACCCAAAGACAACAGGTTTAGTGTTCCAGACCGCCAGGTATTTAGATTTCAATCATCTGGGCCTCTAATGAGTAGCAAGGACTTCTGAAGTTTGACTTTTCCCATTCTTTACAAGTCTATTCTTAATTTATTCCCTCATTTCTCCTACTGAAGCATTACATCACTCTCTGTCTAAAGCGCTTGTTGTTTTTCCTTATTGGAACGGCAATGACGTCTCCGCTTCCTTGACCTCCTCTTATAAGTACGTTTCTAATTATAAGCTGGTCTTCCAGGAACTTTAACAATAGGTATTAGACAGAGTAGCCGTTTTGTTCGTTGTGAGGTAAAGTTACAGCTGCATGGATGGAAATTAGACTTAAGTCAGCTAGTTCACAAGAGCCCTTGTGGCTCAACAAGTCCTTCATAAGATGACATATTGGTTTGTTGAAACCTCCTCCCTTTGCATTTTGGTCTGCTTTTCATTAACAAAGGGGGAAATCTTATTAGTGCGGCTCAACATAGTGAGAGAGTAAAGTTACATTCACTAAAAAACCACCTTAAAATATGGAGAGCGGAAACTATTTAATTAAAGTTCGTTTTTAAAATGAAATGGTTTAATGGATTTCTTTTTTATCATGCTTAAAAATAAAGCTTCTTTAGGAACATAGATGGTTCCATGAAGAACCGTACATCCGTAGAATCTGGGGTTTTCACAGTGATGCCATTTAATGCATATTTTTGGTTCCAGAACCTTTCAGTGATCAGTTGGAAAAAAATATAGTTTCCTTAGAGTGAAGAACATTGTATTAATCCAAAGAACCTATTTCCAATAAAGGACACTTTTGTCCAATGGAAAGGTTTTATGCATGTTAAAGGTTCTTCATCATTGATGGAAAAAAAAGTGTATTTTTAAGAATGTGGAAAAAAAAAAATCTTAAATGTTCTGCACAGCAGAAAAAAAAAAAATCTTTCCACAACTATTAACTGAAAGGTTCTTTGAGGGACTTTTATTTTTAAGAGTGTTGGACTGATAATCATCATGAGCTGTGGTAACCAAATGTTAGTCGAGTTAGATGTCATATTGAATTTTACATGCATGAAAATAATGAGGGATAGCCTTACAGTCTTTACAATGGCGTGAGCTGTATGAAGGTCCTAGATCACGTAATTTTCACCAAATCACAACTTTCAAAACTGATATGGAGTTTTTGTCTATTGAACATTTTATTGAACAACAAACAGCACAATCCATTGAACACACTGAAATTCAAACTATAAATTAAATATGGCACTAAATATACCTGGCTCAATATCTGTTGATGAATACAGACCAATATGCATTGACCAATGAAGTCACCTTTTTTTGACTCAAGGATTAATTGCTAACCAGAAAAATAACTACATCGAGCCTTAGTTGCCGTCTGCACCGGCAGGTTTTCATATCGGTCTCCTCTCACAGTGGGATCAGCTGATCAGTGTCTGTGGTCACCAGCAAAGGAGATCTAAATTACTATAATGTCAACCTCTTCACCAGCGGGTGACACTTTCAACACCTTCGCTAGGTTGTATCAAAGCACCTCAGAGGGTCGTCGTCTCCAGGGTGGCATGATCGAACCTTGGGATGTTTTAGCACAGTCACATCAATAGCATCAAAAAACGTTTTCTTAAACTAATAGGTTTTTAAGATTAAAATAGTCACTGAGTGAGACTCAATGCATAGTAAAGAAAAATTAGCATACTGGTAAAAAGTTTGGAATAATTACGATTTAAATGTCTCATGCTCACCAAGTCATTAATTTGAAATACAGTAAAACTGAATATTGCGAAATATTATTGTAACTTA